>NC_142794.1:91417703-91722703 GCF_049724085.1 Artemia sp. Qi Xiang Cuo | reverse complement strand
CATTTTTAAAGAATTTAAACAAAATTCAAACTTCAGCTTAAAGAGCAAGGCATTGACTAGAGGGTGAACCCCCTAATATATGTATTAAAAATAGAGTATAGATGTTTGTTACGTAAGTTAATTCGTAAGTTACCTATATTTATTACTAAGAAAAACGTTCGTAAATAAAACTAAACAAGTTTTGAGAAAGCCATTAAACAAAATAAAAGTAAAATTAATATGCAGATTTTGTTTTAATTATTCGTGTACGGTGAGCCAATACCAAAACCTACATTAATTCAAAAATGTTCAAAAATTTAATAAAAAAAACAAGTTTTTTTAACTGAAAGTAAGGAACGACTTTCAGTCGTTAGCAGAGAATCAAATAGGAGAGAATTGAAACATCAAGATTGCAAATAGATCTGCATTTTCTAAACACTAAAGACTAAGAGTTTGAACCTTGACAAACCGCTTCATCGTAACGTTTTCTGCCATTGTTGGGCCAGAAAAATTTCGTTTCCTCAAAGATGTTCAAAATGCCAGGATATGCTAATGTTGATAGAACCAATTGACTGTTCATCATTTGAAAGCCAAAACAGAGGCTCTGAACCCTCCATCTTTAAGTCATTAAAGTATGATGCGAATGCGGCACTGACATCGTTTTTTAATTTTTTTTTCAGCTGATTAAATCTGAATACTGTAGTGCTTACTAAGAATTTTGATAAACATTCAGAAGATGATGATTTTTTTTTTCCATTAATGAAAGAGATCGAGCCAAAGGAAAAAAAGCATTTTCTGCCAGCTTGAGCCATAAAACATGTTTTTACCTCAAAAGGGTAAAAATACAGGAAATGGAAATTTCTAAGATAGACAATCAGTTTTAAGGATCTGTAAACTTAAATAGGATTGACATCGCAGCCAGAAATAACAATTAGTTAAGTTCAACTGTATTTTCAGTACACTGGGGAACTAATTTGTCTTTTAATAATTCAGTCTGTAATCAAATAATAGCTGGAAGAACATAACGCGGTCTAAGATTGAGATGTACCCAGGGCTCTATTTAGGAGGAGGAGCAAAAATTAGATGTAAAAGTAAAAACAGACAAATTATGTGGAAATATACCTCGGCAGTTAGGGTAAGAGCTTGGGTCTGAAGCCCTTTCCTTCACCTGTGTACATACATAGTCGTAGATTTAACCCCTTTGAGACTACATAAGGAGTTGTGCGTTACTATACTTACTGCATGTCAATCCTTCTCTTTGTCTGGTTCTATGTTGTGCAGGTTTTGCCTTACGGTGGTGCGACAATACTGTCACAGTGAATCCTGTTACTAAACATAGTTTTCAAAGGAGTATATAAGCAATATCATAGGCAGCACCACTCTATAATAGCTATCAATATCATTGAAACATTGAAGGAGCTAATTCGATTCAAAACTAAAGGTTCTGGTGCCCTTTTTTAAGAGTAAAAAGAGACTGGAGGGCCAACGGCCCTTCTCTCAAACCCATTCATTTTCCAAAGGCATCCAGTCAAAATTTTGGGACAGCCGTTCTGCTCAGCATAGTAGAACGGTCCAGCAACTATGTCTTTAGAGATATTAAGCATCTCAACCCCCCACTATTATGCAATTGGCCCATTACGCTTTAAATTAAATGTTGCTAGCAAATATTTCAAATGGCTATGCTTTTTCGGTTGCAAATACGGCGCCTCAGAAGCACATCAAGAATGACTGGGGGTATTGAGTCTAAACTGTCCGGGGTGCTACTATTACTACTTCTGCTATTACAATTTTAATAAATAAAAAAGTGTAAGTGTATCCAGGTTGTCAAAGAGCATAGGTAGAATCACTTGGGAATGATATTAAGTTTTATTTTTCAGGTCAAATTCAGGATCTATAAAATTAAATTAAAAAATACTCTTTGTGCAAGGGTTCAAAATTATTAAAAAAGTTTCTCCAACATACAAAGAGCAACCCATACTATGGATTCTCATCAAAAAAACTGAAAATATTATTTTTCCCATGAAAAAGACTATGTCAATAAAAAACGAATATAAATGAATTTAAAAAACTTTTTCCACAAAACAAGTTTATCGAAGAAAAGTAATGTGCTCCATTTAACCAAGAATTAAGAGAAACAAAGTTAAATGATCTTCCAGGATTAAAACTGCCAAAGATAACTATCAATAAATAAATGAAACTCAAAACGAGCAGAAATTACAATAAATAGCCGAGTCAAACTCAAAAAAAGCAAAAATTAACACGAGTAGGGATGATAACCCTCATGACTTCTCAAGACTCGAACATAATTTGCACTTTGCTGAAAACCAAATACATTTTAAATTTTTTCAGTTATCTTACTTTCATAAATAAAAAATTATCAAAACTTTAAGGAAAAAATATCAGTATATGTCAACTAAACTTTAAGGAATAAGTATCAGTATACGGCAATTAAACTGACAATCCACGGTCATATTTTTTTTTTTTTTTTTTAGTAAAGTGCAATCTGCAGGATAGGGGTCAATATGGCTGAAGCCCCAAAAGCAGACGAAAATTTACGCAGATTTGCAATTGATATGAACAAGAATCAAATTGCCCATTCACCTGGAATTCCATAGCAAAATTATTGTTAAAAATTTATTGTAAAAAAACTAGTGTTGTTCGAAAACTTTGAATATCCAAATTTAGCCCAAAATTTAAGTTACAACCCAAAATCCTACTTCTTAAATAGAAAAACTGAAAAACACTCTAAAAGTACTCTTTATATTAACCAATACTACAACTGGTTCAAACAAAATCGAAGTGTATTTAATTAAAAAAAATATTTTCCAAAGGGGATTTATTATTGGAAAACAGAGGAGTGTTTGATCCTGCGTGACTTTTTTATACCCCCTCCTCAATACCTTGCGCTTTACGCTACAGTTTGACTGTTTGTCCTATATTTTTTTTCAGAACGACTTTTAAACACAAGGGCCGTTAAATTAAAATAAGAATCTTTTTTTAAATGTCCTAAACAAATAATTTTGTATGGGGAGTGGGGTGTTCGGGAAGGAGGGCAGCCCCTTCATATGCAGAATGGTTTCTGTTTGTTTTGGGTTTAGGTGTTGCTCCTTACTTTATATTAAGAGACTTGTTTTTTTTATATTTAATGAATCAAAAGAATCGACTCTCTATATTAGTTCCAGTGATATGAATTTCATTATGCACTGATTCAGCGAATCAGAGAACTCCATTACCGACTTACTGCGAAATAAAGATGATATGGACTAGATCTTTTCTGTGAATAGGGAAAGCATAAAATACGTATTCTGCCCTTAATTTTTTAGAAAAAAAAATTAAATGATACCGAAATTAGGTACCTAATGTACCTAATAAATGAACGAGATAAACTCTTTAAGGAAGGATTTTTCCAAGAATCTCGAAAGCTTAGAAACATCGTTGTTAGCGAAATCCGTAAAGCAAGGAAGGAGCATGGTGCTCGCGTGCTCAATAGGTTATTGTATTTTGACCCTAAGAAGTTCCACAAAAGTGTCCAATATCTCATGGGAAAGGTCTCTTCAAAGTTCTTATTACTGGGCATTAATCGTGACTCAGTGGTTGAGGATGTCATAGAAGACCATTTTGCTTCAATTTGTAAAATTTACCCGCCGCTCCAACTTATGCCGGCCAGCAGTGCAGTGAGTGACATTCCTGTGATTGAAATTCATTAGACTCAAGTTAAACTCAAGACTCTTGACACAAATAAGTCAATATATCCAGGTGGTATCCCTACCAAATTGATTTTGGAATGTGCCCAGTATTTAAGTGTACATCTAACTGCTATTTTAACCAATGTTTTGTAGATGGTATTTTTCCAGTGTGTTTTAAACGAGCTATTATATCTCCTATACCAAAAACTAAGACCCCAAAAGTTCCCTCTGACTTAAGACCAATATCAAAAACCCCCATTTTCTCTAAAATCTTTGAAAGTTTTATTTACCATTTCCTTTTTGACGATATTCGTGATAAAATCAACCCAAATCAGTTTGGCTTTAGGCTGAATGATAGCACCACGCATTGCTTAGTTTATATACTTGATACTAATTTCAACATCTTGAGTTGAATAGTTCCTACGTTGAGGCTGTTTTTGCTGATATTAGCAAAGCCTTCGATAATTTGGATCATCTGACAGTTATAGATAATGCAAGGGCTTTAGGTGCAAGAGATTTTGTTTTACGTATGTTAGCTAGCTTTTTGTCTGGCCGTGAGCAATGTGTAGTCCTCCCTACCGGGGATTCATCAGGTTTTTCCTCGATTTCCTGTGGAGCA
The DNA here is from genome assembly GCF_049724085.1 of Artemia sp. Qi Xiang Cuo. Taxonomy (NCBI): domain Eukaryota; kingdom Metazoa; phylum Arthropoda; class Branchiopoda; order Anostraca; family Artemiidae; genus Artemia; species Artemia sp. Qi Xiang Cuo. The sequence continues at coordinate 91,718,419 of NC_142794.1, read as the reverse complement.
CCTCAAGGGACTAAGTTAGGTTCCATAGCTTTTTTAATAGTTTTTAATAATGTTTTACCAAGTTTTGACAACATTTTTAAATTTGCGGATGATTTGACATTACTGAACCTTTTTCAAACATCTAATACTTTGAATCTTAAACTCGATTCACTAATTAACAATTTAAAATGATCTTGACAATGTTGAACTCAACTTAAGCATACCCAAAAGCAGTTTCATGCTATTCTCCTTTTAAAAAAATATACCCCCTATCAATAATTACCTTTGCATACCAAATTTAAATACTGTTTAACTGATTGATGTGCAGTTGGACAACGACCTTAAATAGAATTCCCACATATCCCACTTATTTAAGTCAGGTTGTTTTTTCCTTAAATCTTTCTCTCTTCTCAAACGTTTCTCCATATCAATCCAAAGCCTTAAAATAATTTATTGTTCTTATATAAGACCCTGTCTGGAATATGCTTGTCCTGTCTGGCACCCTGGGTTGACCAAAGACCAATGTTCTAAAATTGAACTTATTCAAAAAAGAGCAATAAAAATTATTCTGGGGACGGCCTATACTACATACATTGAAGGTTTGGCTAGACTTGAACTTATTACATTGGAATCACGACGTCACATCTTTACCATGAACTTTGGTTGACTGACTATCATCGACGTTTTCTCCCTCCCTTTAAAGAAAATCCCCCAACCCTTCCTAATACAAGGCGCAATGCTCTTAGAGCTCCAAATACCCAACTGGACCTGTATCCCCAAATGTTGACCATGAGATACAAAAACTCTTTTGTCCCCTATTTTGTTTCCTATTTTAATAATTGATATAACTTTTCCCCTGACATCTGTTTTATTATTGATTCAATTTTTTGTTTTATGTTTATCACATAACATTTGTTTTCTTATGGTAATTCTGACGTGCTTATGCTAGCTTTTGTGCTATTTTAGCCAATAAATCATATTCTATTCTATTCTATTCTAAATGAATGCAACTCCTTGCACCGCACGGGATAGAATCAGAGAACTCTTGGATAAAAAGTCTTAACTTTTTCCACTACGCCCGTACAAGGTGACTGGTTATTTCATTTTAGAATACTGTGATGTAAACTGGTCGTAAATTCAGTGTAAATATGTATGGTCTTGCTCTGTATTTAGTGGAGTCATCGTCATCAGGCCTCGTTTATTTTACTTATCACCTTTGTGCCGCATTAAGCCAGTAAAAAGAAGTGGTTGTATCCATAAATTACCTCTAGTGGGGAGGGGCTATGAAGCTAAGATGAAAAAATTTGTCATGGAGGGAGTTCTCTTGCCTTTATTTTTTTTTGTCGACTGTGTTGGGATTGGAGTTCTCCTATAAAGGTTAATAGTTTCTTAAACCACATTGACTTCCTTTTAATATATAATTAACATACATAGGTAAGTAAATAAAGGGTTAGACTGCTAACTAAGACCTATTACTGAGAGGATAGGGCCGTTTTTTCACTAATCAAAGTGCTAAGATCTTACATCTTTTGTTGTTTTTTTGCAAACGTCTTTCCTCATTCTGCTCTGATCAGCGGCCTGAGAACAATGATGAGTATATCATCAAAGTTCTCTCATAATTGTTCTAATGGCAGAACAGTGGCGGTCTTCACACTTTTTGCTAACATCAGTGAGCTGTAAGATCAGAGAACAAAGATGGGTTGAAAAAAGATAATCTTTGCAGAAAGATGCAAGATCTTAGATGTAAGATCTTAGTGCTAAAAAACGGGCCTAATGTTTGTAACTCACGGGACGTGTGCACACACCGGTGGGCCCTTCTGAGTGCGCATTACAATTTTGTTATAGTTTTGTATATTTAACTTCATGAGAACTTAAATGATTTTATTTAATTTAATATTAATTTAATTGTGCCCTTCATTTCGATCAGGGTAATACATTCTATCAACATTAGGCTATAGTTTAGGCTATAGTTATTGTAATTTATGTTCGTTTTGGGTTCCGTTAAATTTATCGATGCTGATTTGTGGTAGTTTCACGCTTGGTAGATTATTTGATTTTATTGTTGCTCATTTTTGGTTTAATGGAGCTCTTTACTTTTCTTTGAAAAACTTATTTTGTGGAAAAAGGTTTTTTAAATTACTTTCTGTTCGTTTTATATTGACATAGTCTTTTCGGTTTAAAAGAAAATAATATTTTAAATCTTTTTGTTTTTTTAAGATTTTATAGTTTGGACTGCAATTTGTATGCTGGAGAAAAAATTTTCTGCAATCTTTTAACAACATACACCCTTTCAAAAATCTGGACACAAATAGTAGTGTTTAATTTAGTTTCATACCTCCTCTAGTTAACCTGAAATAGAAAACTTGATACCATTCCAAAAAAATCTGTTTACTTTCTTTGATAGCTTGGATACACTTACGCTATTTTGATTTGGCTAAATTTTAATAGCAGAAGTAGCACCGAAAGTTTTAACATAATACCCTCATTCATTTTTAGGATACTGCAGAGATGCCTTATTGGGAATTAGCATTAACACAGTGCATTTTGATTTAACCTCAAAGCAACATTGAGTTTTTAAATACAATGGGCAAATGGGAGGGTGGGTGTGGGAGGGGGATTAGTTGCCCTCCAATCACTTTCGACTATTAAAAAGGGCATTAGCCCTTTCTATTTTCAATCGAATGAGCCCTTTTCGAAGTTCCTACGACAACTCGTTCGATACGAATTGCCCTGGTCTAAACAAAAAAGAAAAAAAATACATTGTACCCACATTGATCTTAACTATAAAAATGTCAAGCCTTCCAATCACTTTCTACTATTAAGAAGGGTACTAGCCCTTTCAATTTTCAAACGAATGAGTCCCTTTTGATTTTCTACGACAACGCTTTCTATAAACACCCTATATGTCCCCAGGGCATAAATTATAACCCTTACCTTGAGGGCTTTGAGGGAGTTGCCATCCTCAAAAACCTAATTTCCAGAACTTTCCACTCCGCTAAACAAAATGGCTATCTTAAAATTTTGATTGGATGTGTTTGGGGAAACGGTGGGCGTGAAAGGGCGTTAGTTGCTCTCCAATCACTTTCAACTATTAAAAAAGGCACTAGCCCTTTCAATTTCAAATCGAATGAGCCCTTTTGAAGTTTCTACGACAACGCTTTCAATAAAAGCCTTATATGTCCCCATGGCATAACGTACAACTCTTGTCCTGAGCGCTGGGGGGGGGGGGGTTGTCATCCTCAAAGACCTAATTTTCAGAACTTTCAACTACGTTGAACAAAAGTGCTATCTCAAAATTTTGATTGGATGTGTTTGGGGAAATGTGGGCGTGAGAGGGGGGTTAGTTACCCTCGAATTCCTTCCGATTATTAAAAAGGGCACTAGCCCTTTGAATTCCCAATCAATGAACCCTTTTTGAAGTTTCTACGACAAAGCTTTCTATAAAAACCTTATATGCCCCCAGGGTATTAACTTACAACCTAAGAATTACCATTGAGAATACCGGCTCGATAGTGAAAGAAGTACTCACCAGAATAGGACAGGCAAATGGTGCCTTCCACAAACTACATCAAGTATGGAGGTCTCAGAGATATTCTTCGTGCCTGAAGCTGAGCCTTTTCAAGAGCAATGTTATGCCAATACTACTCAACGCAGCAGAAACATGGCACCTGAATGAAGAACAAGAGAGAAGAGTCCTGGCTTTTGAAAACTCGTGTCATCAGAGAATACTGAACATCCACTGGTCACAAAAGGTAACAAACCAGTCCATCCGTGAAATGACGCAACAACCTCCTAGTAATGGACATAATCAGAGTCAGAAGGGGGAGATATTTGGGCCACGTACCACGTATGGATGACCATAGACTTCCAAAACCACTTTACACTGGCAACCACCAGGAACTTGCAGCTGGGGACCCAGAAACACATTGCGCCGGACATACCAAAGAGATCTATGAAACCTGCACACCTCCGTTCTACCAGAATGGGAGGATATCACAGCAGCAGCAAAAATGAGGGAAGAGTCGTGGCTCCTCCTTAACGTCCTGGGTGCCTCAGGAGGTATAGGCAGATCTAAGTTCTAAGGAAGGACTAATTAAGGAAAAAGTGGCCTCCTTTCCCCCAATAAAGCTTTTCTTCTAAACGCCAGCTTTTTAGGAACCCAAAACGGTCTGTAAATAATTCACCGCCCATTTGTCAACCCTTTTTTCGGCCAATTCCTAAATTTTTATAATTTAGGGACCAAAGAAAGTATGGGTCCCCTCTCATACAAATCTCAGGTCTTTCCTCCCGAATCGAAATATTTTATTTAAAGACGAAATACCTCCTCTCCCCCACCCAAACCATTCTAAGAAATTGTAGGCAGATTCATTTTTACCAATAGGCTTGAAGCTTGTCTTGCAAATAACTATGGCTATCGGGACATAAGAAACATGATTTCTCGAAGCATCTGCCCAATCTTCGACCATTTTACGAAAATGTTCTGCTAAACATGAAACTTATGGAGTAAAACTTCAGCCAAGTGGACAGGGAAAAGGCAATTCAGAAGTGAATGAAACCTCCAAACTTCCCCTGTTTCGCCATTGAAATGTCCAAACTTACCTCGAGTCTGATAGCCAGGCAAATACAGGCAAGGAAACTTTGCCTATACTGATAATAGCGAAACTGTTACTATCGTCAAACACATTGGGAAACAATGATAGCCCAAGGCCTTATCCAGAGGGTTGGTTAGGGAGTTTGGACCCCCCCCCCCGAAATATTTTTCTGAATCGTAAAAATGTAACACAAAAGTATATAAAAAAAAAAATTGGTGTGTTTTTTAAAGTTTTCTTGTAACCCCCTTGAAAAAAAATCCTGGCTACGAGTCTGGATAGCTGTTGTAATTGCGTGCCAGAAAAGATATACTAGAGTTGGCTTAAGGCAAAATAAAGTACTTTGAGACCATCTTTAAGTAATGTTTCAGCATTTCTTTCTCAAGAAAGAACATTCTAAAGTCCACTTTAATATCAAACCCTTTTAAGTTTAGAGGTGTTGACAACTACAGTGTTCAATCGATGGCAAAGAAAGGAAACCAGGGAATCACTCCTACCCCACACTTTTTTCAATGAAGCTGACCGTCGGTTACCGTGGCACTTCATAGTACCCGAGCAAGATTATTAAATTTATATTCATTTTGGGTTTCATTTTGCGAGCACTGTAATTTCTTCTCTTCAAGTTTGACTTATTGCATACCTGATATTTTTTAATCCTTTTTAAGGATAAAATTCTTTCTTCATTTATGATGGACGAGCTTTTTTCATTGGTGCATATTATTTTTTCTTATATTAGTATATATCTATTTATCCTACACCTGGTATAACTCAGATCCGTCTAAGAGACAGTAATCATTCATATTTCTTTACCTCGGCTAAAAAAACAACGGGGAGACGTTCATTTCTTCACCAAAAATGAAACACTGCTACACAATTTTTGCTTTCATATTCTTTGCTTTCGTCCTTTTTCACTATTGAGATAACACTATGTTTAGTAATGGTACAACGGCTACCTGGCGATAATTAATTGGTCGGTTTTAGACCTATATTAAAAGGAATTTGGTGAACTAATCGAGCAATGCCAAAATAGTGCTAGCGAGAGGAGTTGTAAGACTGAACCTTGAAGATGGTCTACCCACCTACCATCTGTTCAATGGCAGGTATGTCTTTGAATTTGTAGAAATATGAAGTTATTATGTGGCTAATTGTTATTATATAACGTTTCTGAAGGACATGTAAGAATATGTTTCATACATATAATTTTTAATACTATTTACTAAGTATGGGTCTCAACTTCGTATGTAACCCCAAAAAATAATACTGGTACACATTGCGATTACAAACGTTCACATCTTCTCCAGAATAAATATCTGAATAAGATAGAAAAGTACTCTTAATATTCGAAAATTTGATATTTACCCTTACTTCCAAAACAATTTTGTTGATATTTTATTACCACTTCCGATTGATGTCCTAAAAGTCTAAATTAGTAGGCTCCTCCCCTGTTAAGAATAGGTGAGGTCTTTATCATCAAAATACTAGACTAGTACATTTGCATTTACTTTCCACAACGTTTGATTAATATCTGGAAGCCCCTTCTGCTATTTCTTTTCCCTAAGTTTCTTCTTTCGTTCTTGTGATACCATTGCAATAAATTGTTCTTATTTAAATCATGCTTCGGGTAGTTGGAGCCAAACAAACCATAAAACTAATTTTAAAATTTTCAGGTATTTTCCTAGTTTTAATTAGATTATATGACTTTTAGGTGGTGTTTTCCCCTTTTTTCGAAAATAAGTCAAATTATCTCAGGTTCTTAATTTTTGATGGGTAAGCCCAAATTTGATGAAACATATATTTAAAAATGCCACAGAAATCCGATTCTTTGATGTGTCTATTGGTGTCAAAATTCCGTTTTTTAGAGTTTCAGTTACTATTGAGCCGGGTCGTTCTTACTATACAGTTGGTTCCCACGAACTGTTTGATATTATAAATAGACAAAAATATTATAAATAACTAGCCTACTACATGAAATTCTCTTGACTGATACCACTTATGATGAACTTCATCGTTTCTTTATGTAACAATAGAAAAATGGAGTTTTTGGTAAAATATGATTCTATTTTAAAATTTATTTTGTTTTTAATCACACAATACACTAAATGTAGCAATTTCCTTTAAAAAGAGCCATTAAACAACTTTCTACGCTGTTCCAGTGCCAAGCTAGCTGCAGAAAAAAGAAAAACCAAAATATAATAATGAAGTGGTACTTGTTCATTATTCGGTATACCCTCGAGAAATGGAGTTGCACTTTTTACTGTGGCTACTGTAGGATTGTCAAGAGTTTCCGATGGTAGAATAGTAAGCATAGCTTGTACACGAAAATGCAGTAAAAAGTGATACTAGTTGCCCTCCAATTTGTTTGGTCACTTGAAAAGGATACTAGAACTTTAAATTTCCTTTCGAATGAGCCCTCTCGCGACATTCTAGGGCAACTGGGTCGATACAATCACCCCTGGAAAAAAAAACAAATAACAAATAAACACGCATCCGTGATCTTTTTTCTGACAAAAAATAAAAAAAATCCATATTTTTGCTAATAGGAGTTTGAAAGCTCTACAGTAAGGTTCTCTGATACGCTTAATCTGATGGTGTGATTTTCATTGAGAATATATGACTTTTAAGATGTGTTATCCCTTTTTTTTGAAAATAAGACAAATATTCTCTGGCTCATAATTTCTTATGGGTAAAACTAAACTTGACGAAACTTATATATTTAAAATCATCATAAAAATCCATTTCTTTTGATGTATCTTTTGGTATAAAAATTCTGTTTTTTAGAGTTTCGGTCACAATTGAGCCGGGTCGCTCTTACTATATACAGTTCGTTACCACGAACTGTTTGATTTGTCACGACGACAAGAATTTATGGATACCCTCTCCCATCATTGGTGGGATCGGAAAAGAACTACCAAAATTCAAGCAGGATACTAAATTTTCTTCTTACCATGTTTGGTTGACATCTGAAAATAACCTACACTACGATCACGACGACAAGAATTTATTTGAAGGTGAACGGCACTGCAAAAACACTTAATATTCGTTACCTCTAACTAAGTTTGGCTACAATCCAATAACTCCTTCTACTAGATGTCCCAGATTAAAACAATTTAGGGTCCCGCTTCTTTTCTTTAGATGTCGCCACTGGTTTTCCCGAAAACTTAGATTCCCAGAAGACATAGCCAGAAAACAAGCGTTACTTTCCAAAAAAAAGAAAATAGATGAAATTAGATCACATTTTCAAGGGTAAATTTATAGAATCCCATCCATCCCCCCTCCGCTAGGTAAAGGGTTATATCCAGGAACTCGAAAGCATATTTCAGGTCTTCGATCACTTCAAACGTTTTAAAAATCTCTTTCCTATAAACTTTAAAAACTTTCCTGGGTACGGCGCTTAGAACTGAAACTGCCTTCGTTCTGGGAACCATGCTTCCGACAGTGTCTCTGTTCATTTCTAAACTCATTTCTCGTGAAGCAATCATCTTTTAAGGGTAGTTCCTTGTTATAAAGATAATATGATTTGAGACTAAGTTGGCCGACAATTTTGCCAACTAAGAATGAAACTTTGGCCAACAATAAATCTTACATATAAGATGTATCAAGTAAAATTACGTAATATCCACGGGAGAGGCATTATTATTCCAAAAAAAGATAAAATGTGCCTTTGAAGGTTCCCGCTGTCTCCTAGGAACCCCTTGCACTAAGTAATACTACTACCAATAACAACTCATTGCAGCACCAAGCCACCTAAGGCCGACACAGCTACGCACGCTCCTCCTCTATCTCAATCTATTCAAAGCCTCACTCTTTACACCCTCCCAGGAAGTTCCTATTTCCTTTAAGTCTTTCTTTATAAAAATCGTCCCACTCCAGAAGAGGATAACCTGCTTTCGGTTTAGCTCCAGACAGTTGGCCGAAAAGGGCAATCTTCTACAATCTGTCATCCTTCATCTGCAGAACGTTATGTTTGAAATGCGGTCAGCCAACCGGGTACCCAGAATAATCCGTGGGTAATTCCTTTGGAAAACATCTAGCAAATCTTCGTCTGATTTCGGAGCGCCCATGCTTCAGAGCCATATTTGACCACTGTCATCACTGTAGCTTCCAATATTCTAATCTTGGTTTGTAGACATATCTTCCCGTTCGTCCAAACTTTTTTTAACTGTGAAAAAAAAACACCTTGACCTAGGCTATTCTACTTTTAATATCTTCACTGCTCCCACCGTCTTTACTAATAATTAATTAAAAAACTTTTTCCACAAAATAAGTTTTTCAAAGAAAAGTAAAGAACTCCATTAATCCAAAAATGAGCAAGAATAAAATCAAATGATCTACCAATCGTGAAACTACCACACATCAGCATCGATAAATAAATGAAACCCAAAACGAACAGAAATTACAATAAATAACCGAGTCAAGCTCAAAACGAGCAGAAATTAACATGATTAGGGCTCAATATCCCCTATGCCTTCCCAGGGCCAGAATATAATTTGCACTTTACTGAAACAATATAAATGTTTTTACTTTTATAGCTTTAATAAATCACATAATATAAACATTTTGATTACTAAATATCGGCATATATATATATCAAACTGACACTTCGCATTCATTGGTATTTTTTTCAGTAGAGTGAAAATTATTTTCGGGCCTTGGGAAGCCACAGGGGTTTTGAACCCTACTCATGTTAATTTCTGCTCGTTTCGAGTTTGACTCGGTTATTTATTGTAATTTATGTTCGTTTTGGGTTCCATTTATTTATCGATGTTGATTTGTGGTAGTTTCACGCTTGGTAGATTAATTGATTTTATTGTTGCTCATTTTTGGTTTAATGGAGCTCTTCACTTTTCTTTGAAAAACTTATTTTGTGGAACAATTTTTTTTTAAATTACTTTCTGTTCGTTTTATATTGACAAAGTCTTTTCGGTTAAAAAGAAAATAATATTTGAAATCTTTTTGTTCTATTTTAAGATTTTATAGTTTGGCCTGCTATTTGTATGCCGGAGAAAAAATTTTCAGCAATCTTTTAACAACATACACCCTTTCAAAAATCTGGACACAAATAGTAGTGTTTAATTTTGTTTCATACCTCCTCTAGTTGACCTGAAATAGAAAACTTGATACCATTCCAAAAAAATTTGTTTAATTTCTTTGATAGCTTGGATACACTTACGCTATTTTGATTTGGCTAAATTTCAATAGCAGAAGTAGCACCGAAAGTTTGAACATAATACCCTCATTCGTTTTTGGGATACTGCTGAGATGCCTTATTGGGAATTAGCGTTAACACAGTGCATTTTGCTTTAATCTTAAAGCAACATTTAGTTTTTAAACATAATGGGAAAATTGGAGGGTGGGCGTCGGAGGGGGATTATTTGCCCTCCAATCACTTTCGACTATTAAAAAGGGCATTAGCCCTTTCTATTTTCAATCGAATGAGCCCTTTTCGAAGTTCCTACGACAACTCGTTCGATACGAATTGCCCTGGTCTAAACAAAAAAGAAAAAAAATTCATTATACCCACATCGATCTTAAGTATAAAAATGTCAAGGCTTACTTTCGACTATTAAGAAGGGTACTAGCCCTTTCAATTTCCAATCGAATGAGTCCTTTTTGATTTTCTAAGACAACGCTTTCTATAAACACCCTATATGTCCCCAGGGCATAAATTAAAATCCTTACCCGGAGGGCTTTGAGGGGGTTGCCATCCTCAGAAACCTAATTTCCAGAACTTTCCACTCCGCTAAACAAAATGGCTATCTTAAAATTTTGATTGGATGTGTTTGGGGAAATGGTGGACGTGAAAGGGCGTTAGTTGCTCTCCAATCACTTTCAATCATTAAAAAAGGCACTAGCCCTTTCAATTTCCAATCGAATGAGCCTTTTTGAAGTTTCTACGACAACGCTTTCAATAAAAACCTTATATGTCCCCAGGGCATAAATTACAACTCTTGTCCTGAGCGCTGGGGGGTGGGGGGTTGTCATCCTCAAAGACCTAATGTCCAGAACTTTCAACTACGTTGAACAAAATTGCTATCTCAAAATTTTGATTGGATGTGTTTGGGGAAATGTGGGTGCGAGAAGGGGGTTAGTTACCCTCGAATCCCTTCCGACTATTAAAAAGGGCACTAGCCCTTTGAATTTCCAATCAATGAACCGTTTTTGAAGTTTCTACGACAAAGCTTTCTATAAAAACCTTATATGCCCCCAGGGCGCATAACTTACAACCCTTGCCTTAAGGGCTGTGGGAGAGTTTCCTCCTCAAAAACATAATTTCTATCTTGAAATCAACTACACTGAACAAAATGTTCATCTCAAAATTTTGATTGGATGTGTTTGGGGAAATGGTGGGCGTGGAAGAAGTGTTAGTTGCCTTTCAATCACTTTCAACTATTAAAAAGGGCACTAGCCATTCCAATTTCCAATCGAATGTGCACTTTTCCAAGTTTTTACGACAACTCCTTAGATACGAAGTGCCCTGGTCTAAAGGAAAAAAAAATAATACATTGTCCCAACATCGTTCCTTACATAGGCAGCGCGATTGCGTTGCCTATGATACTACCAAGGTAAATGAAGCTGTTCACCAGATCAATCTTTTCGTTACCCAACGTCACCTTTTCATCTTCACTTATTCCTAGCCTTAGTCTTCTTAACAGTCATTTTCTAACCTATCCTAGCACCCTGAACTAGCAAAACCTCTAAAAGATCATTCATTTTACTCATACTTTCATCTAGGATGCTTAAATCCTCAATATAATCTAAGTCCAGGAGAGTTTTTCCTCCCCATTTGATTCTGTGGTCTCCCATGGCCTTTCCTGTGCTCCTTAAGACAAAGTCCATCAAAATAATCCATATAAAGGAGGATAGAACACAACCCTGCTTAACTCCTGATTTAATATATAACCAGCTGCTAACCTATTTTCTTACCTTAATCACAGCGTTGTTATTCTCGTACATAGCACTAATCACTTTAATGTATTTGTATAAGAGGATAAGACCTGCTAAAGCTCTTTCATCAACATAATCAAACGCTTGCTCATAATCTATAAAACTGAGGACCAACTGTATTTGACAACTCAGGCAATTCTCAATTATTAACCTAAGGGTGAAAATTTGGTCGACACATCCCCTTCCTTTTCTAAAACCGCATTGTTTTTCTCTTAAACATTTGTCTATAGCATCTCTCGGTCAAAAAAGTATCATATTACTAAGTAATTTGGTACCTACAGAGACAAGACTAATGCCAAGATAATTACCACACTCACTCTTATCACCTTTCTTATACAGTGGGTTAATTAAGGTTTTTCTAAAATCGCTAGGTACTCCCCTTTTTTCAAAAATCATATTCATAATCTTCAGTAACTTATTTCTAACCTCAGAGCTACCATATTTAAGAAGCTCATTTACCACACTATCAGCACCTGGAGCCTTATTACTTTTTAATCTTTTAAGTATTATCGCTAATTCTTCCTCACAAAACAAATCTTCCTTCACATCCAAGGTATTTCATTTGTGCTATTTCATTTAGCACATTCTCAAAATGTTTGGCCCATCTCTCTTTAACTCTTTCCTTATCACTAATTATGGCCCCGTTTAACTGAGACAAGTCCGGATTTACTATTCCCTCTCAATTTATTAACATTCCAGTACAATATTTTACTATTATGCCGTCTAGCTGCATCTTCCAGATCCTCGGCAATTTTATCGATAGCCTCTACTTCACACCTCCTTAGTTCATATTTTATATAGCTTTTTAATAATATTCCTAGCTGCAGTCCTAACTTTCTTCCCTAATGCAACATCAGCAACTTCACAAATTGTTTTTCTAAAATTATTCGAACCATCTTCCACATTGTCAAATTTTAAACTCTAAAGCTTAGTGTTCAACTGTTCCTGGAAAGTTTCTCTAATTCTCATCCTGGAGTCTACCAGCATCACGACTTCCCGGGACGTAGTTACCCTTCCGAAATTTCAGCTTTAAATTAACCCTAGACACTACTAAATGGTGATTTTTACTTTTAACATCAATAACAGCACTCATATTTCGTATCTAGCATATTGTATTGATCCTGCCAGTCTTTGGTTTACTATAACATAATCAACAAGGTTTGCTGTCTTACCATCACATGAATACCATGTTAACTTATGAGCAATTTTATGACCAAACACCGTATTGGTTATAACTAAATTGTTATGCATGCAAATTTGCAAAAGTCTGTAGCTATTACTGTTTTCTCTTTTCTATATCAAATTATCTTTCAGAAAATTACTTTCTTTATTTACAACACACCAATTTTTTGAGAACTTATAGACTATATTTATTCATTACTTAGGTCAGCGTTCTGTGTGAAGGGGTTTTGCGTATTCTGGAGAAGTAAGCCAATCACCTTTAAATAAACTTATACCATATTATTCGAAGAAAATTTACTAATAACTATTTTTCCCCTCTTCATTCTACTTATATTTTCTTCATATTCAATAGAAGTAGATTTAAGCATTTTTCCTAAAATCTGAAGCTGTTCTGTTTATAAAATAAAGAACAATAATTATTATTACAAGATATCCTGAAAAATTTCCTGAGAGATCACCGTATAAGATTTATCTCATTGAAAATAAAATTCTCCTTAACTTGGTTTTCTCTCCACATGGATTTGATGTTTTCCTAGGACTCAGCAAATCGATATAAGGGATCGGTGTAGACTCCGGTAGACTAAGAAGGAAATGACATACGAGATGTTCTTTCGAAGTTTTAATGTGGCACGGCATTCAGAGTATGTATTGTTATAATTCAGAATATAGCCCCCTTAGTGGATATTAAAATGTTTGTCATCAGAAGTGACAAAAAGTATAAATCCTTAAATTAAGAGAAGTAAATCAACGAAAAAAACAGACTGGAAGTCAAATTGGAAGGAAGCAAGAGAGAAAATACGAAAAGTATTTTGCGAAGATAAAAAGAAGTATTGAAACAAACATAAAATTTCGACAATGAATATTTTTAGAAGTCATCAACAACAACTGCTTGTTCACTCTTTAGTATTCCGTGTTCCTAAATTTATCCTTACTACATTAACGGCACAAGTTAAACTTGTGACAAGCAGTTTCGCTTTGAACGGTTTTAAAGAGAAAATATACGGGCTTGAAACCATGAAATAGATAAATATTATTTTTTTTTCACTTGGTCATTTCCAAGCTAAATAAGGCATTATAGCTAAAGCATATTTCCATCAAGTTCAATAATAACTTGGCAAAGGGGTAGATCCCTTTCAGAAATCCTGTACACTATGGTGCTGGACGCCACATATGGCAGTGGCGAGCCTGGCGAGGGTGTCATGCGCGACAGAAGAGGTGTGGATAAATATGAGTTTGCTGCACTTGATGGATCAGGTAGCATTCTAAGATGGCGGAAAGTTACCAGTCCCTACCATTCTGGCCAATGATAAAATTTGAACTCACCTGCTGCAAGTGATCAGTTTTCGTACATTCCGCAAAGACGCATTCCGCACATTTCGCGATATTTTTCTCTGTAATATAAAAGCTGACTTAGTTACATGAAAGCATACTGGTACACGGAAGGATTGTATATATGTGATTCTCGCTGTCGCTCGTCTCCAAACCACATATTTTGTTGTGCATTTTTTCTATAAATAAAAGTTCAAATGGGGATAAAATCCTTTTAATAAACAGTGATAAATTTCACAAAAATACTAAATATTTTTTGCATTTTGTATTTTTGATCCGTTTGATACTCGTTGTTGCATGTCTTTTAATCGAAGATTTCGTTGTGCTTTATTTTCGTTCGCGATTTGTTGTAACGTTCATTGTCGCAGATCCTCAAAATTTTCTCGCAACTGAGATTTATCAAGTATCATCATTATCCTGGGCATTTTTCAAAGGCCTTTCCATTAGCTGTTCAGATTGTTCTTGTTGCGTTGGATGGTCCAGGTAGTTGACAAAGATTCCTTCAATTGGATTTTGTATAGTGACATTGTGTGTGATATTGATTGTCCTAGAATGCTGTCCCATTCTAGATATTTGGTTGTCCAGGTTGTTGTTCTTCATTCGACGCATAATTTTCTACAATTGTGAATTTGTGTTTTTGGGTCAATATTTGGGCATATTTCAAATTCATATAGTCAACACATTAAATAATCCGAACCTAATGGTGATAATTTTTCTTTCTATTTCTTTTTTTTTGTTAATTGACACTCTATAAGTTTAATTTAGAATTGACTAATGTAAAAATTCGTTTGCACTTTCTTCTAAGGTATTCTGATATGTCTGAATTTATTTTCAATGGAAACTTCGCCTGCTGTCATGAAAGAACTATCTCCCGATCTTATATGACCTTAAGTTTGGTGCGACCACCTCTGAGGAAAAAACTAACTTTCCCAAAGACTTATCTAGAGAGTTTTTCCATGATTTCATGAATAAGTCATCTCTCGATCTTACAGGACCATAAGTACAGTAAGACCAGTCTTGAAGGAATAAGCCAATTTCCCGAAAAGCATGTGAAAACGTTTCAGTTTCTATTCACTATATGTTTTAGAAAAACATCATTACCGAATGTCTTTTCTTATAAATTAATAAAAAAAAATTTTCCACAAAATAAGTTTTTCAAGGACAAGTAAAGAACTCCATTAAACAAAAAATGAGCAAAAATAAAATCAAATAATCTACCAAGCGTGAAACTACCACAAATCAGCATCGATAAATAAATGAAACCCAAAACGAACAGAAATTACAATAAATAACCGATTCAAACTCAAAACGAGCAGATATTAACATAAGTTGGGTGCAAAACCCGTATACCTTCCCAAGGCCAGAACAAAATTTGCACTTTCCTGAAAAATACAAAAAATACATTTACAAAAAATACCTGAAAAATACATTTTGTTCAACGTAGTTGAAAGTTCTGGAATTTAGGTCTTTAAGGATGAAAACCCCCTCAGAGCCCTCAGTGCAAAGGTTGTAAGTTTTGCCCTGGGGGCATATAAGGTTTATACAGAAAGTTGTTGAAGAAATTTCAAAATGGCTCAATTGATTGGAAATTGAAATTGCCCTTCTTAATAGTCGAAAGTGAGCGGAGAGTCAATAACCCTCACCCCCACCATCTCCCCAAAAACATTCAATCAAAGTTTAGAGATAGCCATTTTGTTCAACGTAGTTGAAAGTTCTGGAAATTATGTATTTAAGGATGACAAAGCCCCTAGAGCCCCCAGGGCAAAGGTTGTAAGTTATGCCTTGCGGGCATATAAGGTTTTTTATAGATAGTGTTTTCGTAAAACTTCAAAAGGGGCTCATTCAATTGGAAATTGAGAGGGCTAGTGCCCTTTTTAATAGTCGAAAATGATTGGTGGGTAACTAACCCCCGTCTCACGCCCACCATTAATCCAAGCACAACCAATCAAAATTTTCAGATAGCCATTTTGTTCAACGTAGTAGAAAGTTCTGGAAATTCGGTCTTTCAGAATAACAACCCCCCTAGCCCTCAGGGCAAGGTTTGTACGTTATGCCCTGGGGGCATATAAGGTATTTCTTGAAAGTGTTGTCGTAGAAGCTTCAAAAGACCTCATTTGATTGGAAATTGACAGGGTTAGTGCCATTTTTAATAATTGAAAGCGATTGGAGGGCAACTAACCCCCCTCTCACGACTAGCGTTTCCCCGAACATATCCAATCAAAATTTTGAGATAGCCATTTTGTTCAACTCAGTTGAAAGTTCAGGAAATTAGGTCTTAGAGGCTGACAACCACCCTAACAGCTCTTAGAGTAAGGGTTGTAATTTATGCCCTGGGGGCATACAAGGTGTTTATAGAAACTGTTGTCGTTTCAAAAAGGGCTTATTCGATGGAAATCGAAAGGCCTAGTGCCCTTTTTAATAGTCGAAAGTGATTGGAAGGCTTGACTTTTTTATAGTAAAAATCAATGTGGGTAAAATGTATTATTTTTTGTTGTTGTTTAGAGCAGGGCACTTCGTATCGAAGGAGCTGTCTGGTAACTTCAAAAAATGCTCATTTGATTGACAACAGAAAGGGCTGATGGCCTTTTTAATAGTCGAAAGTGATTGGAGGGCAACTAATCCTCCTCCCACGACCCTCCTCCCATTTTGTTTAAAAACTAAATGTTGCCTTAAGATTAAATCAAAATGCACTGTGTTAATGCTAATTCCCAATAAGGCATCTCGGCAGTATCCGTAGAACGACTGAGGGTATTATGTTCAAACTTGCGGGGTTAAATCTGCTCTTAAAGTTAACCAAATCAAAATAGTGTAAGTGTATCCAAGCTATCAAAGAAAGTAAACAGATTTTTTTTGCAAATGGTATCAATTTTTCCATTTCAGGTCAACTAGAGGAGGTATGAAACTAAATTAAACACTACTATTTGTGTCCAGATTTTTAAAAGGGTGTATATTGTTAAAAATTGCTGAAATTTTCTCCAGCATACAAATAACAGGTCAAGCTATAAAGTCTTAAAAAAAAGAAAAGATTTAAAGTATAAATTTTTTCCCCTGAAATGACTATGTCAATATCAAACGTACAGAAATTAATTAAAAAAACTTTTTCCTCAAAATAAGTTTTTCAAAGAAAAGTAAAGAGCTCCATTAAACAAAACATGAGCAGAAATAAAATCAAATAACCTACCTAGCGTAAAACTACTACAAATCAGCATCGATAAATAAATGAAACCCAAAACGAACAGAAATTACAATAAATAACCGAGTCAAACTCAAAACGAGCAGAAATTAATATAAGTTGGGCTCAAAACCCCTATGCCTTCCCAAGGCCAGAACAAAATTTGAACTTTATTGAAAAAAAAAATACAAATGAATGTGCATTGTCAGTTTAATATACATATACTGACATTTATGAAATAAAAATGTTAAAATTATTTGATTTATTAAAGTTATAAAAGTAAAAACATTTATTTTTTTTCAATAAAGTGCAAAAAGGCACAGGGATTTTGAGCCCAACTTATGTTAATTTCTACTCGTTTTGAGTTTGACTCGGTTATCTATTGTAATTTATGTTCGTCTTGGCTTTCGTTTATTTATCGATGCTGATTTGTGGTAGTTCCACACTTGGTAGATTATTTGATTTCATTTTTGCTTGTTTTTGTTTAATAGAGTTCTTTACTTTTCTTTGAAAACCTTATTTTGTGGAAAAAGTTTTTTTAATTAATAAGGAGAAACAAAGTAAAAAAGAGAGATAATGAATTAAAGCAAGTTAAAAGAACAAAAAACAGAAACCTTCTCTGAGGACAATCTTGTGCGAAGGTAGAAGCACCAATCTACCGATTATAGTGAAGATAGCAGACATTGGAGAAAGAATTTACAATGGCCGCTTGTCTGTGTTTTTTTTTTTTTTTTTTTTTTGTGGCTATATGTTTGCATGCTCTATCTCTGTGCGCTTTTGAATGCCCGAGTGTGTGTGTGTGTGTGTTTGGTGTCTGTGTGCTTATATATATATATATATATATATATATATATATATATATATATATATATATATATATATATATATATATATATATATATATATATATATATATATATATATATATATAAAATTGGGTATGTATGTATGTATGCATGTTCTCGAAAACGGCTCCATATTTTTTCGAAAAAACTGGTATCTTAGGATATTTCCGCATAAAAAACGACCATCAAATGCGACAACACCAATACAGACAGCTAAAGCAAAGGCCATTACTAAATTGTCTGAAGTAATCAAAATCCAAAAAACATGTCAAAAATGATAATGAAGAGCAAAGACACGGGCGGTTCGGAGATATATGAAAACGACAATGAGAGCGTGCTAAAAATGAAAATGAATAGCAAGGACACACGCGGTTAGATGACATCCGACACCGAACAAGTGAGGTGTCAAAAATGAAAATGAACAACAGTGACTTAATGAAAATCAACTTGGACAGCGAGAATCAAAACGTGTCAAAATTGAAAATAAAGAGGTGATGATTGGGTTTAGGATTTTTACATGGATAAGGCTATCAATGCCTACCTTTGTTAAAAAAAACAAATGTTCGGCGATATGTATCTCATAATGACGAAAGATAAGTCGAGGTGTAACAAAGCAAACAAATTGAAAATGATAGTGATGATGGTTGGGTTTTGGATTTTGACATGAATAAGGCCATCAATACCTACCGTACCTTTGAAAATCAAAAATATTGACTGGATAAATCGTTCGAAGAAAAATAAGTTTTTTTTCCCACCGCCTGAACAATTAAAAGAAACAAAGGTTCGGTAATATGTCTTTCAAAATGACAAAAGACAAGCCAAAAGAAGAAGTTTTTGTCAACCCACCTGAACAATCATGGTTACAGCGGTAGCTGCAACCTACTAAAGAGCGAACCACAGCCCAAAGTAACCAAAAGTTAAAACACGCGTTTAGAAAAAAAAACTGCCTAGTGAAAAGAAATTTCCATCTGACACTGATTCAGGACTGTTATTATTCAGGACTGATTACTGATTCAGGACTATTACTGATTCAGGACTGATTATTGACTATTATTTTGGTTCGTCTTAAAAGTAAAAGTTTATTGCGAAAAGAAATTTATGGTGATCAGAGGCAACGCTATAGCGTTGCCTATAGTAAAGGCAATACAGCTCCTATATTTTACTATTTATTTATTTGTTATTTTTTCCCCAGAGGCACTTCATATGGAAGGCGTCGTCATAGAAACTTCAAAGGGGCCTCATTTGATTGCAAATCGTGAGTTCTAGTGACCTTTTTAAGAGTCAAAAGTGATCGGATGGCAACTAGCCTGCTCCCTCACTCCATTTCCCCCGAAGCACATCCGATAAAAATTTTGAAGCGGCCATTTTGTTAAAAATAGTTCAAAGATCATATAACAAAAACTCCGGGATCGACAAAACCCTCTAGGGCCCAGGGAAAGGCGTTGCAAGTTATGCCCTGGGGTAAGTATGGTTTTTATAGAATGGATGCTCGCATAAACTTCGGAGATGGCTCATTTGATTGGAAATTAAAAGTTCTAGTTCACTTTTTCAGAGTAAAAGAGATCGAAGGGCAACTAGCCCCCCCATGCCCTTTTCCCCCTAATGCATCAGATACAAATTTTTACATAGGTGTTTTGTTAAAAATAGTTCAAAGGTCAGATTAAAAACTGTGATGTCAACACAACCGCCCCGGGCCCGGGGGCAGACAAAGTTTTAGTTTACTTTTTAGGACTCAAAAGTGATCAAAGGGCATTTAGCCCCCCCCCCCCCCACGCAGTTTTTCCCTAAAATACATTCGATAAAAATTTTGATGTAGCCATTCTGTTAAAAATATTTTAAAGACGATATAACAAATACTTGGAGGTTGACACAACAACCCAGCGCTAGGGAGCAGGCGTTGTAAGCTTTGCTTTGAGGGCAAATATTGTTCTTATAGAAAGGATGCTCGCATAAACTTCAGAAAGGGCTCATTTGATTGGAAATTAAAAGTTTTAGTTCACATTTTCAGAGTAAAAAATAGATCGGAGTGCAACTACCCTCCCCTCCTCTTCTCAAGCCCTTTCTCTCGAAATGCATCAGATAAAAATTTTTGCATAGACATTTTGTTAAAATTAGTTCAAAGGTCAGATAATAAAGCTCTGATGTCGACACAACCACCCAGGGGCAGGCATTATAAGTTATCCCTGGGGGGTACATAAGGTTCTTATGGAAGGGACGCACGTATAAACTTCAGAGAGGGCTCATTTGAATGGAAATTGAATGTTGTAGTTCAATTCTTAAGAATCAAAAGTGATCGGAGGGCATATAGCCTCCTCCCCCCATTGCCCTTTTTCCACCAAATGCAGCAGATGAAAAAAATTCGAGATAGCCATTTTTTTAAATATATATCAAGGTTCACATAACAAAATTTCCTTTGTAAACAAAGGACTTGAAAGGTTAGATAACAAAACTCCGATGTCAACACAACCTCCCAGGGCCCGGAGGAAGGCGTTGTAAGTTATGCCCTGGGGCATATATGGTTCTAATGGATCGGATGCTCGTATATACTTCAGAGTGAGCTGCCCTGGGGCATATATGGTTCTAATGGATCGGATGCTCGTATATACTTCAGAGTGAGCTAATTTGTTTGGAAAGTGAAAGTTCTTGCTCACTTTTTAAGAGTCAAATAGATCAAAAGGCAACTAGCCCCCCCCCCCGCCCATTTTTCCCAAATGCATCAGATAAGAATTCTGAGATAGCTATTTTGTTAAAAATATAACTTTCAATTTCCAATCAAATGAGCCCTCTCTGAAGTTTATACGAACATTCTTTGTTCGTCGACACAGCCGCCCAGGACCCGGGAAGAGGCGTTGTAAGTTATGCCCCGGGTATATAAGGTTCTTATGGAAAGGATGATCGAATAAACTTCTCAGAGGGCTCATTTTTTGAAGATTCTTGTTCATTTTTTAAGAGTCAAAAGTGATTGGAGGGAAGCTAGCCCCCGCCCTAACGCCCTTCTTTTCCCAAATACATCCGATAAAGATTTTGAGGGAGCCAAAGATTTTAAGGGAGCCAAAAGTAGTTCAAAGATAATATAAAAAAAACTCTAGGGTTGACACAACACCCCCCCCCCTCGGACCCGGTTGCAGGCGTTGTAAGTTATGCCCTGGGAGCAAATATGGTTCTTATAGAATGGGATGCCCGTATAACTTCAGAGAGGGCTCATTTGATTGGAAATTAAAAGTTTTACTTCTTTTTTTTTCAGAGTCAAAAGAGATCGGAGGGCAACTACCCCCCCCCCCCCAAGCCCTTCTTTCCCCAGATACGTAAGATAAAATTTTGAAATAGTCATTTTGTCAAAACTACTCCAAAAATCAGATAACAGAACTCCGATGTTGACACAACCGCCCAGGGCACGGGGGCAGGCGTTGGCAGTTATGCCTTCGGAGCATATAAGGTTCATGTGAAAGGGATGTTCTTTAAAACTTTAGAGAGGGCTCATTTGATTAGAAATTGAAAGTTCTAATTCACTTTTTAAGAGTCAAAAGTGATTGGAGGGAAATTAGCCCCCCCCTCCGATGCCCTTCTTTCCCAAAATACATCAAAAAAAAAATTTGAGGCAGCCATTTTGTTAAAATAGTTCAAAGATCATATAACAAAAACTCCGGTGTCAAGACAACCCCCCAAGGCCCGTGGGCAGGCATTGTAAATATGGACTGCGGGCAAATATGGTTCTTATAGATGGGATGCTCGTATAAACTTCAGAGACGGCTCATTTCATCAGAAATTAAAAGTTCTAGTTCACTTTTTCAGAGTCAAAAGTTCACTAGTTCACTTCATCAGAGGGGAATTGGATCAGAGGGGAGTCCCCAAACACAGCAGATGAAAATTTAGAGATTACCATTTTTTTAAAATTGTTCAAAGGTCAGAAAACAAAAAATCCGATGTTGACACAACCCCTTAGGGCCTGGGGGGCAGGCATTGTAAGTTATGCCCTAGGGGCGTTCAAGTTCTAGTTCCATTTTTCAGAGTAAAAAAAGATCGGAGGGTAACTAGCCCCTCCTCCCTCTACGCCTTTTTCCCCAAACCCATCAGATCAAAATTTTGAGACGACCATTTTGTTAAAATTGGTTTAAATATGAGATATTAAACCTCCGGGGTCGACACCCCCCTCCCCCCAGGGTCTTGAGACAGGCGTTGTAAGTTATGCGCTTGGGGCATATATGGTTCTTATGGAAGGGATACCCGTATAAACTTCAGAGAGGGCTCATTTGATTGAGAATTGACAGTGCTAGTTCACTTTTAAAGAGTCAAAAGAGCTCGAAGGGCGATTGACCCCCCCCCCACACCTTTATCCCCAAACCCATCCGATAAAAATTTTGAGACGGCCATTTTGTTAAAAATAGTTCAAACATTAGATAATAAAAACTCCAAGGTTGAAACAAACCCTAAGAGCCAAGGGGCAAGTGTTTTACGTTATACCTCGGGGCATATAAGGTGTTTATGTAAGAAAAGGTCATATAAACTTCAGAAGTGGCTCATTTGATTTGAAATTGAAAGTTCTAGTTACCTTTTTATGAGTCAAAAGGTATCAGAGGACATCTACCCCACCCCACACACATGCTTTTTTTCCCAAATGCATCCGATCAAAATATTGATATTTCTTGTCTATTTGAAGTAGTCAAACGATCAGATAATAAAAAAAAATTGGGGTCAACGACCGCCCCCCCCAACCCGGAGGAAGGGCTGTAACTTATGCTGCGTCGTAGAGGTGGTCGTATAAACTTTGGAAGGGACACAAATGACACACCCCCTAGCATTAAATCCGACCCGCTAATATTAATATCCTCTCATTTGCAGCGCAAATGGGAGGATAGCTCTATAAAGGCCACTGCTTGTGAGTGGTTATCTCTTAAGTAAAGTTAATAATGTAATTAATTTTTTTTTCTGTTACTAAGTTTTAGACAATAGAAAACTAAAGGTCATAAAGGTAAGGTTTCGATGTTTTATTGTTTTTTTTTTTGTTGTAGACTAAGATTAGTGAAAACAGGGCCACCACGGTAAGTTTGTGCACAGCCAGTCCATCCCACCCCTTAATATACCCCCCCTTGCGGTTTTTTCTCCAAATGCATCATCAAAAGTGATCAATGGGCAATTAGCCCATGCTCCACTTTTTCAAAGGGCATCTGGTCAAAAATTTTGAGATTGCCATTTTGTTCAAAAAAGTTCAAAGGCCAAACAACTATGCTTCCGGGGTTCAACCCCCCCCCCATCCCCAAACCCAGGGAAATGGGTCTGAATTACGAAACTTGCTGATATAACACTTTATTTGCTTCAATACTTGGATTTAGTGATTTACATGGCAACTTCGATTTACGGCACAAGGGCTATAAGTTATGCAAGTTGCTTATTTTTACTTTGATACCTTGTTTAATTTGATGCTTTCTGTACTTTGTTATTTATTTTGCTTTGATATTGTTACTTTGATACTAGTTTTGATACTTTGATGAACATTTGATGTTGAAAAAAAAAGTTTGATATAGAAATAAGGAATTTTTAAAAACTTGCAACTTTTTGCAATCAAAAACGAATAAAAAGTAATTAAAAAAAACTTTCCAAAAAAGAAGTTTTTCAAAGAGAATTAAAGGCTATTTTAAACTATAGATCAACAGATACAAATGCAGGTTAAAATTCAAACTTAAAACGACCAGAAATCACAGGCAGCGTAATAGCACTGCCTAAGTAAAGAGCGATGTTGGCACAATGTGCTGTTTATTTTTTTTCTAGACCAGGGAACTTCGTATCGAAGAAATTGTCGTAGAAACTTCGATAAGGGCTCATTCGATTGGAAATTGGAATGGCTAGTGCCCTTCTTAATAGTCGAAAGTGATTGGAAGGTAAATAAAACCCCTCCCATGCCCACCATTTCCCAAAACAAATTCAATCGAAATTTTGAAATAGCCATTTTGCTCAACATAGCTGATTTCCAAACAGAAATCATGTTTTTGAGGAGGAAACTCCCCCCACAGCCCCCAGGGCAAGGGTTGTAAGTTTTGCCCTGGGGGCATATAAGTTTTTATAGAAAACCTTAACGTCGTAAAAACTTCAAAAAGGGCTCATTCGCTTGGAAATTGAAAGGGCTAGTGCCCTTTTAATAGTCGAAACTGATTGAAGGGCAACTAAATTTCCTCTCACGTTCACCATTTCCCCAAACACATCCAATAAAAATTTTGAGATATTCATTTTGTTCCACGTAGTTGAAAATTCTGGAAATTAGGTCTTTGAGGATGACAAGCCCACCCCCCCTCCCTCCACAACCCTCAGGGCAAGGGTTGTAAGTTATGCCCTGGGGGCATATAAGGTTTTTGTAGAAAGTTTTGTCGTAGAAACTTTAAAAAGGGCTTATCTGATTGGAAATTAAAAGGGCTTGTGCCCTTTTTAATAGTCGGAACGGGAGGGAGAGCAACTAAGGCCCTCTCACGCCCACCATTTCCCCAAAAACATTCAATCAAAGTTTTGAGATTTTGTTCAACGTAGTTGAAAGTTCTGGAAATTGTATATTTGAGGATGACAAACGTCCCAGAGCCCCCAGGGCAAAGGTTTTAAGTTATGCCCTGGGGGCATGTAAGGTTTTTATAGATAGGGCTGTCCTAGAAACTTCAAAAGAGGCTCATTCAATTTAGAAATTGAAAGGGCTAGTGCCCTTTTTAATACTCGAAAGTGACTGGAGGGTAACTAACCCCCCTCTCACGCCCACCATTTCCCCAAACACATTCAATCAAAATTCGTAGATAGCCATTTTGTTCAACGTAGTTGAAAGTTCTGGAAATTAGGTCTTTGAGGATGACACTTGACCCAGAACCCTCAGGGATAAGGTTGTAGGTTATGCCCTATGTTAATTTAAGGTTTTTATTGAAATCTTTGTTGTAGAAACTTGAAAAAGGGCTCATTTGATTGGAAATTCAAAGAGCTAGTGCCCTTTTTAATAGTCAAAAGTGATTGGAGGGCAACTATTCTCCCTCTCAATGTTATTTTGGCCAGGTTTATTTTTTAATATAATTTAAATAAAACACGTTACAGTCAGCATAATTAAAGTAAAAAATTCCAGTGTTCGAACCTTTTTAATTGTCGAAAGCGATAGGAAAGCAACTAACGCCCCTTTCACGCCCACCATTTCGCCAAAAACCTCCAATCAAAATTTTGAGACAGAAATTTTGCTCAACGTAGTTGAAAGCTCTGGAAATTAGGTCTTTGCTAATATTGTCGTAGAAACTTCAAAGGGACTCCTTGAATTGTGAATTAAGAGGACTAGTCCCCTTAAAAATAGTCAAAAGTGATCGAAGGGCAAATTCCTGCCCCCCCCCCCTTCCACGTCCATCATTTCCCCAAACACATCCGATCAATATTTTAATATAGCATTTTTGTTGAACTTAGTTCAAGGGCCGGAAATTATGTTTTTGAGTATGACAACTCCCTCACTGCCCTCAGGACTAAGGTTGTAAGTTATGCTATTGGGCATATAATGTTTCTATAGAGAGTGTTATTGTAAAAGTTTCAAAAGGGGTTCTTCCGATTGGAAATTGAGTGGGCTATTGCGCTTTTTAAAGTAAAGATGACTAGTTAGAACAAGAAGTTTATAAAAGGACTAAGTTGCTCAATAGTTTTTTTGATGACATCGATAATATCGATTACTTTCAGCATACAATTGCAATTCTCAAGAAAAATCAAGCAAGCTCAGTTTTTAGTAAAGCTTGGTTGTTTCCAGTTCTTTCTATTTTATTTTAAAAATATACAATAAACCTTACAAAAAACTTTAATTAATGCAATGAAACAAAAGAAGTCAATAACAAAAAGTGCTGATGGTGTCTCGGAGAATTACTTCTCAGTGATAGAAAAGCGTTTCACTGAAGGAATCTGTCAGATGGTACGTGATCCAAGCATTTTTGATTAACTTGGGCATTTCGAATTTGAGGTTTCAATACATTTAGCACCTGTATCATTAAGTGAGATGAAACAAACATCTACGAAATGAAAAGTATTGCCTCTGGTAGCAATGTCATATCGTTAAGAGTGGTTAAATATATTCTGCCAGTAATCCAGAAGCCACTTTTGTCCCTAATTAATTGGGCATTAAAAGAAGGTTTCTTCCCGTAATGTTTTAAAGTAGATCGTGTGACTCCTGTTAATAAGGGTGGTGAGACAAATAATTTAAGAAATTATGAGTCGGTTTTTGTTCTTCCTATGCTATCACGTGTTCTAGAGAAGTGCTTTGCTGCCCGTCCTTATGCAATTTATAGCGTCGTAATGTGTTAAACCCTACCCAATTTGAATTTTGACATGGTTGCATAACAGAACAAGCTGTTGCCTATTTAAGCAGCGTAGTCAACCAAGTGCTGGATGAAGGATACAACATTTTAGCAATATTTTTAGACAACATTTAGGCTTTTGACACAGAAAATCATGATCTGCTGCTTTTGAAGGGTGATTTTTATGGCATAAGGGGTCCTGGGCTTAACTTTCTATGTGCATTCTTAACAGGACGGCTACAGTATGATCGGATTAAATCAAAGTGTTCGTCAAGTTTTCCTATTACATTTGGAGTTCCACAAGACTTTGTACTTGGACTGCTATTATATACGTCAGTGAACTATTCTATGACCTACAAGAAGTGACAAAACCGATGTTTGCTGATGACACGTCACTTGTTTGTCTTGCAAGAGCCGAAAAGGGAATACTTGGATTAAGCAAGAGATCGTTATACATAGTTTTAACTTGGATGCCTGTTAATAAACTACAAGTTTCCCCGGCTAAGTGTAGTTTTATCATATTCTCGAGAACAGCTACATATTACCCATGGATTTTTCGATTAGAATTTAGTTATGGTAAGATGGAAAAAGAATCTTGTGTCAAGTATTTTGGTATTACACTGGATGAAATGTTGTCGTTTAGGAAACATGTTGAAAGCATGTCAAAAGTTTTATCACGGAGCATCGGGATACTTAGAAAACTCACACATTTTGTCCCACATAGCATTTTGGGATTGTTTTATTTCTCTATAATACATCCGTATATTTTATATTGCTCTTCGGTATGGTTAGGGACGTTTCCGTAAGCAGTAAATCCAATTCAAGTTCTTCAAAGTGATGCCATAAGTTGAACAGTGAAAAAGTAATGTAAAGCATTATTTAACTTTGAGCGCACTCTTTGTCCGTAAAAATTCAAGCTTATGCCGGGACAGCTTTTGATTGCCACGGGCAACCACACCTTCAAAGGACAGGAATGGTCCTTCTTAACCTGCTTGATGCCATATTTTTTAGCTTTTTTTTCTGATTTTTCTACTCAGGTTTCTCTTTCTTTCTTTTTTTTTATTTTGTGGCTGTTACTACCAAAAAGAGTCCAGCATGCTGGATTCTGCAATAAGTCCTATAGTAATTCTGTTAGATCGGAATATGGTAGGCAAAAAATTTTACCAGCTGCTGGGTTCCAGGATTTTTATCACCTGCTATTTATGTTTAAGTGCAATACTAATAATTTACCTTTATGCTTCTCAGGTATGTTTTAGGTCAGGTCTGTTTGCCATAATTATAATACTCGAACCAGCAAGGCCCTTTATGCTCTTATAGCCGTCACTACAAGGTCTAAGTTCTCCTTTATTAATCGAGGAGTAAAATTATGGAATAGTAATGATAAGACAATTAATGCAATAAAAAGGTTTGAAGAATTTAGAAATAAAGTTTAGGACAAAATGTATTCTGATTATGGGTTTTAAGTTATTATTTGTCATTTATGTCTTACTTATAACATTATGAAATAGCAGTAATCCGATAATTAATGACATAAAAGGGTTTGAAGAATAATTTCAAAATTGAGTTATAGAAAAATGGTGTTATATTTTTGAGTTGTAAGCTATTATATGGCATATTTACTCACATTATTATTATTTTTTTCTTCTTCTTTTCTTGTTTGAGGTGCATGAAGGAGTATAGTGGATTCATTGGATGGTTTTTTTTCTCATCGCTACGGTGATTCCCGGAGCAACTCACCAAGGAATTATGTACCTATATACAAAATTGCTTCTATTTCTGGCTCGCCCCAAGGACGACTTGCCTTTGCAAGTCAAAGGGCAGGCTAGATGATTTAGTTGAACAACTTTGTTTTCCATGTTTTATATATTGCAATTTCCGCAAAAAAATACATTAAATATATGTAATACTTTCTGCCTTGTCTATCTGACCCACACTGTCACACACCGTAGCTAAGGAGTCCGAAGGATATTTTGTCGACAATATATTTGAGGATTTGAAAATGGAAATAAAATTGCTATTTTGTTTTAATAAATGCAAAAATGTTATTTTTCAAAATATAGTTTCTTGTTTTCACTTATAAAGGAGGCTGGGAGTGGGATTATACGAGAGGGGGGATTGTAAATCTCCAGTTAAGGATTTCAAACGATTGAGGTTATGAAGGTACCATTGAAAAAATACTTCCTGCATTTCCGCTCCGGTAGGTGCCATATACTACTTTACGATGGAGTTATTACAACAAATTTATAAGAGGTGCATAGAGAGAGGCAGTAGTTTTGAAATGAACAATTAAATATCTATCCGCAATACTGCTGTAAGTCCTGGAAGAAAAGAGAGTAGAAATCGAACAGTTCGTAGTAACGAACTGTAAATAAGGAGTGACACGGCTCAATAGTAAGCAAAACTCTAAAAACCAGAATTTTGATATCAAACGACACATCAAAAGAATTAGCTTAGTATGCTGATCCTAAATACATAAAATTCATTAAGTTTACTGTTACCCATCGAAAGCTAAGAGCTTGAGAAAATTTGCCTGATTTTCGTAAAAGGAGGAAAACTCCCTCTAAAAGTCAAGAAATCCTGATGAAAATTATACCATCGGATTCAGCATGTCAGAGAACCCTACTGTAGAGCTTTCAAACTCCAATATACAAAAAATGTGGAACTTTGCATTTTTTGCCAGAAAAAAGATCACGGATGCGTGTTTTTTGTTGCTTTTTTACCCAGGGGTGATCATATCGAACCAGTGTTCCTAGAGAATTGCCATAGTGCTCTTTTGACCAGAAATTACAAGTTCTAGTGCCTTTTTCAAGTGGTCAAACTTACCGTTTTTCCCAAAGTCACCAGATCGAAATTTTTAGATAGCCATTTTGTTCAGCATAGTTTAAAGATCCAATGACTATGCCTTTAGGGGTAAAATGACCTACCACAGCCTGTGGGGGAGGCCTATAATTTATAAAATACGCCCACTGTTTACGGATAGTATGGGTTATTGAAAAGTATACAGATGTTTTTCGGGGGGGGGGATGGATTGTGCTTGGGGTGAGCTTCCAAAGAGAGTTTTTTATGTGGGGAGAGTAAATTTCGAGGATAAATTTGTTTTGAAAGTTTTCTCATAGGAAATTATTTTTATTACTCTTACTTTCTCTTCACCGACTAAAACTTTCCATGTGGAGATGTTCCAGGGGAATTGTTCTTGGACTATTTCCGGAAGGTTCGGATTTCCAGGAAAAAGTAGGGGTGGTTTCTGGAGTGATCAGGAAAACGAATAAAAATTTAAGTGTTTCCAAATGAAAGTAAGCTAAGGAGACATTTTCAGACTGAATCGTCCCCAAGACATTTTACAGAGGAGGATTTTCAGAAAGCATAAAATTGTCAGGAAGAAATTCTTCTGGGGGAAGGGGTATTTTAGGTGGGAGTGAATTTGCGAGGAGGAGTCTCCCGTGAGAGGATGGAATTTTGATGGAAGGTAAGCCAGATTT
The DNA here is from genome assembly GCF_049724085.1 of Artemia sp. Qi Xiang Cuo. Lineage (NCBI taxonomy): Eukaryota > Metazoa > Arthropoda > Branchiopoda > Anostraca > Artemiidae > Artemia > Artemia sp. Qi Xiang Cuo. Next base: position 91,688,614 of record NC_142794.1, on the reverse strand, counting down.
ACCAGCAATATTTGAAAACTGTTCTGATATTAAATTAAAAAGAAAACATGTACTTTCAACTGAAAGTAAGGAGCAACATTAAAACAAAATACAAACAGGGATTATTCTGTCTATGAAGTGGTTGCCCCCTCCTCAAAACCTTGCTCTTAACACTAAAGTTAGATTGTTTGTACCAGTTTTTAAGAACAGCTTCTGAAACACAAGGGGCATCCATATAGAATTGATTAAAAAAAACAAGTGTTTCCGAGGGAAGTAAAGAGCGGAGTTGAAACTTAAAAACGAGCAAAAATTATTACTTCACAGCCTATCTAACATATATCAATAAAACTAATGCAAATGAATCAACTGGGGATATTTTCCTATGTTTGTAACATTACAGAAAACTAGCGCTTTACAGAATCACATTTTCTGAGCGAGTTTTTCCGCGTTTCACCGCGTTTTTCTGCGCGGAAAACCGTGTATTTTTGAAATTGAAGGATTTGGAGTTTTGAAACCAGATCAGTAGTTTCCGAATTATCGTCATTTTCATCATCGCGGGTCGTACTCTTTTCTGTATACTAAGGTAGAAGATGCGCTCAGGGCATCTTTCATTTCTAAATCGAGTATACTGAGTCTGATAATGTGCCTACTTTTAATATCCAAACATCCGTTACTGAGTTATAATTACTTTCATCATCGCCGGGTGTAGACTTTCTTTCATACTCCTACATTATAAACTTTGGTTCACCTTAATGTGCAACTGACGACTTTGGTCTGAATGAATGGACCATTTGCGGGTTTAAAAATGCGACTCGAAACCTCGTATCACTAGCAGGTTTAACAAAGCTACGGTTTGGAAAAAAAAAATCTGACATAGTTGACTGTTTGATGGCAGAGCTTGAAGAGCCATTGCCCAGTAGTCTCCCAACCGTAGACTCAATTGTACTAGAGGGGACTGTTCTAGTACACCTCATCGTCCCTAAGCCTGGAATTAGCTTCGGTGAAAACGCTCGCTTGAACTTCGCTGCTTACATTAGAAAGCAACAGTCCCAAACCGACACTCAAAGTATTGTTCTCGTCTTTGACATCTACACTGACGACAGCCTAAAAAACGGAGCGCGTGAACACAGAGGAACTTCGTCTTATGCCGTGAAAATCACAGACCGAACCCTCGTTCCTTGGATGAACTGGCGTGACTTTTTGACATCAACTGAGAACAAGAGTCGACCCTTCCATTTTTTGTCGAGCTTTTCACACAAAGAAACAGCCGGAATGGAATGCCTGTCCCCCAACAACGGCTGCTCTTGAGCAGCATACGAAACGCGCTTATTTGCAGACCCAGATATCGGCATCATCGTGTTGTCTAAAACTTTTCCCACTGGATCCAGGTTTATGCGGCTGGGTGAAGCATGGGGGAAGCTGGGAACCTTTTTAGACTAATCTGTCTGAGGCAACGACAATTGGCAAAGAACTGCTCAAATAAGGCTGTAAAACAAAGTGCAAAAACAGGTGCAAATGTGCAAAAGCTTCTCTTAAATGCACAGATCGCTGCTCGTGCAAAGGTTGTGATAATCAGTACAATCAGTAGTGCACTTTTTGTAGCTTTCATTGTCAGAAGCCGATTTCGACCTGTATCCTATCCGTGAGAACCTCATTCTCTTTTTTTAGCAATCTTTATGATGGAAAAAGTCGAAATTGGCTAATTAATTCCTATGATCCATGTGATTGTTTCACTATTTTGAAATACCTGAAGTATTTCAGTTTTCTACATTCTATCATCATAATAACATGCTTCTTACATTTCAAGTTTCTCAAGTCAATCTGTTTGAGTTGAATAAATGATTTTTTTTTTACTGAAAGCTTATTGAGGAAATCTGAAAAGGTAATTAATTACCTACAGTCAAAAACGCATGGTCTCCTTCCGAGTTTTATAGGGAGGGTATGACTTCTTGTTAGAGTATGGCATAGAAACCCTGGTTATGAAACTGGTAAATCCTGAACCAAGAATCCGATTGCAAAAATAACCACATTTTTGGAATCGAGAGACTCGAATTAGTCAGAAAAGAGATCTTAAACTCGGTCATCGCTCATTCTCAAAATTCGCTTTTCTTCACGCAGAAAAACGCAATGTAGCGCGGAACCGTGGAGACAAGTTTGAATTTGCAACTTAGTTGATTCTTCATGTTTTCCGTAACATGTTCACCAGTTTTATGCGATTACGATGAAATATACAAAGTCAGAAAGCGGAAATTACTCAGAAGTGTATGGAGCGTAGTGATGAAAATGATGATAACTCAGTAACAAGGAGTCAAAAGAAAAATGTAAGCACATTTTTGGGATCAGGAGAGACAAATTAATCAAAAATGATCGGAGAAATTTCCCACTCTGAAAGTCAGCTATTTTTTCCCGTGCGAAAAAGTGCAAAATGGCACGATAATCGCGTCGGAAAATGTGATCTGACTGTGCCCCCCAAAGCTTATATAATTATCCGGTAAGTTTACCGCAGATGATTTCTGGCTCTTCATTCTCGGTGCGAACAAAAAGCTCCTCCCACTTATTTCAGCACTTATTGTCCACTTATTGGTTGAGCCGGCCAAGTCGTTTTGTCAGTACTTGTTCCGTAGGTGTTTATTCTTTGTCTACCCGTGAAAAGATCTGATGCCGCTTATGTTTATATCTGCAAAAACGTTCTCTGGAGCACTCGCACCTCGGTCCGGGTTTTTATAATGGGTGAGATAGGGAAAGATCATACTGGATAATTATATAAACTGTGGTGCCCCCAGTCAGATTCTCCATATATTTTTTGCACATGTCTGCCAAATTTCATGCTTTTACCATAAAATAAACAAACCTGACGCTTATGTACCTAACTATTACAGTGACTACCAAGACTATTGATCAACCATGAGTAAATGATGGTTGATCAGGAATAAATGATGAAGAAGATCAGATCATGCCAAATCAGATTGGGTTTAACTGTAGCTGCTCTTAACTGTTGCAAGATATTTTTTTTCTTAAGAAGAACCCAGAAATGGCGATTTACTTTCAAAAGATCCTCCTTCCATTATTTTGCAACCGCTGACTCGACTGGATCGTCTAGTAAAAAAAAGTGACGTAAGAATCACTCACAAAACCGGTTTTTCTTGTTCTTATTATTGGGGATTGTTCTTGTTCTTGTTTTTATTATTTTCTTGTTTTTATATATTTAAGCTTTTATACCAAAATTTAGTGGTCTCATGGCCTTTGAAAGAATATTAAGAGCGTGATAAATTAGCTTTTTATATTCTGCAAGCTATTTGAGGACTCCCCCCTAATCCTGTTTTATTGCATTGGTTTTGTGCTCCCAGCCAGAAGATAGTTTTCATAGTTCTTCAAATATTGGAAAATAGCACGAGTTAGTTTATTTAAACAAGGTTGGTAGATATATGCTACACAACCTGCAAGACCATAATTTAGTTAGTTTTCAGACTCAGCCTCCCTTTTCACTTCCATCAGAAAAAAAAAATTAATTATTCAGTTCTTAAGAGCCGGCGCCGTTTTATCCAAAACTCAACAGGAAAGCCAGTTCAGTAAGTACATTGAAAAATGGAGAGAGGCTCTTAAATAAGGGAAAAGGCACGGATTCTTGATAGATCACGTTTTTATTTATCTGATCGAGTTTATTTTTGAATTATTTCATCACAAATACAATAGCTCTTCAAAAAAAAATCAGGCTTTATCAAATGTGTGGTCTATGTATAAGATTCATTTTAAAAAACAAAATTTTTCCGAGGGAAGTAAAGCGCGAAGTTAAAATTTAAAACTGACAACAATTACAACTTCACAGCCTATTTAATGTATATGAATAAAACTAATACAGAAAAACAAACTAATAATGTTTCCCTATAATTCTAGGGCTATAGAAAACTAGCGCTTTATTGAAAACACAAAAGTCAAGCATAAGAAACAGGAATATTGGTTTTGGAGTCAAAAGGGAGTATGTAGCCTAACAACAATAAACTAATCTGTAAAGCATTCCATAGTCTTACATCAGTTGTGACATCAATAACTTTCAGTATACAATTAAAATCATAGGCAGCGCAATCGCGCTGCCTACGTATAGAACGATGTTCCTGCGATGTATTATTATTTTTTCCATACCAGGGCACTTCGTATCGAAGGAGTTGTCGCAGAAACTTCGAAAAGAGCTCATTCGATTGGGAATTGGAGTGGCTAGTGCCCTTTTTAATAGTCAAAAGAGATTGGAGGGCAACTAACCCATCAATACCCCAAACACATCCAATCAAAATTTTGAGATAGCTATTTTGTTCAGCGTAGCTGATTTCCAGAAAGAATATACATTTTTGAGGAGGACACTCCCCCAAAACCCTCAGGGCAAGGGTTTTAAGCTATGCCCCGGGGGCATATAAGAACGACGTTGGCACAATGTATTATTTTTTTTTCCTTTAGAGCAGGGCACTTCGTATCGGAGAAAATGTCGTAGAAACATCGAAAAGGGCTCATTCAATTGGAAATTGCAGTGGATTGTGCCTTTTTTAATAGTCGAAAGTGACTGGAAGACAACTAACACCGCTTCCACGCCCACCATTTCCCGAAAGACATCCGATAAAAATTTTGAGATAGCCATTTTGCTCAGCGTAGTTGATCTCCACATAGAAATTATGTTTTTGAGGAGGAAATTCCCCTCACAGCCCTCAGGGCAAGGGTTGTAAGTCATGTCCTGGGGGCATATAAGGTTTTTTAAGAAGGCGTTGTCGTAGAAACTTCAAAAAAGGCTCATTCAATTGGAAATTCAAAGGACTAGTGCCCTTTTTGATAGTCGAAAGTTATTGGGGCGCAACTAGCCCCCCTCTCACGTCCACCTTTTCCCCAAACACATCCAATCAAAATTTTGAGATAACTATTTTATTCAATGTAGTTTTAAGTTCTGGAAATTAGGTCTTTGAGGAAGACAACCCCCATCCCCACCACAGCCCTCAGGGCAAGGGTTGTAAGTTATGCCCTGGGGGAACATAAGATTTTTATTGAAGGTGTTGGACGTAGAAACTTAACGGCTCAGAAACAAAACGGAAACAAAAAACAAGCTAGAAACTTCAAAACGGCTCATTCAACTGGAAATTGAAAGGGTTAGTGCCTTTTTTAATAGTTGAAAGTGATTGGAGAACGACTAACTCCCCTCTCACGCCCACCATTTTCCCAAACACATCCAATCAAAATTTTGAGATATTCATTTTGTTCATCATAGTTGAAAGTTCTGGAAATTAAGCCTTAGAGGATGACAACCACCCTAACAGCCCTTAGAGTAAGGGTTGTAATTTATGTCCCGGGGGCATATAAGGTGTTTATAGAAAGTGTTGTCGTCTCAAAAAGTGCTCATTCGATTGAAAATCGAAAGGCCTAGTGCCCTTTTTAACAGTCGAAAGTGATTGTAAGGTTTGAAATTTTTATAGTAAAGATCCATGTGGGTATAATGTATTATTTTGTTGTTGTTGTTGTTGTTTAGACCAGGGCAATTCGTATCGAAGGAGTTGTCTTGCTAACTTTGAAAAGGGCTCTTCCAATTGAAAATAGAAAGTGCTGATGCCCTGTCTTATAGTCGAGAACAATTGTAGGGAAACTAGTCCCCCTCCAACGCCAATAATCCCATCTTCCCATTGTGTGTAAAAACTAAATGTAGCCTTAAGGTTAAATTAAAACGTTCAGTATTGATGCTAATTCCCAATAAGGTATCTCAGCAATATCCCAAGAACAACTGAGGGTACTACGTTAAAACTTTCGGGGCTACTTCTGCTCTGAAAATTTAACAAAATCAAAATAGCGTAAGTGTATCCAAGCTATTAAAGAAAGTAAACAGATTTTTTTGCGAATGGTATCAAGTTTTCCATTTCAGGTCAATTAAAGGAGGTATGAAACTAAGTTAAACATTACTATTTGTGTCCAGATTTTTAAAAGGGTGTATGTTTTTAAAAATTGCTGAAAATTTTTCTCCTGCATACAAATAGCAGGCCAAATATGAAGCCTTAAAAAAAAAGATTTAAAGTATTATTTTCTTTTTCCCTGAAAAGATATGTCAATATAAAACGAACAGAAATTAAGTAAAAAACTTTTTCCACAAAATAAGTTTTCCAAAGAAAAGTAAAGAGCTCCATTAAACAAAAAATGAGCAAAAATAAAATAAAATAATCTAGCAAGCGTGAAACTACCACAAATCAGCACCGATAAATAAATAAAACCCAAAACGAATAGAAATTACAATAAATAACCGAGTCAAACTCAAAACAGCAGAAATTAACATAAGTTGGACGCAAAACCCCTATGCCTTCCCAAGGCCAGAACAAAACTTGTACTTTACTGAAAAAATACAAATGAATGTGCATTGTCAGTTTAATATACATATACTGATAATTTAGTAATCAAAATGTTAATATTATTTGATTTATTAAATTTATAAAAGTAAAAACATTTATATTTCTTTCAGTAAAGCGCAAATTTTGTTCTGGCCTTGGGAAGCCATAGAGGTTTTGAGCCCAACTTATGTTAAGTTCTGCTCGTTTGGAGTTTGATCCGGTCATTTATTGTAATTTCTGTTCGTTTTTGTTTTCATTTATTTATAGATGCTGATTTGTGGTAGTTTCACGCTTGGTAGATTATTTGATTTTATTTTTGCTAATTTTTTGTTTAATTGAATTCTTTACTTTTCTTTGAAAAACTTATTTTGTGGATACAGTTTTTTTAATGAATCATCTTAAAAACATCAGTGTAAAGTTAAATATTTTTTTTTGTATTAGGTTGTATTTTGGTCTCACCAGCTATACTACCAACAGTGAGTTGGACTCAAATTAACATAAGTTGGACTCAAAACCCCTATGCCTTCCCAAGGCCAGAACAAAACTTGCACTTTACTGAAAAAATACAAATGAATGTGCATTGTCAGTTTAATATACATATACTGATATGTAGTAATCAAGATGTTAGTATTATTTGATTGATTAAAGTTATAAAAGTAAAAACATTTATATTTTTTTCAGTAAAGTGCAAATTTTGTTCTGGCCTTGGGAGGCCATAGGGGTTTTGAGCCCAACTTATGTTAAGTTCTGCTCGTTTGGAGTTTGATCCGGTCATTTATTGTAATTTCTGTCCTTTTGGAGTTTCATTTATTTATCGATGCTGATTTGTGGTAGTTTCACGCTTGATAGATTATTTGATTTTATTTTTGCTCATTTTTTGTTTAATGGAACTTTACTTTTCTTTGAAAAACTTATTTTGTGGAAAAAGTTTTTTTTATGAATCATCTTAAAAAACATCAGTGTAAAGTTAAATATTTTTTATATTAGGTTGTATTTTGGTCTCACCAGCTATAATACCAACAGGGAATAATATACAATCTTCAATTGTAATAAATATGCTTTAGTATTGCTTGAAATGAGGATCAAATAAGACATAATATGAACTCTGGAAATCTGGTTATTTCTCTCTATACAACAGCGAATTTTAAGCTATGATACAAATTCTAAAGCTAGTCTGTAGTCCTAATACTACCAAGATGGTTTTACTTCAAACTTGTCTACAAACTAATCATGACTTGTCCTCTTCAGAACCGAAGCCAGAGCCAGTCATTGAACTGAACCATTGTGGAGAAGTAATATTATATTAAACAAAAGAAATAAAAATAAAAAAAGAACTACCTAGACCTAAAATACCTAGAACTCCTAGAACTAAAATAACAGTTACTATTCCTGAATTAGTGTCCATGGCAATTTTTTTCACAAGGCAGTTTGTTTCAAAACGCGATTTTTAGCTTTTGGTTACTATGGGTCGTTGTCCGCTCTTTACTAGGTTGCAGCTGCCACTGCAACCCTGATTTTGGTGCTTGAATGTTTTCAAAAGTACATTTTAGAACCAAATTTTCAATTTTTAAAATGACAAGTTTTTATCCTGTTTTCATAATGAGCTGAAACTACAACCCCCCCCCCCCTACCGCCTCTGCTGTTTGAAATTGGGATGGTAGATACTGCGAATATTTTTATTGTATTTTACTTGAATGTTTTAAAGGTTATTTGCAGCTAGTTTATTTTTTCTTGTGTGTGCGTCTTCTAAAAGTCGTCCGGCACCAAAAACCATGATTTATGATCAAAACTGAAGAGAATCATAGTCAACTTCGAAGTAAAACGCAGGGACGAAATTCGATTGCTGGAATATACAAAATGATCGAAGGTTTTGAGCCCCCTCCCTTTGAAACCCGAGAAAACCATATCTTAGCCTTACTTATCTCATTTTTTTTAGCTTGCCATGGTTAAACCAGACAACAGCAACCATACAATAAAAAATGTACAAACTTGAAAGGGACACCACGCAGGATTGACTCAGGAATAGCAACGTTAAACTTTTGAACTTTAAAACTGTTAAACGTTAAATTTTATGTTAAACTTAGAAATTGTACTAGTATATCTTGGAGATTTACACCCATCATGAAAAAAAAGGAAAATTACTTTTTCGCATGGGAAACACGCAGGCTTTAAGAAAGGGTTTAAGTAGAGAATACATTTAAGGCCCTATTTAAAAAAAAAAAAAATCAAACCGAATTTTGTAATTACTCCACCTAAGCTGAAAAATATTTTTGCAGGGTTTATTGTGTACAATTTTTAAAACCTCAAAACGAAAAAAAAATTGTTTAAAAAAAGCAAAAAATTGGATGAATGTAAAACCCTATTTGAAAGTGGAAACGAATTGAAATTACTCCTTCGCTGTAGTAATTTTCTACCACAAGCAGTTTACTGTTTCAAATAAACTGCTCGTGGAATTTCCATCTATTGGAATAATTCTGGAAATCTCTTGCTTTACTCAAAAGTACTCTTGCTCAAGTTTCTTAGAGAATTGAAGCTGTATAGTAAAATCTATTGATTTCATAGCCGATATTAGACTATCGAGAGCTTCAGATACTTATAATCAAATTAAAAAATTGATTGTAATTACAAAATTATCCTTAATTATATTCGTTTTTTTTAAAGTTTTTTAAGTTCGAAACACCAACACAATTTTTAATTACTGAAAAAACTATTAACAGAAAAATTACGCAGTTTTTTTTTTACAGTGAAATTATTTTCTAAATTTACGTACAAACCTTTTATATTTTAATGTTCTAGAAACTCCTTTAAAATTAAAAAAAAAAAAATGGAATAAAATATGGATATTGGTTATTGTATCATTACCTTAGTAGTACTCATTTAAAAGATTGAAATAGCCTTAACCTCTTTTTTAAGAGACAAAGACAATTCTTTTCATTTGTAATTACTGCTTGATTAATAAAATATATAACAAAACAAAGTATCATTTGATTTTCTTTGTGTGGTTTTCTTGCATCTGTTCTTTTTTTTTTTTTTTTTTTTTTTTTTTTTTCTTTCTTTCTTTTTTTTTTGAGACTATTTAGCTTTGGTGATTCGGACATCTTACTTTGTATATAAATCTTCAAATGCTTAGTTAACTGCCATTAACAGAAAATACTATAAAGCTCGTTTGCATATATAAGGCTTTTATGCATCGGCCCGTATGTATTAGGGCACAAATAAACTCTTATATGTGCGGATAAACTGGAATCCTCAGAAAATACTTTACGCAACACCTTAAACTTACAACTTTATCCCTCCGTGAAGTCCCGTATGTTTGGGTAAATTGGAAATGAAAGCAAAAACTTGTTAGCTTATCTTGCATTCGTCAAGTTTTTCCGTATAAAAAACTTGCACAAGTATGGATAAATGAAAACTCACAGAAAAATAGTGTAGCACACTTTCTATGTATCTAGTTCAAAATTTATTTCCCTTGCTAGAAATTCTTTTTCCGACGTGTTTTAATATTCCCCTTTGATTGCTATGCATATACTATTGGTCAACTTAGCTGAATAGCTTCTATGAATTCGTTCCAAATCCATTTAGGCAAAAATATCTTCCATCCAGTCATTTGGAAATTCGGCAATAACGGTTCATTATTTCATTCGATGTGTTAGCATTTTTGTTTAACTTGTCACAATATTTACCTATTTGTAGCAAATATATATAGGCCTACAGATAAATTTAAGGCTTACCTTCCGTCGTTAAAGACTGTTTTTTAGCGTTTTAGAATATGCCCTTTCAATTTCTGTGCATATGTCATTGGGCAATTCAGCACAATAGCTTCTCAAAATCTATTCTAAGTCCCGCTAGACCAAAACATCTTTATCCGATTAATTATGAAATTGGGCAATAAGGGGTCTATTATTTCAATTCGCTACTCAACACTCGTCATGCTTGTAAATATGTGATTTTCGCTTTCGTCTATTTTCTAACCGCAGATTAATATTAACTTCTTTTCCAGCCTTTCCCTCAGTACTTGCTTCTGCTTTAATTACGTTATAACATAATTTAGTAACAATCAGGCGCGTTCCACTGGACATACCATCTGAAGAAAATCCAAGTTGCACATTAGCATGATTATTGTGTGATTCTTTAGTTTTAAGTCATAGGTGGCAAAACATAGGTGGAAATTCTAGCACGAGTTGAATTCCTCATTTCTGTTTAGCCTTAACAGGATAATAACTCTTATGAGATTTATGTTCTCCTGGGAGGTGATCGGAAACCTCGGCATTAATTTTACTATTTTTTCTTTTTTGAGCGCCGTTAAAATAATGTTCCTTCAATCCAATGAAACATTGATTACTTTACAAATCCTTCCTGTTGGATTGACAATACTCGTTGTCGAATGTCTCCTAACCACAGATTAATGTGAATATATTTCACAGGTTTCTCCTCAAAGATTATTTTTGCTTTAATTACATTTTTAGATAATTCAGTAACAACAAGGCGTGTTCCATTGCACATACTCTCTATGGTATCTAAATTACACATTAACATAATTATCGTTTTATTCTTTTGTCCTTCAGGGAATCATAACTTTCTTAGAATTCATATTCTTCTGGGAGGGGATCGCCAATCTAATTAATCTTATTTTCTTCTGTTTTGAGCAGCACAAAATAACATGCACCGTCATTCTATTTTAATTTTTATTACTTAATGAATGCTTCCTGTTCGATTGATGGTTCTAGTTCTCGCATGTCTTCTAAGCGCAAATTTCGTGGTAAATTATTTCTGCTTGGGACGCGTTGCACGGTCGCTTGGCTTCTAACCAAAATTTCATTGTGCTTCATTTTGTCTCATCATTACCTGAGACTTTTTTCATGTCTTTTGCATTAGCTGTTTTGCTCGTTCCCTGATGCTCGGGACATGGCAGACATTAAATAATTAGCACCGTCATTCTATCTTATTTTGATTACTTAACAAATACTTCCTGTTCGATTGATTGGTTCTAGTTCTCGCATGTCTTCTAAGCACAAATTTCGTCGGGAATTATTTCCACTTAGGATGCGCTACACTTCCGCATGTCTTCTAACTGTAGATTTCATGGTGCTTCATTTTTGTTCACCATTACCTGAGACTTTTCTCATGCCTTTTGCTTTAGCTGTTTCCCTCGTTCCCTGATGCTCGAGACGTGGCAGGCTTGTATATGTGCATGACTATTGCTGTCAGTTTTGTTTAAATACAGATTATATGAATTTCTTTTCCAACATTTTCCCAGTGATTATTTCTGCCATAATGACTTTTTTAGTAGCAACTAGGTGTGTTCCATTTCACAAACCCTCTAAAATACTTGAATTACCGACTAGCATAATTATTTTGTTATTCATTAGGTTTAAATTACGGGGCGGCAAATCGGCAACTTCAATTGAATTAAGGAATCCTGGAATTATTTCAAGTCATTCTTCGCGTTTTTCTTTACAGAATCAAAAATTGTATAGGATTTGTAATCTTTTTAGATGGCGATCAACAATTTCAGCGTTAATTTTAGTTACTTTTTTTTAGTGGCGCTAAAATAATGCTCTCCTTAATTCCATTGTGATTTTGATGAGTTTTTGAATGCTTCTGATCGATCGGTGATGCTAGATGTCACATGTGTTCTAACTGTAGATCTTGCTGTGTATCATTTTCGTTTGTGATCAAATTATAATGGAATGATGGAACACATTATTTCAGCACCACTTAAAAAATTAGTCACATAAATGCTGAGATTGTTGCTTGCCTCCCAGGAGAACACAAATCCTAAAAAAGCGATTATTCTGTGAAGAATAAACAGGAGGGAGGAACCATACCAGTATTTCTTAATTCATTAGAAATTACTTATTATCCACACCATGACTAAAAAGTAAAACAACAAGTTGATTATGCTAATACGTAATTTAGATACTTTCATACCAGTATTTCTTACCAGTATTTTTCTTACCAGTATTTCTTACCAGTATATTTCTTACCAGTATATTTCTTACCAGTATTTCTTACCAGTATTTCTTACCAGCATTCATACCAGTATTTCTTAATTCATTAGAAATTACTTATTATCCACCCCATGACTAAAAAGTAAAACAACAAGTTGATTATGCTAATACGTAATTTAGATACTTTCATACCAGTATTTCTTACCAGTATTTTTCTTACCAGTATTTCTTACCAGTATATTTCTTACCAGTATATTTCTTACCAGTATTTCTTACCAGTATTTCTTACCAGCATTCATACCAGTATTTCTTAATTCATTAGAAATTACTTATTATCCACCCCATGACTAAAAAGTAAAACAACAAGTTAATTATGCTAATACGTAATTTAGATACTTCAGAGTGTGTATGGAACGGAAAAGGCCTGATTGCTAATGAATTATGTTAAAATGAAGCTAAAGCATAAATAGTTATTGGGGAAAAAGATGGAAAATAAGTTCACATTAATATGTGGCTGAAAACAAACTATAACGAGAAACACATATATCCTAGTGTGCCACGTGTCAAATACCGAAAACTAAACAAAACAGCTAAAGCAAAAGGTATGATAAAATATTTGAGGAAATGATGAACGAAAATGAAACATAACGAAATTTGTGGTTAGAAGACATGTAACGAGCAGAAACACAACAAATCGGAAATGAAAATTCTGCACAGGGAAATCGGCGGTTGGAAGACGAGAAACAGTGAGAATCATAACGAACTACCAACGAGAATAATGCACAACGGAATTTGCGTTTACATGACAGGCAACAAAGTCCAAATAGCTCGAATGAATACCTCTTTTGTTTTATCAGTCTTGGCTGAACCTATGTAAGTTGAGGAAGCCTAGACTCTTTTAAAGAATAGCCTATAGTGTTTTTTATTTTAGTAAAAAAATTGTTTTATCTATATGATTTTTTGAGTAAATAAGCTTGTTTTCTTTTCATTTGTTTTGTTTTAAATTTGTTCATGACGGCTGTTGAATATATAGCCAACATATCAAAGTAGATTGTACTACCGTGTTATTTACTATATTCAAAAATTTTCTTATTACCTTCTTTTTTTTATGACGGAAAGGCAGTGTGGTCTTCGTCACTATTTACATACTATTAATTTAAAAAAAAATCCAAAAAAGAAGTTTTTCAAAGAAAAGTAAAGGCAATTTTAAACTTAAGATCAGTAGACACAAATACCTGTTAAAATACAAACCCAAAACAACCAGAAATTCCTATTAAAGGATAAACAAAACACAAAACGAACAGAAATTAAATAAACAATCATAGCAAAAAAAACATACAGTAAGTAATAATATAAATGAATAATTAAATCTTAAAGCGGGTAATACTTAAATTGAATATGCAAATCAAGCTCAAAACAAAAATATTTTGCTATTGAAGTATAAATCAAACTCAAAACGAACAGAAATTAAATAAACAATCAATGCAAGCAAACATACAATATATACTGTTTTATACTTTGATAAAAAAAAAAATTGTCTATACTTTCCAATACTTTTCAAGACACACATAGCTTTCAGTAAGCGCCAATAACGCAGTAGGTCTTAGACTTTTACAGTGAGAGAAGGAGGCGATACCCAAACTCTTGTTTGTAGTGAGTTTTGTTCGTTTCAAGCTTGATTTACATGTTCAATTTAAGTTTCACATTTTTTAAGATTCATTTATTCATTTACATTAGTATCTATTGTATGTTTGTTTGCATTGATTGTTTATTTAACTTCTCTTCGTTTTAAGTTTCATGTATATTTCAATAGCAAAATATTTTTTTTTCGTTTTAAGCTTGATATTCATATTTAATCTAAGCATTACTCGCTTTAAGATTTATTTATTCATTTGTATTATTGCTTGTTGTATGGTTTTTGCTATGATTGTTTATTTAATTTATGTTCGCTTTGGTATTTGTTTCTTCTGATCTTAAAGTTTAAAATGGCCTTACTTTTCTTTGAAAAACTTCTTTTTCGAAATATTTTTTTTAAATTGAATTTTGTTCGTTTTTGATTGCAAAAAGTTTCAAGTTTTTGAAAATTCCTTATTTCAAAATCAACCTTTTTTTCCAAACCAAATGTTAATCAAAGTACCAAAACAAGTATCAAAGTAACAACATCCAAGTAAAAAAATGGGTTTGTGTCAACCTCGGGGTTTTTATTATGCTATGTTTGAACTATTTTCAACAAAATGGCTATCTCAAAATTTTTATCGGATGGGTTTAGGGAAAAAAGGACGAGGTGGGGGGTGGCTAATTGCCCTTCGATCTCTTTTGACTCTTTAAAAGTGAACTAGATCCCTTTCATAAGAACCATAGAGGGGCCCAGGACATAACTTACAACGCCTGCCCCCGGGCACTGGGGGGTTGTGTTGACACCGGAATTTTGTTATCTGACCTTTGCACTATTAAAAAAAACGGCTATTTCAAAATTTTTATCGGATGGGTTTGGGAAAAAAGAGCATGAGGGGCCTAGTTGCCCTCTGATCTCTTTTGACTCTTAAAAACTGAAGGAGAACTTTCAATTTCCATTCAAATGAGCCTTCTCTGAAGTTTATATGAACATACCTTCCATAAGAACCATACAATTATGTCCCAACCCCAACCCCGGGGGCATAACTTGGAATGCCCATCCCCGAGCCCTGGGGGGTCGTGTCGACACCAGAGTTTTCGTTGTCTCACCTTTAAACTATTTTTAACAAAATGGCTATCGCAAAATTTTCCTCGGATGCATTTGGGGGAAGGGGGGAGTGGGGGATAGTTGCCCTCTGATTTCTTTTGACTCTTAAAAACTGAACTAGAACTTCCAATCAAATGAGCCCTCTCTGAAGTTTATAAGAGCATCCCTTCCATAACAGCTATATATGCCCCCCTCCAGGCATAACTTATAACGCCTATCCCGCACCTAAAAGGATTGTGTCGACCCTGAAGTTTTCGTTATATGATCTTTGAACCATTTTGAAAAAATTGCTCTCTCCAAGTTCTTATCGGATGGGTTTGGGGAAAAAGGGCGTGGAGGGGGAAGGCTAGTTGCCCTCCAATCTCTTTTGACTCTTAAAAAGCGAGAGAGAACTTTAAGTTTCCAATCAAATGAGCCCTCTCTGAAGTTCATACGAGCATCCCTTCCATAAGAACCATATATGCCCCAAGTGCATTATTTACAACGTTTGCCTCCCGGACCGTTGGGGATTGTGTCGACACAGGAGTTTTTCTCTCAGAATCTGCACCGGATGGGGTTGGGGGAAAGGGCGCGGGGGATAGGGATTAGTTGCCATCCGATGTTTTGACTCTTAAAAAGTGAACTAAAACTTTCAATTTCGAATCAAATGAGCGCTCTATGAAGTTTATACGAGCATCCCTTTCATAAGGACCATACATGCCCTCAGGGCATAACTTAGAGCACCTACGCGCGGGCCCTGGGGGTTGTATCGACACCGGAGATTTTCTTATTCGACCTTTGAACTATTTTTAACAAAATAGCTTTCTCAAAATTTTCATCAGATGAGTTTTTAAAAGAAAGGAGTGGTGGGGGCTAGTCGCTTCGGATCTCTTTTGGCTCTTAAAAGATGAATTCGAACTTTCAATTTCCAATTAAATGAGCCCTCTCTGAAGTTTATACGAGCATCCCTTTCATAAGAACCATTTAGACCCCTAGGACATAACTTAAAAATACTGTCCCCGGGCCCTGGGGGGTTGTGTCGACACCTGAGTTTTGTTATCTGATTTTTCAACTATTTTGAACAAAATGGCTATCTCAAAATTTTTAGTATTTCTGTCTCCGCTCGTATGGAAGGAGTTTTTCACGGCTTCCCACAGTTCTTCTGGGTCTGGAGTTTCTGGAACGGATAGTAATTCGAATCTATTTGAAATTTTGATCACAAAATTTCTTTTTGCTGTGCTATGAAGTAGTTCATCCGAGTCAAAAGGTGGATTTGGATAGGGTATTTCTTTAACATTTATCTTCATTTTGACTTTAAATTTGGCAATCATGACAATAAATTTGACAGGTTATAATCTGACCCTGTATCAGCTCCACTATGTGAACGTACGTCCATAAGGCTGGTGCACCATTTGTGACTCACGTGCTGGAACAAACTCCCACCAATAACTAGGTCATTCGAGAGCGCAAAATCGATTAAAAGCTTGCTATTTTCGTTCCGATTACCGAGGCCATGGCAACCCATAGACTGGGGGCAATATTCGTGGTCATCACCAATTTTTGCATTGAAATCACCGACGAATCAAGCTATGTCATGTCTAGGGATATCACTGGCAACTGACTGCAGGGTTCTGTGGAATTCTTCCTTTTCATCACCGCCTGCTTCGTTGGTGGGTGCGCAACAAACCGCCACAGAGAGTTTTAAATGATGGCTGGCAAACCTAGTGGTAAGAATTCTGGATGAAACTGGCTGCCACTTTAAAAGGGATAGACTAGTTTTTCTCGTCATCATAAGGGCAACTCCGTGTTCTCTCCTTAACTCTGGTCCACAAAATATGATGCTGTGTCCACTTGGCAACTTTTCGACGCCTGAACCAAGCCATCATACCTCGGACAGGGCAAGGATGTCAAGATCGTACCGGCCAATTTCTTTCAAAACTTGTTCTGTCTTGGGCAACTGGGATATAATCAAATGGGAATGAAAAGCTTTCCAGGACTTGGATTATGCTGGTACTTTAAGCATCCTAGATGAAAGTGTGATCAAAATAAATGAACAGTTAGAGGTTTTGCGAGATCAGGGTGCTAGAATAGGTCTAAAAATCAATGTTAAGAAGACTAAGCCGCTAAGGCTAGGAATAAGTGAAGATGAAAAGGTTCGGTTGGGTAACGAAAAGATTGATCAGGTGGGCAGTTTCACTTAAAAAAAAAAGTAAAGAATACAGCATTGGACTTTACAGTCTGTACCGGCGGTGCTGATCCCGTTTCTTAGCCCTTCAGCAAGGAGGTGCAATGGGGAGTTGGGGGCCAACCATCCTTTGCTTTCGCACACCCATCGTGTTTATCTTCCCTAGATTTCTCCAGGTACCCATTTAGAGCTGGGTCCACTCTGGCTGAGCTTACAGAGTCACGCCACTGACCCCCGTCCCAAACCAAATAATTGGATACACTAGGATTCGAACCATCGCCCTCTCGGATAAAGAATCTTAAATCCAGCGCACCAATCCAATCGGCTAGGACGGCCTCTTCCCTTGGTTGTATTCCAACACTTACCCTGGTTTCACTTACCTTGGTTGTATTATTATTGAAGACGGTGGGAACAGTAAAGATGTTAAAAGTAAAATAGCCAAGGTTCAGGGTGTTTTTTCACAGTTGAAAAAAGTTTGGAAGAATAGGAAAATTAGTCTGCGATCTAAGATTAGAATATTGGAAGCTATAGTGGTGACAGTTGTCAAATATGGTTCTGAAGCATGGGCGATCCGAAAAGCGGATGAAGATTTACTAGATTTTTTTCCAGGGAAATTGTTTAGGGATTGTTCTGTGTACCTGGCTGACCGACCGTATTTCAAACAGTAGGTTGTGCGAAAAATGCTGTTTTATCCCGCTTTCTAGGTCTATAATAAAAGAAAGATTGAGATGGCTTGGGTACGTTCTGAGGATGTAAGATGACAGATTTTCAAAGAATGTCCTTTTTGAGCAACCTTCAAGGGCTAAATGGAAAGCAGGCCATCAGTGGTTGGGGTGGGAAGATGACATAAAGAAAGATTGGAAGGAAATGGGGACCTCCTGGGAGGGTTTAAAGAGGGATGCTTTAAATAGATTGGCATGGGGGAAAGCGTGCGTAACTGTGTTGGCCTCAGGCAGGTTGGTGCTGCAGTGAGTTATTAATAGCAGTATTAGTAGTAGCAGTAGCAGTAGCAGTAATAGCAGTAGTAGTAGTAGTGTCCAAATATTGCCTTTGAATTGAATTGAAGTTATCAAGTATTTTGGGCAATAGGTTGCATAGGTTGCATGAAGACTGGGCTGGGTAATTGTAGACAGAGAAAAGCCAAGACAGATAGTCCAAGTAATTGAGAGGCCAATTTTTAAACGGCTGGGGCACAGGTAAATGGCAGGAGTATGAATGACTCTCTTATTTGACACATACTTGTCAGGTTAGTTTTTGGAAAGGCATGTCTGCCTAGAGTCTTAGGCATGCTTATCAAGAATTTAAAAAACATGTTGAAGAGAATTTAACATGTTTGGACTTAGTTCAACACTCTCCAAAACATTATCTGAAAAGGTCACCTCTATGTTCTTCGTCTTTTTGGAAAGTAAAGGTCAAGATACCCAACTTTCTCATTAACAAATACTTTTGTAAATAATGGACGAATTGCCTATTTTACAGCCCCTGGCTTGAGGGCTGGCGGGATGACACCCCTTGAGATATAATTACTGGATCCTTCAACTATGCTGGAAAAAAATAGCTGTCCCAAAATTTTTATTGGATGTTTTTTGGGAAATGAATGGCATGGCGGGGGGCTGGTTGCCCTTCAACCACTTTTGACTCATAAAAAGGGCCATAGAACTTTCAACTTCAATAAAAACCTTATATACCCTAGGAAATAACTTACAACCCCTGCCTCTGGGCTCTTGGGGGTCTGTTTCAACCCAGGAGGCGTAGTATTTGATCTTTGGACTATTTTGAACCAAATGAATCTCTAAAAATTTCAATGAGATATATTCGTAGAAAAAACAGTGTGGTGGAAGGCCAGTTGTCCTCTAATCACTTTTAACTCTTAAAAAGAGAGCTAGTACTATCAATTTCCCATCAAATAAGCCTCCTCCAAAGTTTATAAGACCACCATTTCCGTAAAAGCCTTATATGCCCACAGGGTACAACTTATAACCCTTGCCCCCAGGCTCTGGTGGCTTTTGTCAACCCTGGAGACATTGTTATATGCTCTCTGGACTATTTTGAACAGAATGTTTATCTAAAAATTTCGATCGGATGCATTTGGCGAAAATAGGTAAGGGGGCTAGTTGCCTTCCGATTACTTTTGACTTTTAAAAATAGCACTAAAATTACCAATATTCAATCGAACGAGTCCCCTCCGAAGTTCATTGGACCATCCCCTTCATAAAACCTAATATATTAACAATGGGCAACTAGCATAACCTATAGCTAATACCCTGGGGGCTCGGGGGGATAAAATCCCTAAAGACTTAATTACTAGACTTTTCAACTATGCTGAACAAAATGGCTATGTCAAAGTTTTGACATGATGTGCTTAGAGAAATGACGAGCGTGGGGGGGGGGGGGTAGCTGGCTGCCCTCCAATCATTTTTGAATCTTGAAAGAGCACTCGAACTTTTTATCTCCAGTCAAATTAGCTCTTTTTGGAGTGCAAGACACCTCCTTCTATATGAAGTGCCTTGGTCAGAAAAAATACAGTGTACCCACATTGCTCTTTTCTTAGGCAGCACTATGCCTATGATGCTACCTATGTAATTGAAGTGTTCCACTTGATCTATCTTTTCGTTGCCGAGCATCACCTTTTCATCCTTACTTATTCCTAGCCTTAGGGTCTTGTCTTCTTAACATTAATTTTCAAACCTAATCTCGCACCCTAAATTCGCAAAACCTCTAAAAGTTCATTGATTTTTCCTAGCACTTTCATCTAGAATGCTTGAATCATCAGCATAATTTAAGTCCAGGAGATTTTTACGTTCCCGGTTTATTCTATGTTCTCCTGATACCTTGGCTGTGCTTCTTCAGACAAAGTCCATAAAAATAATCCACATAAATGAAGATAGAACACAACCCTGCTGAACTATTGATCTAATACAAATCTGCTACTAACCTCATTTTCTACTTTAACCAACCCTTAGATTCAGTAGTAGTAGCCGCTGTAGCAGTAGTAGCACTGGTAGAAGTTGAAGTAGTGGTAGTAGTAGGCTTAGTAGCAGTAGCAGTAATAATGGTAGTAGTTGTAGTATTAGTAGTAGTTCAAAATCCCCCTTGAATGTTCTGAAAGTTTTAGCTTATTCTCTTGGACCATTCCTTGGGTCCAAGACCCAAGGAATAGTCTTGGACCCAAAATGATGCGTTCTTTTGATAACCTGTTTGCAAATAGTTTGTTTCAATTTAGTTCTACTTCCCCCTCAACATTTCCTGAAATTTTCATCTTGATATCCTAAACATTCCTGATATACGCCCTTTTGGCAATCTGCAACCGCAGGGTTCTTTTGATTTAGTTCAACTATCCTTTAATATTCCTTGAAGTTTTCAGCTTCATACCTTAGCCTTAGCAGTTATAGGAGCCATAATAGTTGTGGTAGGAGTGGTAGTGTTAGTAGCTGTATTAGGAGTAGTAGCCGTATTATTAACAGTATTAGTAGTAGTTTGCATGTGTTACTTTTTGGTCAGTAGAACATCCCCGCAATAAGTCCTGGAAGTTTCAAATTAATATGCTTAGCCGCCCCTAAGATATTGCTGATGTACCCTTTTAATAACCAGTATGCACGCAGTTTCTTTTAATTTAATTCAGCTTCTTCCTGAACATTAGCTAAATTTTTACCTCAATATGATCAGTCTTAGTAGTAGTTGCAATAGAAATAATGTTTGCAGTAGAAGTGGTGGTAGTAGTAGTATTAGCAGTAGTAGTAGTTGTAGTAGTATTAGGAGAACTAGGAGTAGTAGTAGCAGTAGTAGTAGTAGTAGTTGTTGTTGTAGTATTAGTAGTAGTTTAGTGCACATATTGCCTTTCGGTTCACTGATCCCACCTTCATCATTCCCAGAAAGTTACGACTGAGATTTGCCTTTTTGACAACCCAAATGTTCATAGTGTGCTTTTAGTTAGTTCAAGGCTCCCTTCTACATTCCCTCAGAGCTTTATCTTAATTTCCTTGGGTTTTTTCCGCAAAAGGTCAAACATTCCCCCCCCCTTTCCAGATAATAAGTACTAAATGTATAAAGTGGGTGAGTTGTATAATTTACAGGCTTTTCCCCAAGGCCTGTGGGGTGTTGTCATCCTGAGACGAAGTTATGGGACCTTTCAATTATGCTGAACAAGATGGTTATATCATAATTTTGATCGATGTCTTTGGGAGAATTGGTGTTTGGTAGGGGGCTTTTGGCACTCCAGTCACTTTTGACTCTTAAAAGGGTACTAGAACTTTCAATTTCCAATCGAATGAGCGCCTTCTAGTTTCTACAACAACTCATTCTATACGACGTACCTTGGTAATCTACCTTGGTAAAAAAATTGTGCCCACTTTACTCTTTACTTAGGCAGTGCTATTGCGTTACCAAATCTGACCATTTTGCCAGGATACATGCTTCTTAATAGAGAAAAAAAGATGACAGACGCAACTGTGGCACTCGGTAATATATATGGTCCAAATACACCAGAGTGTATGTTGTTGAAAGAATACTTCATCTTTGATTTAACCATTTGTAGATATTTTCAAGACCCCCACCCAAAAAAAAAAAAAAATCATGTCACTCATTTCCTAGAACCCCAGTATTATATGATCACGGGTCTTTTTTCTGAGCGACAACGGAATGAATAATAATAAAAATAGTGAAGACATTTATAAGAATAGTGACACATTTAAAATTTGAATCCTATCGTATTATTAAAACCAAGAGTAGACAGGGACCAGAATTCGTTCTTTATTTAATGAACCAAATCTGTAAAAATTTTCATTTTCGTAAAACATCATTAAAATTGTGCAAAATCTATCCCGCAACGAATGGCAAAACACGTAACAATTGGTTCCATACTAGTTTTAACAGTGTATGCACAATAATTTAAAACTAACTCATACTAAACAAAACAAATAAAATGTATCATCACTATTATAAATCTGAGGGAAAGGACCGCAAAATTGCATGATTCTACAACGATTTTATTAGAAAAAAACAAAATACAACCTAATTGGAAGTTTCAAACACGATTTTATGCATTGTGAATCTTAGTATTGAATTTATAGCTATTAGACATTCCAGTCTATGATTTAAAACGAGAAGCACTATGGTACCAGAAGCAAAGAGGCATGTCTAAATTTTGAGTGGAAGCTCAATGATTAATTTTTTTTTTTGTTTCATGAGCTTTCCCACTGTTTTACGAATTTTGCCAATATTTTTACTAATATTTCGATATTATTTATTAAAGATATTTCGTTTAAAATCTTGGAGGCTATTTCTCAAAACTCCCAGCTAGTAACGTGTGTGACTTCTTGCTTGATATGGCCAAAACTTGTAATACAGAAGAATAAAACTATTCTAAGCTTAAACGATTGAAAACCCTAATTATGTGTCTTCATTGTTTATATTTTTGATGGTAAACAAAAAAAACAGCTAATATGAGAATTTTTCTTAAAATGTTATAAATAGAAACATTTCTTTGGTTTTAAATCGAAAGTTTAAGCTTTATTTCACACACCACCACACCGTCACAATGGGTCATCACAGAAAAAAAGGGTTATGTCATAGCCTTTTTGTAGTTATCCTTAACTAAACCTCATAGATCCTTCATTTTTAAACAATTTTCAATAAAATAGACTTTGAACATATGTTTAATATGTTCAAGAAATAAGTAATAAGAGGCAATAGAAAACAGTACGTGAAAAAGGTAAGTCCGCTAGAAAACTCAAAACCAAAATTGTCTTGGCCAATAAAATCAAAAAGTCATTTTGCATCAAAAATAATAATGGCTTGAAATATTATGGAACATTTTATTTTTTGAATTCAAATTATAAAGATGTTTTTTTTTATCCCTTCTAGGTGTTTCATCTATTTGAATCTGTTTGTGTAGATTCTTACAGAATTCTGGCACTACCTTTAGATCCTATATCAATGGAATAGTCCTGTCGTAATAGCGTAAACTAGCAGTGTATGTAGCCTACACGTTAAAAAAACAAGACAAATTTTAGGAGTTTTTTTCAAACTTTTTCAAATTTACTTTTTTTCCGTACTTTATAGTTCAAGTAGTTTATAAATAAAAACACTTCGAAATTTTTTTAAAAAGGCTTTGAAATGGTGTTTGGAGGAAGATTGGCAATTCAAACCAATGAAAAAAGTAGAGCCAAACTTTGAAATTCCTCTTATGGAAAGGGCTCAATGACCCTCGATGCATTCAATGAGGTTTTTCACTGTTTCAGTCTGTTGTAAAACCCAGCAGTGACAAAATGGTTGTGGGTAATGGTGGATGATTCTAGTGGCAAAAGTTTAGTGTTCAGTCAAACTTTTAAAGTGTTCTGTTTTTCTTATAAGTCAAAAGGCACTAGTGAATAATAGTTTTATGAACAATATCCTTATTGGTCAGCCTTGGCAAATCTCAAATTACTTGATCTCTTGAAATCTAGTTTGTTATGCTGGATGAACTTATAGCAATTGGAAGGAATAACACTGATCGTGCTAGTGAAATTCCACTAGAGGACTTACATCTAAGAAATAACACTGACCGTGCTAGTGAAATTCGGCTAGAGGACTCACACTTAATGGAAGGACCTTATAGAAAAATATCTTCAAATGAAATTAAAATATGAATTGGACGGACCTGTAGAAACAAACTGCAAAAAACGGCAGTCTAATCAGGTGGTTTATGTCTTCTGAAATAAGGTTCAATTTCTAATCCACTTCGACTAGTATCAATGGACCTGCACTTAACATTTGTTATCAAGGCACCTTAAAGGACATTGTTCTTGGTTAAACTAAGTCGTATAATTGGTTGTGTGTCATTAACAGATATACATCAGAGATATACATATACATTACTTTTATAAATCATCTTGTGTTTTCACTCGATGTAGAAGCTTCAGCTTTGACAAAAAGCAGCAAGTAATGTGTTGTACCGTATGCGTTATGGCGTGCATAACGTTGTAGTATAAGGTTGCAACGTTTGCAGTCACTAATCTTGGAACATAATAGATGAGAATACTTTTACTAAGTATTTTTTTTGCATATTATATATTATATTGTTATGTAAATGATTGCTGTTTGATATTGCAGTCACATATTTTTGATTCTCGTCCGATTTTCTGTCATAATATTATTTCTAGCTTTTTAATTCTTTACATTTTCTCTTTTGTGGCATTCCAAAATTTCATCAATGTGTAGGCCTACATTGTCCCCAGTTTAAAGCTAAAAGGATAGTCAAGAAATGCTTCTTAGGAGTCTAGGGAAAAATTCCTTAAGAAACAAAGTGACTACAATCAACCTCAAGTGTTCAGCCATGGATTGCAACTTTTGACATAAAAAAAGTGTCAGTTCGAGCTTTTTAGTCTGATAATAATGTATAGAATGATGTAACTAGAAACCTTGAGTTATTAACATACTTTTATTGAACCGATCTAATATGTAGGAAAGCAGCCTTCAACGTTTTTTTTTGTTTTGTAAGGATGATGGGTGTAAAATTTCAGAGAATTGACGATTTTTGAATTCTCCAAAGAAAAATTTTAAATGTGGTCAATTGTATTGGCAAAGTGTCGATATTACTTAAAATAGTTTTTTTCTACAAAAGATGACATATTGGTACTTATATTTCTTATACAGCCTAAACACGAGTTAGAATTAACCTTTAAATTTTATTAGAACTATTATTCATGTTTGCATATACCCTGCTGCTTTTCAGAATACTAAATGTACGTATTATATTTCAAATAGCTTAGAGAAGCATGCAATCTTATATTTCACAATAAACGCAACAAATCCTTTCAATTTGAAGAATAAAAATTGTACAATATTGGAGTACCTTGTACTTTGCTAACGAAATACTCTTTTCGAAAATCATTTCAATCCCTAATAACGATGAAGGATTAGAATTAACATGACTAAAGGATAAAAAACACAATAATTTCTAGAGGATAACGATTTGGCTGATGAATCAATGGGAAGACAAGTTGAATTAGAAATTTCACTACATTCTTTTGTGTCAAAGCTTCGGCAAAAGATAGGCGAAGTATTTGGCTCAAAAGTATAATCCAAAGTGCATGGCCTGTAACATGTTCCACCAGCTGAATAAGATGATGACACCGCTTGTGAGGATGTTTCAAGTACATCATTGTCTGAAATAGTAAAAACATATATAAAAATAAGAGCACAGAAACTTTAAATAGTAGCCGATGAAATATTGACGGAGTGATCAAAACTATCTGAGGCAAGGCTCTGGTGCTGGCTGTTATACCTGTAATGGATTATTTCTTATTCTTTTGTACCTACACCCAGCCACTTTGTATAGAAGGGGTGGTTATTAAGACTTCAAAAAGGTCTGCTTTGCTTGAAAACTGAATTCTCTAGTGCCGTTTTTAAGAGTTAAGAGTGATCGGAGGGCAACCGGCCAGCGTCCTACGTCTAATAACTTAAGAATGTTGTTTTTTCCGAATAATCAAAAGGCCCAATAATTTTACCTCAGGGGATGCCTTGACCCAGACAGGCCCTAGGCCTGGAACTTCAAGTAAATTAGAATTACCTATCCCTCAAACTTAGGTCTGAACATACATGAAGAATATCAAGACAATAATTCCAATCCCAACCAAAATAATAGCAAATACGTAGAGGACTGCTATTTTTGGACCCGTGCAGTTTTAATCTATAATCCGAACCAAAGGGGGAACTTTAGATAGAGTAACAAGTACTGATGCATCCTATATCGTACAGGCAGAATTCCAGATCAAGATGAAGCTTTCATCTTGATTTACAATCTCGAACAGAGGGAGAACTTTAGATAGATCAGATGAAGTTTCCAGAATTCCAGATCAAGATGAAGTTTTTGCTCAAGAGGAGGATTTTGAATTACATTTGAATTAACTTGTGCAATTTGTTGACTGCTTAAGAAATCCCTTAGAAAATTTGAAATTCAGGATGACAAAAAAACAATTTTACGTGTTCAATTGCCAACTAGGAGAGTTTTTACTTCAAAAGGGGAAGAAGATTCCGCTACTATCCCCTACGTTTGTTTAGAGGGAAGAAACTCAGAAAATCATTGACAGATACATAGTAAAAATAAATCAGAATGGGGAAAAATATTAAGAAATTATATTTGGAACCTAATCAATACCTAAGTACAGTTTCTTTAAGGTAAAACATCAAAGTGAAAATCCCCACAAAATTATAATAACTATCGAACGAAGTATTCATAAGAGCTAAAACAACATTAAAACCTAAGAGCTTGCTATTTCAACTATTTAATAATATAATACTACTATTAAATATAATAATATTTAATTAATAATATAACACACTATTTACCACGGTCTCCAAAAATTTGGATCTAATGTTCTTGATAAATACATGCTTTTTTTTCAGGAAGATTATATAAAATAAAAATTTCGGCTGGTGCATCGAATCCTTCTATATCCATGAAGACTATGAGCGAAGATTGTTGGGATCAGTTTAGATTCGACCTTTACGAAAGAGGATAGTTAATTTTTAAATATACATTGGCAAAATCTACTTGCTGACCCACCCTTCCTCCTGCTTTTTTACCACCCCTACAGTTTTCAAGCTGAAATCCAAAGAAAGTTTTGTTACCGGGTCGACAGTCAGAAGAAAAATGAAGAAAAGGAAATGGAGTGACTACTGTACTGAACTTTTCACATGAGGCCCCATTTCAATGCATGATATTATCAAGGGGTTATCAAGGGGCAGCAAAAGGAGCAAGTTCTCGCTTCTTTAAGAAAGATATTACCGTTGACAAGTTTTAAAATGCAATTCTTAGAGGTAAAATCATAAGAAGCAAAGTAAATATGATCAGAACAAAGCTACTTTATCACTTATTTTTATTATAGCGGAAAATTCAAAATTCAAGGTTTTGTCATTTTCACAGTTCAGTTTCACAAGAAATTTTTAAATTAACTTATGTTGTTATGTCTGCTTTCTTAATCTCATGCCAGCAGACGGAAGAATATTTAAATTCACTTTAGAAGCTGAAATTAGGAACATTGTCCACTATCAAGAAGCATTGAAAAGCACTAAGTCTGATCTGGTGAGGCTATTCACAAGAAAATAAAGCACAAGAAATCTGTTTTTTTTTTTTTTAATTAAAAAAAAAGCACGTAGAAGTAGCAATTTACTTTAAATAAGTTCTTAAACAGCTTTCTATGATGTTTTAGTGCCCCGCTAGTGGTGAAGAAGGAAAAAAAAATCAAGAAAAGAGGACACGTCACTACTATCCATCCAAAAAATGTGATTTTCCTCGTTGTTCAAGCCATAGAAATTGAGTTCCCTCTATAGTGTTTTCTGCCATAGCAATACTAATGATGTAATTTTTGTTTATATCCGACACCATTTATGAGGGTTTTAATGATGTTTTTCCATTATTCCCATACATTTGTTGTGGATTTAAAATTTTACTATCAAGACAAATTTATAGCTACCACCACTGAACCAGTTAGAAATTACACATTTTTCTCACATGCCATTTTTTTTCAAACCCGTTTTTAATTTTGGGTTAAAAATGGATGAGCCGTGGTTTGCCGTTTACAGCAGCAATAATAATATAATTCGCTGCAGCAATAATAAATGTGTTTTTGTGCAAAATAATATTAGAAAAAGTATCAAAAAGATGGATTGAATGGTGATAGAACTTCAAGTTCTTGGTTATCTTGTTGTTGGCAAATTTTAAGAACGTGATAAGCAATCGATTGGAAAATGCAAAACGAATTGGGCAAACACTATTTAACAGGACATGCTATTCTAATGGTTAATGCCTATTGTTGTTGCTCTAGCATCATACGCTTGAATCCTGGGTAAGATGATTTTTGGAATAGGTTTTCTGTGTCTAGAACTACACTAGCGGCGAAGAAAAAACGAAGAAGAAGAAGGGAAAAAAGTAGAGACTTCACTGCTTTTATGGAAAAAAAAATCCTTTCTGTTCATATTGGGGGACTGTGATTATCCTGTATCAGGTTTTTGACCCTGTGACTTTGACTGTGCAATTGTCGTTTCTAACGATCAGTTCTCCAAAAATGCATAAGGCCAAGAAATAAAAACAATGAAAGTATACTTTTTTATGAGAAATTCAAAATCTTTGCAGCATTACTGCAAGTATATTAGACGATTTAGAGATATTAAGGGACAAACATATTAGGGGATTTTATTACCCAGGTTGGTCTACTTATAACTAGTTATAACCAATACGATCTTCAATCATAACATAACTCATAAAATAGCATAATAATTGAATGATGGTAAGTAGGTCAATCTTATTGATAATGCTGATTTGGCTGCAGCAGTAGCTTCAACCTAGTAAGACACGATCACGTCTTGTAGTAAAAAATAGATCAAAACTCCTAAAATGGTTGTCAGATCGAAACACAAAGTTCCCCTTTTGAACCACCTTGTCCCAACACCATAAGGGAAACTTACACTCCCCAGTTTGAACAGCAAGGAAAATCCATTGGCTTGAAACAAAAAAAAAAGGCTGCAACCATAATATTATGCTTTGAAAGCATCCTTTTTTCTCCGCTGCTAGTGGGGTGCTAGAACATCATAGAGAGCTGTTTAATGCCTCATTTAAAAGAAAATTGATACATCTAGTGCCTTTTGCAATTTAAAAAAAAAAATTTTGAATTAAAAGGAATTTTATAGAAAAAAGGCATTTTTGTATAGTACGGGATGACGAATCCGGCTTGCAGCGGTAGCTAGGAAACTACTAAGAGACGATCACGTCCCTTAGTAAAAACTTTTATGGTAAAGAACAAACTCTAGCTCTTAGTCACTGAAATATAAGACTAAAATGCAATTTTGGACCAAGACTAAATCGTCATATGTATGATTATACAAAACAATTATATTTTGTCACGATAATATAATACTTTGAAGACTCATCGATATCTTACCAATGTAAAATCGTCTTGCATACGAAGAAGCAATTTTTTTTTCAGAAAAAGATTCAATTTTTTTAATTATGAAAAGCACACAGATACAGTTATATAAAATGCATAATTTTCAGCATTATAAAAAACACGTATGCACGTAGTAAGATAATTTTATATTAAAAAAGGAACTCTAGCACATAATAACTGAAATTTGAAATTAAGCATAATTTTTGCCAAAAACTAAATCATCATATTCATGACGGTACCACGTACTTATCTTTTGACAAGATAATATAGCACAAGTATTTTTTTAAAAGTTGCCTCTCTGGGATATGGTTCCATGTTTGACTGATTTCGCTATCTGATTCTCCGTTGTTCGTTTTTAATTATTCCATAACTATTCCAATTAAAAGCCAAAAAGCTTTTTCCTACTTTTCCTACTTTTTGATATTATAGCAACACAACAAACTATAACTTATAACGCAAGCATCTTCTGAAAAGTTGCTTCTCTGGGATATAGTGCCATGTTTGACTGAATTTACTATTTGATTATCCGTGGTTCATCTTTTAGTATTCCAACTAAAAAAAAGCTATTGGCTTTTTCCTGTATGTGTTTCGTGGTTTTATATAAGGAATGACTTCACACAGTTACGGTGAAAAATAGATATTATAAACGATACGATCATCCTGCGGAGGAAATTACTTAATTTATTCTCTTCAAATGTGCTCATGAACATGACGTTTCTCGTATGAATAGTCTTTCCGAAATTTGAGGATCTAAACAAATTTTATAAAACTAGTGGCCTATCTAAATAGTTAATTCAGGCCTGAAAACTACAGGTTGTTAATTTTCCAAGAAAAATATGGAGGCATTTCCGAGAAAAAATCAGAAATACATAAATAAAAAAATACACAGTAATTGTTCGTTTAAAGGGAGTAAGTACCGGGAAACCAGCGGTGGAGCAACTAATTTCCGGCACGGCTATTCGACCGGCTTGTGCATATTGATTTTCATTGTCACTTGTCTTCTAGCCGCAGACATTGTGAACTTCTTTCTTGGTATCATAGCGCCGTCATAGGTTCGATACAACCACCCTGGGAAAATACAAACCTCCCTGCGACCATTTTTATGCCCAGAAATGTTAATATGCCAGTTTCAAGAAAAAAAATTATATAACCGATTATAACCGATAACACATATATACACAATTATTCCTATTTTAATTAGTTTGAAAAATACAAAATATTCTAACAATAAGATGCTTTGTTACCAGTTGTCAATGTTTCCTTCAACAGAGCATTATATGTTCTTCGTATATTTTCATTTGGTAGCAGAACTTGTAAGCTATGTTTTCTTTTAATAACAGAAAATGCCACTTCCAGCATACCATGATTAAAAACAGGAGTACAAAGTTTGACACTAAGAAATTTTGGCCTTAAGATTTATGTATTGTCATTGCAAATGTAGGTCGAAGTGG
The DNA here is from genome assembly GCF_049724085.1 of Artemia sp. Qi Xiang Cuo. Classification (NCBI taxonomy): domain Eukaryota; kingdom Metazoa; phylum Arthropoda; class Branchiopoda; order Anostraca; family Artemiidae; genus Artemia; species Artemia sp. Qi Xiang Cuo. The sequence continues at coordinate 91,658,076 of NC_142794.1, read as the reverse complement.
AAATGGCATATTGGAATTTAAAAAAAACTGCCTGAAACCCCTAAAAATTCCGTCGAATACAATCAAAAATGCCCCATTAAATTTCCCTCTGCCGAAAACAGTGACAGAAAACTTGGAGTCCTCTGACTTTTGGCTGTAGTATCCATGCAGTCTTTTTTTTTAATTTCGTTTTTAATTCATTTGATCCTCGCTGTCACAAGTTTTCTAAACGCAAATGTCCTTTTCTTTATTTTTTTTTTCGAAGCGTCGCTTATCTTCTAACCGCACATATCTTTCTTCTTCATTTTGAATTTCATTACTTTTGACATTTTTTCAATGGCCTTTACTTTAGAAGCTCGGATATGTCTAGTCTCATTTGATGGTCCAGGCTTTTCATTTTCACTCATTGTAAATTTACGTTACGTTGTTCGGGTCGTCCTCTTAGTCTTATCATGTTTGATAGTTCAGGTGGTAAGCCAAAAAATCATGTAAAATAGAAATAAGATAAATAATAAAATGTAGATCATGACAATACATCCTTTAAGAAAAGGAAGCAATAAAATGGTGTAAAAGGTGCAAAATTAGAAAGGAATACCGTAGATCTTGACAGTGCAACGGCTAAGAAATGTAAGCAAGAAAATGATTTAAAAAAAAGAAATAGAAATAGCATAGATCCTGCGATTACAACGTCAAAAGAAAGCAAGCAAGAAAATTATGCAGAAGGTACAAAAAGAAAAAGAATTGGCATAGATTATGACACTGCAACGTCAAAGGAATATAAGTAAGAAAGTGATGTAAAAGTTATGCAACGTCAAAAAAATATAACCAAGAAAATTATGTAAAGGGTACAAAGAAAGAGATATAACATAAATCATGAAAATACAATGTCGACAGAATGTAAGTAAGAAAATGATGAAAAAGGAACAAAAAGAAAAAGGATAACATAGAAAATGATGCGAAAGGCACAAAAAGAAACAGGAATAACAAAGATCATGACAATGCGACGTCGGAGAAATGTAAGTAAGAAAATGATGTGAAAGATACAAACAGAAAGAGAAATAACATAGATTATGAAAATGTAACATCAAAAAATGTAAGCAAGAAAATGATGCAAAGGTAGGTCATGAGAAGATCTACCAAAAGATAAATCTACGGAATTAAAGGATGAATCTACAGAACCAAAAGATGAATCTACGGAACCAAATGATGAATCTAAAGAACCAAAGGATGAACCTATAGAAGCAAAGGATGAAAATATTGAGCCAGAGGATGAATCTATGGAACCAAGGGATGAATCTACGGAACCAAAGGATGAATCTAAAGAACCAAAGGATGAATCTAAGGAACCAACGGGTGTTGTAAATAGAAGACGAGTGAGATTGATGCGAGATATTAGGATGCAAGATCCCGTTTTATAGTTATGAGGCTAGTAAATAAGGAAATCAAATATAAAATAAATGCAGTAAAATAAATGCAAAATTTGTCTATTGCCTCACAAGAGAATGAAAATCATCGTAGTTTATAGTTCTGGAAATTAGGTCATTAAGGATGACAACCCCTTTCCCCACTGCCCTCAGGACATGGGTTGTAAGTTATTCCCTGGGGGCATATAAGTTTTTATAGAAAGCTTCGTCATAAAAACTTCAAAAAGGGCTCATTCAATTGGAAATTGAAAGGGCTACTGCCATTTTTAAAAGTAGAAAGTGATTGGAGGGGAGCTAACCCTCCTCTCACACCCAAAATTTCCCCAAACTTGTCCAATCAAAATTTTGAGATAGTCATTTTTTTCAACGTAGTTGAAAGTTTAGAAAATTAGGTCTTTGAGGATGACAAGACCCCCCCCCCCTAGAGCCCTCAGGGTAAGGGTTATAAGCTAGGCCCTTTGGGCATATAAGGTTTTTTTTATAGAAAGCGGTATTGCAGAAACTTCAAAAGGGGCTCATTCGATTGGAAATTAAAAGGGCTAGTGCCTTTTTAATAGTCGAAGATTATTGAAGGGTACCTAACTCCCCTCTTACGCCCACTATTTCCCCAAACACATCCAATCAAAATTTTGAGATAGCCATTTTATTCAACGTAGTTTAAATTTATTGAAATTAGGTCTTTGAGGATGGCAATCCCCCCACAGCCCTCTGGGCAAAGGTTGTAAGTTATGCCCTGAGGGCATATAAGGTTTTTTATAGAAAGCGTTATCGCAGAAACTTCAAAAAGGGTTCATTCAATTGGAAATTGAGATGGCTAGTGCCCTTATTAATAGTCAAAAGCGACCAAAAGAAGAGGCTGAATCTTTTTCCTTGAAAAAGACTATGTCAATTTAAAACGAACAGAAATTAATTTAAAAAAATTTTTCACAAAATAATTTTTTCAAAAAAAGTAAAGAACTCTATTAGACCAAATAATCTACCAAGCATACAACTAGCACAAATTAGTATCAATAAATAAATGAAACCCAAAACAAACAGAAATTAAAATAAATAACAGAGTCAAACTCAAAACGACCTGAAATTAATATGAGTTGGGCTCTAAACCTCTATGCTTTCTGAAAGCCAGAATATAATTTGTAATTTACAGAAAAAATTCTTTTAAATGTTTTCATTGTTATAACTTTAAGAAATCGAAAATTAGCTAAGATCTTAAGAAACAAATATCAGCACATGTATATTAAAATGACAATGCACATTTTTTTCAGTAGGCCTAAATTCATTTGAATTTTTTCAGTGAGGTACAGATTATATTCTGGTTTTTAGAAAGCATAGGGGTTTAATACCATACTCATAATAATTTATGCTCGTTTTGAGTTTGAATCTGTTATTTATTTTACTTTCTGTTTGTTTTGGGTTTAATTTATTTATTGTTACTGATTTGTGGCGCGTGTATGCTTGGTAGATTATTTGGTTCTGTTTTGTTCTTTTTCGGTTTAATGGAGTTCTTTGTTTTTTGAAAAACTTATTTTGTGGAAAAAGTTTTTTTTAGTTTATCTTATAAAAAATATGATTCTATGAAGGATAAACTAGAAGGAGTAATTGAATTCCCTCAAAAATTCCTTAATTCACTTGAGACTGCAGATTCACCACCCGTGACTTAAAAATAAAGGAAAATACAATAGTTATGCTTTTGTGTATCTTAGATATTTCAGAGGGTGTGCGTAATGGAATTCACCTTATTGTACTAAATTATGTAACAAAATAATTAAGGCAAGTATAATTACTTGAGAAAACATTTCTTGAGTTACGTTCGACTCCAGTAAAGGTTAACCTCAATGTACGGTTCAATGACATCAATGTCCACTTCGACCAGCATTGGTAATGACAATACATAAATCGTAAGGGTAAACTTTTGAATTTAGTGGCGTCAACCTCCGTACATAATTGTATATATATATATAATATATATATATATATATATAATAATAATAATAATAATAATAATAATAATAATATATATATATATATATATATATATATATATATATATATATATATATATATATATATATATATATATATATATGTATTTATTTATGTATTTTTTCTTAAAAATGGCTCCGTATTTTTTTTTTTCTGAAAATTGGGATACTGGTATTTTCTGGCCTAAGAAAACGATCTATACAGGTCACGGGTTCGAAAAAATTCGTTTACAAAAAAAATATTTCGAAAAAAAAGAGCATACATGCGTCATATTTGTCTCAATAGTGGCTGCATCGTTTCTAGTGACTACGATGCAGGCAAAATTATACAAGAAACATACCTAAGAAAAAAAATACCAAGCATAATGATTGCTTTTGCAAAATTCATTTTCAGCAATTTCAGAAAATGAATAACCTAGACCAGAAGTACAACGAATTAAAAAATGAAAGTGAAGAACAAAAAAAATATGTGGTTAAAATATATGTCACGGCGAGAACAAAGAAATATGTAGTTAGAAGATAAGCGGTAGTGAGAATTACAAGTGATAAGAAGAAAGAAATTTTACGTCAGAAGAACAACGCCATCGCAATTTTCAACGCCAACAACCTTTAATATGCGGCGGAAAACTCAGTGCAAGCCTACTAAGATTCCATTAACTATGCAAATGTTAATTACAAGTCATTGGGACCCTTCAACGTTATATGCATTCCCTGTGGAGCCTTCCATTTTCCCGAGTAAAGTGTAACAAACAAAGGTGATTCATTTGGAGGTTGCTACCTGCAACGAGAATCAGTGTATACAAACCTGCCACATGCCGATTCACGGGGCCCGGCCTAAAAATAAACTACATAGTTTTGTTTTCTCAAGACTAGCATATTGACATTTCTGGACACAAAAACTATCTAAAAAGACGACAAATTTATGGAAGAATTTATATTTTTCCCAGGGTGGTTGCATCAAACCTATAGTGACGCCATAACATCAAGAAGACGCCCACGTTGGCTAAGGTTAGAAGACAAGCGACAATGAGAAAAAATATATACAAGCCTCCCGCGTAGTCGTGCCGGGGACCGACCTCAAATTCGGGTAAATAGTTGTTGTTGTTCTTTTTTTTTTCAACTGGCATATTGACATTTCTGGCCACATAAACGATCTAAATAGGTCACAACTTAAAGGAAGAACTTTTATTTTGCCCAGGATGGTTGTATTGAACCTATGTTGACACCATGGCATCAAGAACAGGTTGTGGTTAGAAGTTATTTTTTCTTAAAACTGGCGTAGTGATATTTCTGGCCACAAAAACTTGATAAATCACAACTGTAAGGAAGAATTTGTATTTTTCCTAGGGTAGTTGTATCGAACCTATAATGACGCTATGACATAGAGAAGAGCCTCACATTGTCTGCGGTTAGATATCAAGCGACAGTGAGAATCTATTTATACATATACAAGCCTGCCACGTAGTCGTGGCGAGGTCCGGCCCATGACTTCCAAAAATGTTGATATTCTCTGCAGTTAGAAGACAAGTGACAAGGAGAATCAATATATAAAAGGCTGCCGCGTAGTTGTACTGGGGCTTGGCCTCGAAATCGGCTACATATTTTTATTCTTGTCTTTTACACTGCACATTGAAATTTCTTGCCACAAACGATTTAAATAGGTTACAACTTTAAGGGAGATCTTTGTAATCTTGTTGTTATGCGCCTAAAAAATTGCAGCAACCCCCACTTTTATGTGGCAAAATGTTTTTTTGCTGCTTAAAAGTTGCACCGGGACTTCTAATTTTATGTATGATCCTTTTCTCGATATTTTAAGGTTATTGGTAACTAGTGGCCCACGAACTGTTTGTTTTGTGAGACCCACATTGCCTTTTTCTAATCCATAGCAATATATTCACTAAAAAAAAGTTTTTACCTCTGGGAAGCTGAGAGAGCAGTTGTAATCCAACTCAAGGTGAATTTTCATCCTTTTGATTTTGAAACTGCTTGTGTCTCGAGTTAAATTATGCCTGTGTTGGTACATACTGCCCATCGAACTAGGATCGGCTTAAGCGTAGACTTTTCCGAGTTTCATTGACAACAGAAGTTGATTGTTTTTTAGTTTTTTTCTTTTTAGTATGAACAGTGTCCTTCAACTCGTCTCAGACATGATTATAAGCATACACTAGAAAACATGGCATGTTTCTACATGGAAATTTGGGCTATAATTCCCACCTCCCTAGTTTAGATCTTGCCCCTCTTTTTATAATTTAATTTAAATAAACGAATTACCAAACTCTAGGCCGGATTAACTACTTGATCACATACAAATTACGAATTGTACGCATTGATAGCCTGTACAATAGACTACAACATAGAGACAAATAATGCTCTTGGGGTATTGGTCTTTATTTCTCTGAAATCCTTGGCTACCGTGGTGGGAACCCGAAAAATGTTATAAAACCGCTACTCGACAGACAAACACTTAGACCTAGACAACATTAAAATCTCCCGTCCTGGTTATCATCAATTTCTGAGTAGCCATGTCTTTATTGAATTTTTCTTACTCGTATTCTTCAAGCAATTGAAAAAGGGAAAAACAGCAATTGACAAAGGGAAAAAACTAGCCAAAGTCAACCAAGGGGCACCAATTTAATTTAAAAGTACGGAATTTTGCAATATAAAAAAATAGCTTACCGATGCACATATAAGAGGGTTCTCCTGCGTACTGACTCCCGGGACCTGTTTTGTCTGCTGGTAAAAAATATGGACAAAGGCGTTCTACCTGATGACAAAACGATCTACAAGGCTTTACCGAAACCGCATCAGCCCAGTACGGTAAAAACATTGAGCAGGTCCATAGACGATATGCAGCCTAAAAGTAAATATGTCAATTTAATCAAGCAGCCTGAAAAGACTAAATTTCGCCACTGTATTTTCTGGGGGGGGGGGCTTATATTTTTAAGTGAGTTGAATAACGATAATAGTTTATTGTTACCTTATGCTGTTAAATTACCAAAATGTGTTAGAGGAATATGAATAGAGAAAGAAAGAAGAAAAAAAAAGCAAAATAGAACAAACAAGCGAAAAGGAAAAAAGAACCAAATAATTATCGACTATGTGGTAAAGTGACAAACATATTTAACGAAGAAAAAAAACAACTATAAACTTAAATCATTATTAAGACACAGGAACTATTAGTCTATCCCATCGTATGCAATAGATGGTTAAGCGGAAAATCTTCTAGTGTATTATTGAACCAGTCTTCAAATTGAACCAACAGTTACTCCGTCTTCTTTTACATATATTGTGATACGTTTTTTTTTCTTTTTTTTTTTTTTTTTTTTTTTTTTTGGAAATTTGTGAATCTCTGAACCATAGAAGGATTCCAATAAAATACTTACCATACATGTAAAATTTGACTTTTTTTCAGTTACACAGAAGAAATTCCAAAACGGAATTGTGAAAAACATGGAGTTGTAGAACTTTCCTAACGTATATTTGTCAAATTGCCCTTCATTTTTTGTCAGCAGACCATATGTTTTGCAGGGTTTCTTTTTTAACTCATTATTTACCAGTGTTACGTCACTCTTATTGATGAACCAGAAGGAAAACTTTGATGAACCAGGAACAAATAATTCAGAGAGTCGGAACAAGGACCAGCGATGGAGAGTATTTTTAGGGATTCTGAGTGTGCCTTTTCACTGGGGTTTACAATCATGGACTCAGTTTCCGATGGTTCAATAGGAAGGCCATCTTAAAAAAACTGGCCTGAAGAGCCTCATTCGCTTTTTCCATTTGAAGATCAATTTTTAGCGAAAACAAGTATGCCATGTGCTTACAACAGGTGACAAAAATCAGTATGGCTATCAATAGCAATGGATGGGGTGTTTGTCATTGCTGTTCTAAGTACGTTGTTGAAAGTTAACAGACTTAAGACTGAGCCTTGCTTTACCCCCACACTTCTTAGGAAAGGGATTCGTCTTTCCATCACGAGAACGAATCCAGACTATTGAATTCTGGTACCGATTCCAAAGGTACGCGTAAATAAAACCGCTAATTCCATTGTTTAATAAAGCAACTAATGATTGTGAATGGAAAATGATGTCAAAAGCTTTAGATATGTCAACTGCGTATATGCACAGACTGTTTTTCATCCTCTTATGACGTTTTATTATAAACAAAAACACAGAATGTGCATTTTTATCTCCTCATCTTTGTCTGAAATAAGTGTGAGAAGATAACATAGACGGTGCAATAGTGATTTAACCTTAACAGTATTTGGCTTTGACAGTTGGTTCCAATTTAATGCCATTAGTATCTTTAGTTACAGTAACCTTAAAAGCAGCATTAAATGAATGCACACAGTGTCTTCTGGCTAGCTCAAAATTCACAATCTATGAAGGTATGAAGGTGAAATTTTCAGAGAATATTTCTGTTGTACGGATGAAAACCTGCCATCCATATCCAGGTTGTCAAAAGACCATATCAGCAATATCTTAGGAACAGTCTCGTGTGTGAAATTAAACTTACAACGATTGTTGCAGGGATGTTGAACTACCCAGAAGAAACTATTTGCATCATAATACTAATACTTCTACTCCTACGAATACTGATACTATTACTATCACTGCAACTACTATTACTGCTACTAACGCTACTACTATAAGACTACTACTATTAACCGTACTCCTACTGCTACTGCTATTTTTACTGGTGCTACTACTACAAATAATAAATCTAAGGGTATTAAGGCGAAAATTTTGGACAATATTGTAACTGTATTGAAGTAAATCGAAACACACTATGCCCATTAAGGTTGTCAAGAGGACGCATCAACAATGATTCATGACCGGTTGATAGTATTAACTTAAAAATTTATCGTGTGTTGAAGGGGATGTTGAAAAAAAGCAAAGATGCTATTTGCATACTGCCACTAATGCTACTACAATTATTGCTACGCATAATTGCTAAACCTTTCAACAATGCTGAAAAAATTGATATCTTAAAACTTCAGCCCTGAGGGCTGTGGGGGGGTTGTCATACTAAAAGACATTATATCCTGACCCTTCAACTACGTTCAACAAAATAGCTATATCAAATCTTGATCGGAGGAGTTTGGGGAAATAAGGGACCTGGTGGGGGGGGGGCCTTCGCCCTCCGATCGCTTTTCACTATGAAAAAGGGGACTAGCCCTCTCAATTCCCAATTGAATGGGCCCTTTTTAAAGTTTCTATGACAACACTTTCTATAAAAACCTCATATGCCCCCAGGGAATAACTTACAGCCTTTTCCCTGGGGGCTGTGTGGATGTGTTCGGGGAAATGGTGGGATTCAGGGGCGGTCAATTTCCAATCGAATGAGCTCTTTTTGAAGTTTCTACGACGACACTTCCTATAAAAACTTTATATGTGTCTAGGGCATAACTTACAATCCTTGCACTGAGGGTTGTGGGGGGTGGCCTAATTTTCCGAACTTTCAATTGCAAAGAAAAATTAGCTATCTCAAAATTTTGATTGGATGTGATTGGATGTGTGGCGTAAGAGGGGGGTTAGTTGCCCTCCAATCACTTTCGACTATAAAAAGGGTATTATCCCTTTCAATTCCCAATCGAATGAGCCCTTTTTGAAGTTTCTACGACAACATTTTCTATAATAACCTTATATGCGCGCAGGACATAACTTACAACCCTTGCCCCGAGTGCTTAGGGGGGAGTTTCATCCTCAAAGACATAATTTCAGGACCTTTCAACTACGTTGAACAAAATGCCTATCTCAAAATTTCGATTGGAAGTGTTTGGGGAGATAGTGGGCCTGAGAGGGTGGGTTAGTTGCCCTCCAATCACTTTCGACTATTAAAAAGGGCACTAGACCTTTCCCTTTTACAATCAAAAGAGCTCTATTTGAAGTTTCTACGTCAATGCTTTTTATAAACAGCTTATATGCCCCAGGAGATAACTTACAGCCTTTGCCCTGGGGGCTGTGGGGGGTTTGTCATCTTCAAAGACTGTTTATTTGTGTAGATGGAATCATGTACTACTCCTCTGCCTGGCTTGTATTTTATTGTAATATTCTTATTATTATTATTATTTATTTATTTATTTCTTTTGTTTGTGTAGTTTAGGTTGGTGACGAGAGTGCATTATTTTAAGAATGTTCAATGGATGTATTTGTTTGATTTTTCGTTTTAATCCCCTCCCTTTTTTTTTCTCGCCATAGGGCCTTACGGGTGAAACTAAGTTGAAGTGTTTGTTGTTTTTGTTGTTGTCAAACAGTTCGTGGTAGCGAACTGTAAGTAAGGAACGACTCGGCTCAATAGTAACCAAGAATCTAGAAAATGGAATTCTGAAACCAATAGATACATCAAAAGAATTGGATTCTTATGCTGGTTTCAAATATATAAGTTTCATCAAGTTTCAGTCTTACCCATCAAAAGTTACGAGCCTGAGAAAATTTGCTTTATTTTCAAAAAAGAGGAAACACCCCCTAAAAGTCAGAGAATCTTAATGAAAATCACACCATCAAATTCAGCGTATCAGATAACCCTACTGTAGAGGTTTCAAGCTCCTATCGGAAAAAATGCAGAATTTTGTATTTTTTGCCAGAACAAAGATCACATATGCGTATTTATTTGTTGTTTTTTTTTTCCAGGGGTGATCGCGTCGACCCAGTGGTCCTAAAATATCGCTAGAGGGCTCATTTTAACGGGAATTGAACGTTCTAGTGCCATTTTTAAGTGATTAAGAAAATTAGACGCTCATTTTTTCCCAAAGTCAGCCGATCAAAACTTTGAGATAGCTATTTTGTTCAGCATGGTCGAAAATCTAATAACTTTGTCTTAAAATGAATTGAGGATGACTTAATCCCTCAGAGTCCCTGGAGAAAGGGTTGCAAGTTATGAACTTGCCCATTGTTTACATATAAGGCCCGTTCTTTTGCACTAAGATCTCACATCTTTCTGCAAAGATTTCCGTTCTTTTTTAACTCATCTTTGTTCTAAGATCTTACAGCTCACTGATGTTAGCAAAAAGTGTGAAAGACGCCATCTTTCTGCCATATAGAACAATGATGAGAGAACTTTGATGATAAACTCACCATTGTTCTTAGACCGCTGACCAGAGCAGAATTATGAAAGGAGTTTTCAAGAGAACGCTATAAAATGTACGATCTTAGCGCTAAGATTTAACTTTCAAGCGTTCTTTGTCGAAACATGTAAGATCTTAGCACAAAGATGAGTAAAAGAACGGCCCTATAGTATTGATTATTCGGAAGTATACAGACTTTTTCAGGGTTTTTTTCTGGTTGGTGGGGGGTGGTTAGGATGTTAAGTGGGAGGATCTTACCATGGAGGTAATTTTCATGGGGGAAGGGAATTTTCTATGAAGGGAGGGCGGATTTCCCAGCATTATTTAAAAAAAAACGATCAGAAATTAAATAAAAAAATAAGTGTTTTCATCTGAAAGTAAGAAGCAACATTAAGAAGAAATTATTGCGTATATGAGGGGGTTCGTCCCCTAGTCAATACCTCGCTCTTTACACTAAGGTTTTTTTTACTACTTTCAAAAGAGCTATTTATTCTAATTAAAGCCTTTTGTGATTCAGGGTAATTCTTAAAGAGTTGGAACAGAACTCGAACTTTAGCGTAAAGAGCGAGGTATTGACAAGGGGGGTTAACTTCCTCATATACGTAATAACTTAATGTTGCTCCTTAGTTTCAGCTGGAAAAACTTTTTTTTTATTTAATTTGTATGTAAAACGCTGTGGAACTTATTACCCACTTATATATTTCTTTTTTTTCAATAAATTCAAATTCAATTTAAAATTTTTATCAGATATATTTTGTAGCGGGAAAGCTAAAAGAGCGTTGTAGGGGAGCTGGCTACCCTGAAATCATTTTTCACTCTTAAAAAACTTCATATTTCAGTCAAATTAGCCCCCTCCAAAGTTTCTACAACAACTCTTTCTATACGAAGTGGCATATAGAAAAGAAAAGGAAAGTAAATAAATAAAATATTGAAGTCTTATTGGTCTGGGAGCACTATTCCACTGCCTATGATATACATTTTCAAATTCCTTCTTTTTCCCTGGGGCCTTTACCTATTGACCTGTCTGTTCACATTCGTCAGGGACACCCCTAGTGAAAAGATTTGCTCGAGAAACTTAAACCGAACATCAGCGAAATGTTGACAATATAATGAATCAATCAAATAAAAAGTTTCCAAAAATGTTTTTCAATGAAAAATGGAGCCCTATATCAGAGGCAACACACTAGTATTGCATACAGAAAAGAGTCATAGGGTTTCAATAAATTATTATTTTTTCCAGAAGCACTTCATATGGAAAGGGTAGTTGTACAAACTTCAGAGAGGTCTTATTCCATTAAAAATCGAAAGTCCTATTGCTCATTTTTAGAATCAAAAGTAATCAAAGGGTTACCAACCCCTTCCTTCTCATCTTTTGCCCCCAAATGTATTCGATCACAATTTTTCAAAAACCATTTTGTTCCAAAATGTCCAAAAGTCAACTAACTATACCTCCTGGGTTGATAAAACCCCTCCACAGACCCCGTGGCAAGGGCTGAAAGTTATTCAAGTTGCTCATTGTTAACATATAATGTTTTTTATGGAAGTGATGCTCTTATAAACTTTGGAGGGGGCTCATTTTAATAACAATGGGTTTATTAAAAAAAAAAATATATACATCATCGATTCCCTGAAGCAATGCTTGTGCGGGAGAAAACCCTCCTAACAAAATAAAAAAAAAAAAAACAAGAAAAAAAAAAAGAAAAAAAAAAAAAAAAAAAAAAAAAAAAACATTTGACTGGGAATTAAAAGTTCTAGTGCCCTTTTTAAGATTAAAAACTGATCGGAGGACAACCAGCCCCCCCCCTATACCCATTCCCCCCTACGGATCATATTAAAATCTTGAAATAGCCATTTTGCTAAAATTAGTCCAAAGTTCAAACAACTTTGCCCTTAGGGTTGACAACCCCACACCCCCTGGTCAAGGGCTGTAAATTATGCAAGTTACCCATTCCTGACGTAGGATTTTTATTTAAAAAGAGGGTATGTCCTGGGGCTAGAAAAAGGCTTAGGGGGTTAATAAGAAACTTTAAGGAAATATTGAAAGTTATGCCGAACACAATCAAAATACATTATGGGCTGACTGGTTTGGAAAAGGGAATATCCGCAATATCTTAGGAACGGCTGAGGGTATTAAGTTGAAACTTTCAAGATGTGTTGAAGAGAGCTTGGAGGGCAACCAGCCCCCTCCCCCTCCTATAAGTTTTTAGTTGTCCCCTTTACTGAGGACTGACCAAAATTTTCAAACGGTCATTTTGTAAAACTAGTCAAAAGGTCTAATAGCTATTATGCCTCTAGGGATACCCTGCCCCCTTGAGAACCGGGGCAAGGACTGTAAATTACGCATTTTGCCCCTTGTTCACATGCAAGATTTGACATTACGAAAAGGGTAATTTTTTTATTCTTGGGGCATCCAAACAGGTTATGTTAAGGAGAAACTTTGATGAATGCTGAGTGGTATGTTAAAGTAAATCAAAAGGTAGTATATGTATCCAGTTTATAAAAAAGGAGGATCTCCAATATTTTAAAACGAGAGAGGGTGCTAGGTTGAAAAATCCAGGACATGTTAAGGGGAATGATGACAAGTGGTTCGAGGGCTGCGAGTTCCCTTCCCATGCCCTTTTTAGTAACTCTCATACCGAAAGCATTCGATTGATATTTAGAAACAGCCATCATTTTTAAAATAGTTTAAAGCTCAAATAACTATGCCTATGGGGATGAAATAACCCCCCACAGCTTTTGTCAAAAGCATGTTGGCTATCAAAAGGGATTATCAGCAATGTCTGAGGAATAGCTGAGAGTATAAGTTGAAAATTTCAAAGGATATTGGGGGGGATAAATATAACTATCGGAGGGCAACGAGCCCCATTGCTCTTTTCGTATTCTTCCTTCCCTCATCACTGTTCGAAATTTTAAGAAACCAATTTTGTCCAAAACGATCAAAAATTCCGGTAATTATGCCTCTTGTGATGCAATGCCCCCCCCTAGCTCCAGGAGCAAGAACTGTAAATCCTGTAAATTGCCTTTCTTTTTATATACAGAATTTATCATAGTTAGCGCAATAGCGCTGCCTAAGTAAAGAACGATGTTGGCACAATGTATTTTTGGTTGGTTTTAGACCAGGACACTTCGTATCGAAGATGTTGTCGTAGAAACTTTTAAAAACACTTACTCGATTGGAAACTGGAAGGGCTTGTGCCCTTTTAAATGGCCGGAAGGCAACTAACACCCCTTCCACGTCCACCATTTCCCCAAACACATCCAATCAAAATTTTTAGATAGCCATTTTGGTTAAAGCAGTTGAAAGATCTGGAAATTATGTCTTTGAGGAGGACACTTCCCCCCACAGCCCTCAGGGCAACGGTTGTAAGTTATGCCCTGGAGGCATATAAGGTTTTTACAGAAAGCGTTGTCGTAAAACTTCAAAAAGGCCTAATTCGATTGGAAATTGAAAGGGCTAGTACCCTTTTTGATAGTTGAATATGATTGGAGGACAACTAACCCCCTTCTCAAGCCCATCATTTCCCCAAACACATGCAAAAATTTTTTGAGATATCCATTTTGTTCAACGTAGTTGAAAGTTCTGGAAATTAGGTCTTTGAGGATGATAGCCTCCTCAAAGGCCTCAGGGCAAGGGTTGTAAGTTGTGCCTTGTGGGCATATAAGGTTTTCATAGAAAGTGTTGTCGTAGAAACTTCAGAAAGGGCTCATTTGATTGGAAATTGAAAGGTCTAGTGTTCTTTTTAATAGTAGAAAGTGATTGGAGGGCAACCAGTCCCCTTCTCACGCCCACCATTTCCCAAAATATATGCAATCAAAATTTTGAGATATCTATTTTGTTCAACGTAGTTGAAAGTTCTGGAAATTAGGTCTTTTAGTATAATATCCCCCTCATAGCCCTCAGGGCAAGGACTGTGAGTAATACCCTGGGGGCATATAAGGTTTTTATAGAAAATGTTGTCGTAGAAACTTTAAAAAGGGCTCATTTGATTGGGAACAAAAAGGGCTAGTGCTCTTTTTAATAGTCAAAAGCGATTGGAGAGCAACTAACCCCCTTCTCACACCCACTATTTCCACAAACACATCCAATGAAAATTTTGAGATAGCCATTTTTTTCAACATAGTTGAAATTTCTGGAAATTAAGTCTTTGAGGATGATAACCCCCTCAGCGCCTTAAGGGCAAGGCTTGCAAGCTATGCTCTATGGGCATAAAAGGTTTTATAGAAAGTGTTGTCGTAGAAACTTCAAAAAGGGCTCATTTGATCGGAAATTGAAAAAGCTAGTACCCTTTTAAATAGTTGAAAGTGATTGGAGGATAACTAACCCCCCTATCACGCCCACCATTTCCCCAAACACATGTAATCAAAATTTTGAGATATCCATTTTATTCAACGTAGTTGAAAGTTCTGGAAATTAGGTCTTTGAGGATGATAACCCCTTCAGAACCCTCAGGGCAATGGTTGTAAGTTTTGCCCTGGGGGCGTATAAGGTTTTTATAGGAAGCGTTGTCGTAGAAACTTCAAAAAGGGCTTATTTGATTGGAAATTGAAAGGGCTAGTGGCCTTTTTAATAGACGAAAGTGACTGGAGAGAACTAAACCCCCTCTCAAGCCCACCATTTGCCCAAACACATCCAATTAAAATTTTGAGATAGCCATTTCGTTCAACGTAGTTGAAAATTCTGGAAATTATGTCTTTGAGGATGACCAACCCCCCAAACCCCTCAGGGCAAGGGTTGTAAGTTATGCCCTGGTGACATATAACGTTTTTATAGAAACGGTTGTGTTGGTGTGTTAGTTGGTGTGAGAGGGCGGTTAGTTGCCCTCCAATCACTTTCTACTATTAAAAAAGACACTAGACCCTTCAATTCCCAATCGAATGAGCCCGTTTTGAAGTTTCTACGACAACACTTTCTTTGAAAGCCTTATATGCTCCCAGGGCATAACTTGTAACACTTTCCATGAGGGTTCTGAGAGGGTTCCCCATACCTCCATCCCTGAGGTCCCCATACCTCCAGGGTAAGGGTTCTAAGTTAAGCCCTGGGGCATATAAGATTTATTATAGATAGCGTTTTCGTAGAAACTCCAAAAAGGGTCCATTCTATGGGAATTTGAAAGGGCTAGTGCCCTAATTAAAAGTCGAAAATGATTGGAGGGTAACTAACCCCCCTCTCAAACCCACCATTTCCCCAAACACATGTAATCAAAATTTTGAGATATCCATTTTATTCAACGTAGTTGAAAGTTCTGGAAATTAGGTCTTTGAGGATGATAACCCCTTCATAACCCTCAGGTCAAAGGTTGTAAGTTTTTCCCTGGGGGCGTATAAGGTTCTTATAGGAAGCATTGTCGTAGAAAACTCCAAAAAGTGCTCATTTGATTGGAAATTGAAAGGGCTAGTGCCCTTTTTAATAGTCGAATGTGATTGGAGAGAACTAACCCCCCTCTCAAGCCCACCATTTTCCCAAACACATCCAATTAAAATTTTGAGATAGCCATTTCGTTCAACGTAGTTGAAATTCTGGAAATTATGTCTTTGAGGATGGCAAACCCCCCAAACGCCTCAGGGCAAAGGTTGTAAGTTCTGCCCTGGTGACATATAAGGTTTTTTATAGAAACGGTTGTGTTTGGGGAAATCATTCGTGTGAGAGGGCGGTTAGTTGCCCTCCAATCACTTTCTACTATTAAAAAAGGACACTAGACCCTTCAATTTCCAATCGAATGAGCCCGTTTTGAAGTTTCTACGACAACACTTTCTTTGAAAGCCTTATATGCCCTCAGGGCATAACTTATAACACTTTCCATGAGGGTTCTGAGAGGGTTCCCCATACCTCCATCCCTGAGGTCCCCCCATACCTCCAGGGTAAGGGTTCTAAGTTATACCGTGGGGCGTATAAGATTTATTATAGATAGCGTTGTCGTAAAAACTCCAAAAAGGGTCCATTCTATGGGAAATTGAAAGGGCTAGTGCCCTAATTAAAAGTCGAAAATGATTGGAGGGTAACTAAACCCCCTTTCACACCCACCATTTCCCCAAACACATCCAATCAAAATTTTGAGATAGCAATTTTGTTCAACGTAGTTGAAAGTTCTGGAAATTAAGTCTTTGAGGATGACAAACACCGCCACACTCCTCAGGGTAAGGGTTCTAAGTTATACCCTGGGGCATACAAATTTTTATAGAAAGTTTTGTCGTAGAAACTTCAAAAAGGGCTCATTTGATTGGAAATTGAAAGGGCTAGTGCCCTTTTTAATAGTCAAAATTGATTGAAGGGCAACTAATCCCCCTCTCATACCCATCATTTCTCCAAAAACATCCAATAAAAATTTTGAGATAGCCATTTTGTTCAACGTAGTTTAAAGATCCGGAAATTATGTCTTTGAGGATGACAATCCCTACTCCACCCCCCCCCCCACCCCCACAACCCTCAGGATAAGGGTTGTAAGTTATGCCCTGGGGGCATATAAGGTTTTTATAGAAAGTGTTGTAGTAAAAACTTCAAAATGGGCTCATTCAATTGGAAATTGAAAAGGCAGGTGCCCTTTTTAATAGTCGAAAGTGATTTGAGGGCAACCAGCCCCCTCTCACGCCCACCTTTTCCCTGAACACATTCAATAAAAATTTTGAGATAGCCATTTTCTTCAAGATAATTGAAAGGTCCAGAAATTATGTCTTTGAGGATGACAAACCCCTACATCCCCAGGGCAAAGGTTCTAAGTTATGCCCTGGGGGCATATAAACTTTTTTATAGAAAGTGCTGTCGTAGAAACTTCAAAAAGGGTTAATTCAATTGGGAATTGGGAGGGCTATTAATAGTCAAAAGCGATCGAAGGGCAAATTTCCTCTCCCACCCCCACCCCCATGCCCATCATTTACTCAAACATTTTCGACCAACATTTTGGTATAGCCGTTTTGTTGTACGTAGTTGAAGGGTCAGGAAACTAAGTCTTTGAGTTTGACACCCCCCCCAGCCTTCAGGGCTAAGGTTGTAAGTTATGCCCTGGGGACATAAAAGGTTTTTATAGAAAGCGTTGTCGTAAAAACTTCAAAAGGGCTCATTCGGTTGGAACTTGAAAGGGCTATTGCATTTCTTAATAATCGAAGGTTTTCGGAGGGAGAATTATCCCCCCATGCACATCATTTGCCCAAAAATTTCCAAGCAACATTCTGGTATGGCTATTTTGTTCCACGTAGTTGAAAAGTCTGAAAATTATGTCTTTGAGGATGACAACCCTCCTCCCAAAGCCCTCGGGCCAAGGATCGTAAGGTATGCCCTTGGGGCATATAAGGTTATTATAGAAAGTTTGTCGTAGAAGCTTCAAAAAGGAATCATTCGATTGGAAATTGAGAGGACTAGTGCCCTTTTTATTAGTGGAATGTGATCAGAGGGCAAGTGACCCCCCCCACACTCATCATTTCCCCAGACATTTCCAATCAGAATTATTAGATAACCTTCTTGCTCAACGTAATTGAAATGTTTGGAAATTATGTCTTTGAGGGTAACAAATCCCCCCAGCCCTCAGAGCAAGGGTTGTAAATTATGCCTTGGGGGCATAGAAGGTTTTTATAGAAAGCATACAATCTTCGGAGGGGGCTTATTGGATTGGTAATCAGACGCTCTAGTGCTCTTCTTAAGAGTAAAAGTTACCGGAGGGCGGCTACCCCCCCCCCCGACACAAACAAACACACACGTGGTATTGTTCAGAAATGCATCTAATAGAAATTTTTAGGTAGCCATTCTATTCAATATATTCTCAATAACATACAACAAGGCTTTTGGGGTTGAAACAAATCCCAGAGATTAGGGGCAAGGGTTGTAAGTTATACCCAGGGGGTATTTAAGGTTTTTATGGAAGGGATGGTTGTTTAACTTTAGAAGAGGCTCATCCTTTTCCCCTAAAAACACTATATCAATATAAAACGAACAGAAATGAATTTAAAAAAAAAAATCCACAGAATGTTTTTCCAAAAAAAGGTAAAGAACTCCATTAAACCACAAATGAACAAAAATAGAATCAAACAATCAACCAAGCATACAACTGCCATAAATCAGTATCAATGAATAATAAAAGAAAATAACAACACAGAAATTAGAATAAACAACAGAGACAAAGTCAAAACGAAAAGAAATCAATATGAGTAGGGTTCAAAACCCCTATGCTCTCTAAAAGCCAGAATAAAATTTGTACGTTATTGAAAAAATACTTTGACATGCTTTCATTTTTATAACTTTAAGAAATCTAAAATTAATTCATATTTTAAGGAATAAATAACAGGATATGTATATTAAACTGACAATGCACATTTTTTTCAGTAAATTCATTTGAGAATTTTTTCAGTAAAGTACGAATTATATTCTTGCTTTTTGAGAGCATAGGGGTTCAGATCCCCAATCGTATCAATTTCTGTTTGTTTTGAGTTAGACTCTGTTGTCTAATTTAATTTCTGTTTGTTTTGGGTTTTATTTATTTATTGATACTGAATTGTGGTAGTTGTATGCATAGTAGATTGCTTGATTCTATTTTTGTTCATTTTTGGTTTAATGGAGTTCTTTACTTTTTTTAAAAAAACTTTTTTTGTGGAAAAGTCTTTTTTGATTAATCATTAGGAAAGGGGCTATTTTGATTCTGGGTGTGTTCCAAAAGGCTAAAGGTATTAAGGTGAAACTTTGGGGAATATTGAGGGGCCTATTAAACTAAATCAAAAGATACTATGCGTATTCTTTTTATCAAAAAGGCGTATCTTTAGTATTTCAAGAACGACAAGGAGAACTAATTTTAAACTTTTAGGGCCTGTTATGGATTAAGACAAAACTTTTAGAAGATGTTGAGGGGGATATCAAAGAAAGCCAAAATACTATACTGAGGAGGGTTGCCAAAAGAACACAACAGCAATACCTTAGGAACGGCTAATATTTTTGAGTTGGAACTTTAAAGGCATGCTGAAAGGTGTGTGGAAAAGGAAACAGAGGACACACTTCCCTCTTTCTCTTTTAGATTCGCCCGTTAACACTCCAAGAAATCTTGAAGTCTATTTATTCAAAATAGTCACAACGTCAAAGAGCTATGCCTGCAGGGATACCTTGCCCCAATAGCAAGTGGCACATTTAGAATTTCCTTCCGTGGGGGGGGGGGAGGGTCGCAAGCTAAAATCTACAGTAATTCTAGAAACTTACCAGCAACTACGTGTATTACTACCATAGTACCCCTTTGAGCTTATTTATCACTATTATACTAAAGAAGATAAAATAATGAGTTCAATTAACCAAATTAAAGAGCTCTAATCTTGCTAATCCTTGAATCAGATACAAAACAACACAAGCAATGTTAATACTTCTTATATTTTAATCCGTCTTGATTTCCTCCCGAAGTCGCTCAAAACATCGTCGGTATCTACCCTGACGTTGCAATTGATATACATGTGTGCAAGATTATTCGACCTGTCCTTTCCTCTCTGATTTTGGAGGTATGTTTTTAGCTGCTTTAGTGTGGTAAATATATGCTCTGCAGATGTCTGGTAACAAGGAGAAGACAATGAAGATTAAATGCACAGTTGGAAAAAGCAGCTGTCGCACGCGCCAAGAGATGTAGAAACTCTATGTGATGACGACACTCGCCTATAGACCTCTATTTGGCTTGCCAGACAGTTGGCTAATCAAGAAAGGAGTCTCAGACAAAAAGCTCTGCTCGAGTTGTGGGGGAAAGACAAAGTCTTTTTAAAAGAGAGAAGTGTCTGAAGCGGAGAATCATTGACGTTGGCATCTTGATATTAAGGCGAGTGTCCCAAAACTTTCAGCTGTCTGGACTGCTTTTCCATAAAAAGAAGGGAAATCCTTTTCCACTAGCTCTCTTAATACGGACTTGCATAGATCGATATTTTCATAGTGGGCAAGTAGATCTAAATTTTCCATCTGCAGATCAGCAAAAGCTTAAAGAAGAATCGAACTCACTTTTTTAACAAGAATCAGAGGGAGAATGAAGCTGAACTAGGTAGAAGTTAAGGAGTTGGCTTTTACCATTAGACCTGGCGAAATAGTTTGCGAAATGGACCTGGCATTAGTTGGCTTTCGTATTTTTCATTCAAAATGACCACAGACCTTCCTCCTATGTCTTCTTCCCTTTTTGCTAATTTTATTGTTTTTTTTAACACAGTTGAGATGCCTTTTTCCTCAGACTCCGACCTAAAAAGCGAATAAATGATATTCTTACGTTTTGATGAAATATAACTGTATTCCATGACCTTAAATTCCAAAATGGAGTTTCTATTCTTGTAACCTTCACGGCTGCATAATTGTCAACCATGTTTCATATTTTCAGTTTGAGCAAGACATCAAACTCTTAAAAAAAAATCTTTGGGAATTTTGGGGTTGCCCAGGCCACCTGACCCCCTCTAAATACGTCATTGCCGTGCCCTCAGGGAATGTTATGTAAATTAGGCAATTTGTCCATTTCTTACAAGCAAGATTTATTATTGGGAAAGGGGGTAATGTTTGATCCTGGGTTTGTTCGAAAAGGCTAACGTTATTAGGATAAAGTTTTGGAAAATGTTGAAGGGTATGTAGAGCTAAAGAAAAAAAATCTCCCGCATCCAAGTTATCAAAAAGGCGTCTATGCAATACCTTAGGACAGGGTAAGGGTATTGACTTTAAAACCTTCAGGGACACTACTTATACTATTGCGGCTGCAAATAAGACTGGTTACGACTGAAACTGGTTGTGACCGTGACTGTGACTACTTTCCAACTTGCAACTGTGACTACTACTGCTTGCGACTGCTACCACATCTACTTACGACCCCTTTCAGAGAATGTAGAGGAGGATGTTAAACAAAATCAGATCACATTATGTGCTTGGTGATTGCCAAATGGGCGCATTAGAAACATTCTTAGGAACGGCTGAGGCCATTAAGTTGTAACTTTTAGGTCATGCTGAATAGTGCTTGAAGTGAAAGGGGTCCCTTTGTACTTTTTTAACGCTGGTCAAAATAAATTTTGTCAAATTTAATGTTTCAAAATTCAAAGTTTTGGTTGCTAATAGTACGAGTCACTTCTTACTTATAGTTCGTTACCATGAACTGTTTAATATATAAAAAAAATAAACACAAAACCAAATATTTACCTTTGAACTTTTATAAAAACTAATTTCCTGGCTATGCATCGCTCACTCTTCCCGGTAAATTCCCTGACAGCGCTCTTGACACCCGCCCACACAACTCTCTGATTTTTGTGCCGGAAAGCATGTGAATGTAATCTTTATTTTGCTACAAGGAACTTTTTTCCCCAACACGATGAGTGCAATCACATCCCAGAACCCAAATTCAGGCTAGGGCCAGTTGACACGAGATTAGAGATTAATTTCTAACCCTCTACTTCCATTTTTAATACCCTCTTCTATATTTATCTAAAAATGTGTGGCAACTTAGAAAAGTTGGTCATAAAGACACACTTTTTGAGGCATCAGGCACGCTTCCCTTTCCTAAGCAATTACCTACTGGCCCTCCTCTATAATATCGAATGCGTAATTATGCACAGCGTGCATAAGCTTAGCAAACATCAAGAGACACACATGAAGGCAATTCCTGCCTTTGAAGCTGGGAAGCTCAATATTGTGTTTTCTGCTAATTTTTTATTGATAAGCCGAATCAGGATTCTTAATTTCTGTGCAACAAAATAAAAGCAAACAGTACTTTGCTGTGGCATAATCTTTTAAGATACTTAAAAAGGACACTAAAACTCTTAATTTCCTTTCAAACGACCCGTCTCCCTTGTTCTAAGACTATTAGATCGATACGATAATCCTCTGATGTGGGCAATCTGAAGATGCCGTTTCCACCAAGATCACTTGCCGTTTTATAGGAATTTTCTCCGTTTTTTGAAAATTTGGCAAATACTCTCAGGTTCTTGGCATTTCATGGTTTACTTAAAATGTTATTAGTTATATTAATTAATATGGTAAAAAATACACAAAAGAAATGCAAAAAAATATTACAAATCCTTGAGTTGGTCTTAGCGAAAGTAAAATTAAACAAGCAACAATAATTTTAAACTAATTTGCTAACTGTGGTGGACCATTATAGCACAAAAATACACAAAAGAAATACAAAAAATATTACAAATCCCCTGTTTTTCAAGTAAGTTTAGACGATTCTCTAATAAAAAATCTAAGTGATATCATAATTTTGGCCTGGTGAATCGTGGTAACGAAATGTAAGTAGGTTTTCAACATTAAAAAGAAGAGTCGTGATAAAGAATCAAACTTTAGCGCAAAAAGAGGGGTAATGAGGATGGGGGCAGCCCCTTTCATATTAGAGAATAATTTCTGTTCTTTTTAAGTTTTAATGTTGCTCCTTACTTTCAGTCGAAAACACTTTTTTTTTTATTTAATGAAACCAATGAAAGTGTCTTATTGTCTAGTGATGTAAGTGTCTAAGTCTTTCTGTACAAGTTAATGTTTTAGGCTTGTCATGTGGAATATGCAAAATTGCATGTGTCATTTGGTAACATAAACTTTAGCATTATAAACATATAATGAATTCTAAATCAAATATATAACGAATTTTAATTCACACAATTGTTGTAAACTAAAGTGTGCAATTATCACTTCCATTTTCCATGCAAATGTCAGTGAATATAATAATTTTAAACTTATTTGCTAACTCTGGTGGACCATTATAGCACAAAAAAGTTTTAAAAGCGTAAATTAAGTAAAAAACGCGGTTGTAAATGGGATAGAACATGAAGGTTTGGCTTCATAAAGATTTTCTCCGACTACCATGCCAAAATCAATGGTTATAAGCAGCCATGTCTTAACGCATCCATCTTGTCTATGAATGTTCTCGCAAGCGAGTATGTTTTGAACCAATTAAGACATCTGAGGACAGAAGCATTAACTGCCGATCAAGGTCGTAGCAGTTGGTGTAATGAAATAAGTGTGAATAACAGAATGTGGTGAAGAAATTCATAAGACGGTCTAGTCAAAAGACTGATAATTTTACACTGATTCGAAAATTGCTATTTCTTTCCAGATGTAACTTAAAGAAAAAAAAATTGGGAATGATTTTGATTTTGTCGAAATTTCAAAAAGAGACTAATTTCTTTGATAATGACAACAAGTTTCAATAAAAAGCACACCACAGATATTGTTATTGTCAGAATCCGAGGCAAAAATATTTTTTTTATATCTTATAAAATATTGTATAAAATATTTTTTTTATATTATAGATATAACAGGTAAAAACGAATTTTTACTGTAAAAAACAGTAAAAAACTGTGGCGTAATAATTTGTATATATTTAGAAAATAAAATTTTGTTCGTATTTTAATTAGGTCCTAATGTGTTATTCACTAATTCGTTGTATGTTGCAACTTCTAAGAGAGCTGTCACCAATACAGTATACCGGAGGTCAATAATCTATGACCTGTGGCACTGAATGGCCAATTTATTAGTTTCAATTGGCCCACTTAAGTTCTGAAAAAATTGTATTGAAAAGCAAATCATAAAACGTAAACATCAAACAATTATTTTGAGAATAAAACAATTTATTAGTAGATAATAAAATTATCATTTTAGTTGGACGACTTATTAGCTGTAATGACAAATGATTGTGATAAAACAAAATAATTGCTGCAATAAATATTAAGAACTAAAAGTGAAAACAAAGCTATTACAAGATGTATAGACGGAAAAGTATAAGAGTATCGGCAATGGTAACAGAACTTACATCAAAACATTAATATATATGTAAAATTACAAATTAAAATGATTTAACTATATTACTTTAGGTGAATCAAATTTCTGAAAACATAGTCACTTCTAAAATACTTTTCTAACCAGGCTAAACTACGCCAATTTGGGGAATTTTCTTGCAAACCATCGCATTAGTACCAACGGGAAAAAAAAATTTTCCAACGGAAAAAAATTCTTTTTTTTCCAACGGAAAAACGGAAAAAAATTAGTACCAACGAAAAAAAATGAAAAAAAAAAATTATACTCGGTGCATAAAACAGCTGTAATTCGCTTGAGCAGTTATTTAATGACAAAAGGTCGAAAATACCTTCACTAAATGACTGTCTTAAAATAAAGTTTTACTACGCAAACTATCCTTCTATATAGTAAAAAAAAACTTCAAAAACCTTATAAATAGAATCCACCCACCTTACATTCTTATGACAGCTCAAGCCATAGTACGCTCCATAGTAACCAAAATTTTAAATAATGTTTTGAAAAAAATGCCGTAATTTAAACATAATTGCCACTTTGCATAATTTATCAATTGCCGATCAAGGTCGCAGCTATCGCTGCAGCCTTGATCGGATATTTTTTTCGATTTATTTCAAAATCTCCCTAGGCATCACCTGAGGGTTCTAACTTCATGCATTAACCGTTCCTGTCATGTTGAATGCATTATTTTGACAACCAGGATGCACACAGCGTCTTTTTAATAGTTTAACTAAATGAAAAAAATTGACATTTACAAATTTGACCTTTTTATTTTCTGTTGTTAATTTTTATTTCTTTGTACTTAAAGTCAATAAACAATCTGCTATGATAAGTCACTCTAATAATCTTTATAATCACCTCTTTCTAGCCATGTTATCTGTTATGGGCTGCCTCCCCATTGTAACATAATATTTGTAGGCAGAATATATAGCCTAATGAGTCAGAGGTGATAGGCCTGAGATTGCTTGTGCTGGAAATTCACTCATTTTGGACTGAGGAATTCAGAGGTTTTGACCTCGACACTATTGGGACTTTTAGAAACTCATCTTCCAGACCCTGAAAAACCCCAAAATTTTTTGGGAGCCGGGCTCTGAAGTCCCTCCTTACCAGATTTTCTCTGGCAAGTGCCTTCCCAATCAGTAAAAAAAGACCAAGGTGTCAAAAAAATTTTTACGTTCAACAAGGAGTTTTGGTGTGTAGTTTCCTCTTTAAGTATAAAAACAATTGTCAAAAAGACTTTTTCAAAGAAATTTTACGAGCCACATCAAACCAAAGAAGAGTAGAAATACGATAAGACTATAATGAAAAAAAATTAGAAATTATTGAAACAAATTAAATTTCTTAGCATTCAGGAGGTCTGGAGTACCCAGATTAACTCCTTTGATTGGAAAAGCATCCCACCGATTGGTGTACAAACGAGGGAATTGGAGAAATATTGTACACTTAAGTAAGAAAATTAAGTACACTTAAGTAAGAAAATATTGTACACTTAAGTAAGGTAAAGCATGTTCCCTATCTTTGAAATGTGTACTTTCAATATCTGATTTCAAACATTATTTTGTATAATATCAGTCACTTTTATGGGGGGGGATCCTAATAGCCTTCTTATTTTTGAAGATCTTCAAATGTATGATATACCTCGAACAATTTAAAATGAAATTAGAAAAAATTAAATTCTTAGGAGCCAGGGAAAGTTTCTTCTTACCTCCTTTTTCTCTAATAAAGATTCCCCCAATTAGTATACAAAGGCAAGAATGAGATAAAAATTCAACATTTCAATGCGAAATTTGAAGCACAGTGATTAGTTATTGGTAGATAGGACTCAAAAGTCTATATCAAACAGTTCCTGGTAACTGTAAGTAAGGAGCAACCCGGCTCAATGGTAACCGAAACTCTAAAAAGCAGAATTTTGATACCAATAGACACATCAAAAGAATCAGATTTTAATTCTGATTTCAAATATATAAGTTTCATCAAGTTAAATTTTACCTATCAAAAGTTACGCGCCTGAGAAAATTTGGCTGATTTTCGGAAAAAGGGGGAAAGACCCCCAAAAAGTTATTGAACCTTAATGAAAATCACACCATCATATTCCGCGTATCAGAGAACCGTACTGCAGATGTTTCAAGCTCTTATCTAGAAAAATGTGGAATTTTGCATTTTTTGCAAGAAGAAAGATCACGGGTGCGTTTTTATTTTTATTTATTTTTTCCCCAGGGGTGATCGTATTGACCTATTGATCCTAGAACATCTTGGGAGGGCTCATTAGAATGGAAATTAAAAGTTCTAGTTCCCTTTTTAAGTGACAAAAAAAATGTAGGGCAACTAGACCCCCTCCCACGCTCCTTGTTTTCTCAAAGTCACCTGATCAAAATTTTTAGATAGCCATTTTGTTCAGCATGTTCGAAAATAATATAAGTATGTCTTTAAGGATGACTTAATCCCCCGAAGTTCCCGGGAGGAGGGCTGAAAGTTATGAACTTTACCCAATGTTAACATATGGTATTGGTTATTGGGAAGTATACAGTACAGACGTTTTCAGGGGAGATTTTACTGATAGTGGGGGGGGGGGCGGGCCCGGGACGTACGCAGGGAGTGGGGCCTCCGGGCCCGGGCCCCCCGAAATCTCACGATTTTTTTCATTTTCCCATAATTTTCTGATTTTTCTCACAGAATAATGGGTTTGAAGGATTTGCCCCCCCCCCCCCCGAAACAAATTGCCCTCCCCCAAAACAAATTCCTGCGTACGTGCCTGGGGTCGGGGGTTTTGTAGGAGGATCTTTCCATGAAGGAAATTTTCATGGGGGAAGGGAAATTGCTATGAAGGGGACGCCGGACTTCCCAGCATTGTTTAAAAAAAGATCAGAAATTAAATATAAAAAAACAAGTTTTTCAACTGCAACAGCAGCAACATCAAAACTTTAAACGAACAGAAAATATTACATATATGATTGGGTTCACCCCCTAGTCAATACCTCACTCTTTAAGCAAAAATTTGAACTTTCGCTTAAAGAGCAAGGTATTGACTAGGGGGCGAACCCCTTAATATACGTATTAAAAATACATTAATATAGAAGTTCGTTACGTAAGTTAATTCGTAAGTTACGTATATTTATTACTAATAAAACCGTTCGTAAATAAAATGAAACAAGTTTCGGGAAAGCGATTTAACCAAATAAAAGTAAATTAATATGAAAATTTTGTTTTAATTATCAAGGCCGTATCCAGAGGGAGGGTTACCCGGTTTGACCCCCCCCCCCCCCGAAATTTTTGACCGAGTCGAAAACAAGTCGACAATTAGTAAAACCTAGGTAAAAATCAGTAAAATTAGTCAAATACTGAGTCAAAAGTTAGTAACTCCCCCCCCCCGAAAAAAAATTCTGGATCCACCCTTGTTAATTATTCATGTACTGTGAGCCAAGATCAAAACCTGCATTTACTCAAAAACGTTCAAAAATTAAATAAAAAAAACAAGTTTTTTTTAACTGAAAGTAAGGAGCGACATTAAAACTAAAAACGAACAGAAATTATTCCGTATATGAAAGGGGCTGTCCCTCCTCAACGCCTTGCTCTTTACGCTAAAGTTTGAATTTCTCACAACTCTATTTTTAAAACAATAAAAAACTTTAGTGTAAAGAGCAAGGCATTGAGGAGGGGACAGCCCCTTTCATATACGGAATAATTTCTGTTTGTTTTAAGTTTTAATGTCGCTCCTTACTTTCAGTTAAAAAAAACTTTTTTTTTTTTTTATTTAATATACCTAAAGATGACTCAAAAGTCTATATATTCCTAGACAGGACTCAGAAGTCTATATATTCCTAGAGAGGACTCAGAACTCTATATATTCTAAATCTTTACAAAGTCAACCGTTTTCAAGTGGTGTTTTCAGTTTATATTTCTGAAATGGTCGTTACCCTTTTTACTTCCCGATGGGTTATATGTTAGAGTCATGTTTTTTTTTTCAAAAAGATTTATCTACGAAGTATCTCTAAGAGTTTTGGGAACTAAGCTGAAATATTTAGGGCACTGAAGGGGATTGTCGATTAATAGTAGTCTATACTCAAAGTTGTATACCTATGGTGATTAGCATGTCTTCAGTCCTGAAAAACAGGCTTAGTCAAATTACG
The DNA here is from genome assembly GCF_049724085.1 of Artemia sp. Qi Xiang Cuo. Taxonomy (NCBI): domain Eukaryota; kingdom Metazoa; phylum Arthropoda; class Branchiopoda; order Anostraca; family Artemiidae; genus Artemia; species Artemia sp. Qi Xiang Cuo. The sequence continues at coordinate 91,629,787 of NC_142794.1, read as the reverse complement.
ATTTAGGAAATTTAGCTAAGAGTCATCTCTAAGCTAGCGAATTTTAATACGATTTATAATATTGTTATATAGTATTAATTTATTATTTACTTCCTGATGGATAATATATTAATGTCAAGTTTTTTTTTTAAGTCTATACTAAAGGTTCTATCACGATGAGGGGCAGTATGTCTTCAGCCCTGTATATGTCTGGAGGTTATGCAGATGTTCAATCATTCATTATAATAGCATTTTTCGTACCCAACCATACAAAACTATATAGTAGAAATATTATTGAAATTTCTCACAAATTTTGTCAGAAATGAATTAGCGGGCCGAATTTTTCAGTCTTAAGAACAAAAACTGAAAAAAAACCATTGAAAATCCGCATCATTAAATAAATAAAACCCGAAACAAAAATTACTATAAATAGTCAGGTGAAACTTTAAATGAACAGTCAACCACAAACAGCAGTAGGGCTAGAACCGGCTGTGTCTTCTAAGTAACAAAACTTCATTTATGCTTCACTGAAAATAAAATACATTTTAAACATTTTTGCTTTTATAACGTCAGAAATATATATATATATATATATATATATATATATATATATATATATATATATATATATATATATATATATATATATATATATATATATATATATATATATATATATATATATATATATATATATATATATATATATATATATATATATATAAAGAAAAATGTCAATCTGCGTTGTATTCGTATCAGTTATCTTGGATATTAAGTTTTTTTTATATTGTAAGAAACAACAACACACAGATCAGAATAAAGACTGTCTTCAGCAATGTGCTGATTTTTTTCTGGTCTTTAGAAGGCATATTGAGTGCTACGTTGGTTAGGCATACTCCTAGTCGGGATAATTCCTGTTTGTTCTATGTTTCAATTGATTACTTATTGTAATTTCTGTTAGTTTTGGGTTTCATTTATTTATTAATAGTGATTTATGTTCATGTAACTCTTGGATTATTATTTTATTTCATTTCTGCTTCTCTTAGATTTGATGTAGATCGTTACTTTTCTTTGAAAGCTTCTTTGTGGATTTCTTTTTTTTAATAAATCAGAGGCAACGCTGTAGCGTTGCCTATAGTAAAGGCCATACGGCTCCAATGTTTTATTATTTATTATTTAGTATTTTTTTTTTCCCAGAGGCAATTCATATGGAAGGGGTCGTCGTAGAACCTTCAAAAGGGGATCATTCGATTGGAAATCGAGATTTCTAGTGCCCTTTTTAATAGTCGAAAATGATTGGAGGGCAACAAGCCCCCCCCCCCTCCACGCCCATCATTCCCCCAAACACATCCAATCAAAATTTTGAGATAGCCATTTTGTTCAGCGTAGTTGATTTCCAGATAGAAAATATATTTTTGACGAGGATACCCCCCACAACCCTCAGGGCAAGGGTTTTAAGTTATGCCCTGGGGGCATATCAGGTTTTTATACAAGGGGTTGACGTAGAAAACAGGCTCATTCAATTGGAAATTAAAGAGCTAGTGCCCTTTTTAATAGTCGAAAGCGATTGGAGTGTAACTAGCCCCTCCCCCCCACACACCCATCATTTCCCCAAACACATCCAATCAAGATTTTGAGATAGCAATTTTGTTCAGGGTAGTTGATTTCCAGATAGAAAATATATTTTTGAGGAGGATACCCCCGCACAACCCTCAGGGCAAGGGTTTTAAGTTATGCCCTGGGGGCATATAAGGTTTTTATAGAAGGCGTTGTCGTAGAAACTTCAAAACAGGCTCATTCAATTGTAAATTGAGGAGCTAGTGCCCGTTTTAATAGTCGAAAGTGATTGGAGTGTAACTAGCGCCCCTCCCCCCCCCCACGCCCATCATTTCCCCAAACACAGCCAATCAAAATTTTCAAATAGCCATTTTGTTCAGCATAGTTGATTTCCAGATAGAAAATATGTTTTTGAGGAGGACACTCCCCCACATCCCTCAGGGAAATGGTTTTAAGTTATGCCCTGGGGGCATATAAAGTTTTTATAGAAGGTGTTGTCGTAGAAACTTCAAAACAGGCTCATTCGATTGGAAATTAAAGGGCTATTGCCCTTTTTAACAGTCCAAAATGATTGGAGGGCAACTAGCCCCCCCCCACACCCCTCATTCCCCCCAATACATCCAATCAAAATTTTGAGATAGCCATTTTGTTCAGCGTAGTTGAATCCCAGATAGAAAATATATTTTTGAGGAGAATACTCCCCCACAACCCTCAGGGCAAGGATGTTAAGTTATGCCCTGGGGACATACAAGGTTTTCATAGAAGGCGTTGTCGTGGAAAATTCAAAACACATGCTCATTCGACTGGAAATTAAAGGGCTCTTGCCCTTTTTAATAGTCGAAAGTGATTGGAGTATAACCAGCCCCCTTCCCCACCCCCCATGACCATCATTTCCCCAAACCTATCCAATTAAAATTTTAAGATAGCCATTTTGTTCAGCGTAGTCCAGATAGAAAGTATATTTTTGAGGAGAACACTCCCCCACAACCCTCAGGGCAAGGGTTTTAAGTCATGCCCTGGGGGCATATAAGGTTCTTATAGAAGGCGTTGTCGTAGTAACTTCAAAAAAGGCTCATTCGATTTGAAATTCAAAGGGATAGTGCATCTTTTCATTTTCAAAAGTGTTTGGATTGAAAATAGCCCCCCCCCCACCATGCCCATCATTTCCCCAAACACATCCAATCAAAATTCTGAGATAGCCATTTTGTTCAGCGTAGTTGATTTCCAGATAGAAAATATGTTTTGAGGAGGACACTCCCCCCGAACCTTCAGGGCGAGGGTTTTAAGATATGCCCTGGGGGCATATAAGGTTTTATAGAAGGCGTTGTCGTAGAAACTTCAAAAAAGGTTCATTCGATTGGAAATTCAAAGGGATAGTGCCATTTTTAATAGTCAAAAGTGATTGGAGTGTAACTAGCCCCCCCGCCCTACGCCCACCATTCCCCCAGACACATCCAGTCAAAATTTTTAGATAGATATTTTTATTCAGCTTAGTTGATTTACGGATTGAAAAAATATTTTTGAGGAGGACACTCCCCCACAACCCTCAGGGCAATGGTTTTAAGTTATGCCCTGGGCGCATTTAGGGTTTTTATAAAATGCGTCGTCGTAGAAACTTCAAAACAGGCTCATTCGATTGGAAATTAAAGGGCTAGTGCCATTTTAATAGTCGAAAGTGATTGGAGGGCAGCTAGCCCCCCCCCCCCCGCCCTACGCCCATCATTTCCCCAAACACACCCAATCAAACTTTTGAGATAGTCATTTTGTTCAGTGTAGCTGATTTCCAGCTCGAAAAGATGTTTCTGACGAGGACTCTCCCCCACAACCCTCAGGGTAAGGATTCTAAGATATGCCCAATGGGCATATAAGGTTTTTTAAAAGGCTCTATGGTAGAAACTTCCAAAAAGGTTCATTCGATTGGAAATTCACAGGGATATTGCCCTTTTTAATAGTCAAAAGTGATTGGAGGGCAACTAACCCTCCCCCCCCTCCTATGCCCATCATTTCCCCAAACACATCCAATCAAACTTTTGAGATAGCCATTTTGTTCAGTATAGCTGATTTCCAGATAGAAAATATTTTTTTGAGGAGGACACTCCCCCAGAACCATCAGGGTAAGGGTTTTAAGTTATGCCCTGGGGGCATATAAGCTTTTTATAGACAGCGTTGTCGTAGAAACTTCAAAACAGGCATATTCAATTGGAAATTCAAAGGGCTAGTGGCCTTTTTAATATTCGAAAGTGATTTGAGGGCAACTAGCCCCCCCCCCACGCCAATCATTCCCCCAAACACATCCAATCAACATTTTGGGATTTTGTTCAGTGCAGCTGATTTCGAGATAGAAAATATGTTTTTGAGGAGGACAATTCCCCATAACCCTCAGGGCAAGGGTTTTAATTTATGCCCTGGGGGCATATAAGGTTTTTATAGAAGGCGGTGTCGTAAAAGATTCAAAAAACGCTCATTCGATTGGAAATTCCGAGGGCTAGTGCCCTTTGTAATAGTCGAAAGTTATTTGAGGGCAACTAACCCCCCTCTCACGCCCACCTTTTCCACAAACACATCCAATCAAAATTTTAAGACAGCTATTTTATTAAACGTAGTTTTAAGTTCTGGAAATTAGGTCTTTGAGGATTACAACTCCCCAAAAGCCCTCAGGGCAACAGTTGTAATTTAAGGATTCTCCGAATCCTTCGTACTATTTCTTATGGAAGGATGCTCGTATAAACTTTAGAGAGGGCTCGTTTGATTGGAAATTGAAAGTTCTTGTTCACTTTTTAAGAGTCAAAAGAGATTGAAGGGCAACTAGCCCCTCTCCCTCCTACACGCCCTCAATGCATCAGATAAAAATTTTGAGATATAAATTTTGTTAAAATAGTTCGAAGTTCTGATAACAAAAACTCCGGTGTCAACACAGCCCACCAGGGCCCAGGGGTAGGCGTTGTAAGTTATGCCCTGGGGCATTACTTATTAAGGGGGGTTTATAACTTATGGGAAGGGGTTTTGTATGGGAAGAACACATAGAAAATCTATTATAATTATCCAATTATAAGGTTAAAATACATACTCTTGTGATAGATGCAAAATTGGTTCGGCAGACAAATTCCTATTAAGGTCAATTCCAAACAGCCATGATCCCTTTGTGTCAGCAAGTGAAATGGTCTAAACTCCCTTAACGGAGCTATTTTTTCAATACATTCATTGTTGTCAATCGCTGTCCACAAGTTATGCAAGCTGTCTATTGTACATTTATAAGGTTTTTATCAAAGAGGTAATCGTATAGACTTTGATAAAAGCCTCATTCGATTTAAATTGAAAGTTATAGAACCGTTTTTTAAAGTCAAGAATAATCGGACCCTAACTACCCCCCCCCCCCCTGCCAAAACAAACTTGAGACCTCTTGCAACCAAAAACGAACAAAAAATAGTTTAAAAAAACTTTCCGAAAAATAAGTTTTTCAAAGAAAAGTAAAGGCCATTTTAAACTTCAGACCAGCAGATACAAATACCTTTTAAAATTCAAACTCAAAACGACCAGAACTTACTATTGATGAATAAATGAAACCCGAAACGAACACAAATTAAATAAACAATCATAGCAAAAAAAATGCAACAAGTAATAATATAAATGAATAACTAGCTCTTAAAGCGAGTAATGCTTCGATTGAATATGAAAATCTAGATTAAAATGAAAACAAATATTTTGCTATTAAAGTATAAATGAAACTTAAAACGAACAGAAATTAAATAAACAATCAATGCGAACAAAACATACAATATATATTAATGTAAATGAATAAATAAATCTTAAAACCAGTGAAACTTAAATTGAACATGCAAATCAAGTTTGAATCGAATAAAAATAACTACAAACAAGATGTTGGGTATCGTCTCATTGCAGAAGCCTAAAACCTACTGCGTCATTGGCGCTTTACTGAAAACGAATTATATTACAAATGTTTTCTTTTGTACTTGATATTGAAAATAAATATTAAAATTACAGTAAAATTTTGAACTTATGAGCTTTTAGTAATTCACATCATTATACATCAAATATTTAATTTAATTTATTATTTCTTTTCAAGTTTGGTCAAGACAAATATAGTTTCACTACAAGCAAAATTTGGATACTGCCCCCTTCTTTAACTGTAAAAAACTAAAGCCTTCTGCGTCTTTGGTTCTTCACTTAAAACGAATTGCTTGTATATTACAAATTTATTATTTTCCGGTTCTTACAACATTGAAAATGAAAATAAAAATTACAGTGAAAAAAAAAACTTGAACTGATTGATCTTTCAACAATTAATATCATTATATATCTAATATTCAACTTGATTTTGTTTATACTTTCCAAGACTGTTCAAGACTCATAAAGCTTTGCCATTTTTTTTTTAACTGTGCCATTTTTTTTAACTAATCGTGTTAGTTTGTTATGAAAACATTCTATGGCTTCTAGGCATTTCTATTTGAGCGGAAAACTGCACGTCAAACTTTGTGGAACATGTATTTTCTTGCATGAAACACCAAAATATTCCACCACTCGCAAGCAAGTGCCATTGGTATTTTTGAATCCGCATGGTCAATTTAGGGGGTATAGGGTAGGCTAAGTCACGTAGCAGCCCCATTCCGTCGTGGTATGGTTCATATTTTCAAAACCTGGCGTCCGGATTATCATATAATCTACCAAGCATACAACTACCCCAAATCAGTAACAATAAATAAATGAAACCCAAAACTAACAAAAATTAAAATAAATAATAGAGTCAAACTCAAAACGAGCATCAATTAATGTGAGTAGGGTTCAAAACCCCTATGCGTTCTAAAAGCCAGAATATAATTTGCACTTTACTGAAAAAAAATCAAATAAGTTTACTGAAAAAAATGTGCATTGCCAATTTAATATACATATGCTGCTATTTATTCCCTAAAATCTTAATTAATTTTTGATTTCTTAAAGTTACAAAGGTGAAAATATTTCCAAAAATTGTTTTCAATAAAGCGCCAATGACACAGTAGGTTTTAGGCTTCTGCAGTGAGTCGATAACCAAACTCTTGTTTGTAGTTATTTCTATTCGATTCAAACTTGATTTGCATATTCAGTCTAAGTTTCACTCGTTTTGAGATTTATTTATTCATGTACATTTATATATATTGTATGTCTTGTTCACATTGATTGTTTATTTAATTTCTGTTCGTTTTAAGTTTCATTTATACTTTAATAGGAAAATATTTGTTTTCGTTTTAAGCTAGATTTTCATATTCAATCTAAGCATTACTCGCTTTAAGATCTATTTATTCATTTATAGTATTACTTGTTGTATGTTTTTTGCTATGATTGTTTATTTAATTTCTGTTCCTTTTGGGTTTCATTTATTCATTAATAGTAATTTCTGGTCGTTTTGATTTTTAATTTTAACTGGTATTTGTATCTGCTGAGGTTAAGTTTAAAATTGTTATTAAAGTTATTTTAAAAAAATATTTTTAGGAAATTTTATTTTAATTAATCCCAGGTAAAGTCAACAAATATGATAAGAAATTGCATCAAAAGAGCCTTTGCACAGAGGACTGGGTACACTGATACCAATGATAGATTTTGATTTTTTCTGGAAGGAGGAAATACAACTACGTTCCTTACTTCTACGAATAGGAATATGTTATATGAAAAATTTAATTAACAATTTTGAGCCAGAATAGTAGAAGAAAGACGGTTTTGTAGTCCTAATTTGAAATTGCTAAAAAATAAGCCTGTCCTCTTACAGAGAACGATTTTTTGTCAGAAAACCATTACTGGAGATTAGATTCCAGAAAACAACAGAAGCCTTACGGGGGTCGCAGTAGGTGAGAAAACAAATAAAGGCGAGATAAGCTTTTAAAATCGTTTGAGGGATAAGGGAATGTGGTAGGAGGGGAATTGCATTCCAAGGTTATCAGCCTGATGTATTCAGACAATGAGAATCATTTATGACAAGAATGAGGATTTTGCACGAGTTATAGTTTCATATTAAAAAAAGAAGAAATATAGTTAAACTTTAAGCTACCCAAAAATGTTTTGTATTTATGGATGCAATTGTGAAGCATTACCCACCCGTCAATGGTCAAAGCCTTGTACATAGCAGACCTGTACTTATCTTCTGGAAATGATTGCCACCCCCTAGAGATTGATCGTTATTTTTATTGATATGCAATATGCAAGCTCTTCTTTCTTATCTTATAATTCGTATGCTCTGTATATAAAACTTTCGGTAAAGTTATTCTTAAATTTCGGTTTCGAAAAAAAATCGACTGGTTAAATCAGCTTTTGATTGAATCAGATCAAATGTTTGCTAAATTCTTTTTATTCTCTATTTCTCTAATTTGCATGCCGTAAAATTATTCAAAAATTTCGTAAAATCTTTGTTTAAGTCTGGTTTTAGAGAAGAACCTTGGTTTACTCTGGTTAAATCAGGTTGGTAAATGAAGCATGTGATTGATCGCCTATCCATTTCAAATGTTAGTAAAAAGTCATTGCTAAACATCCTCTAATTTGCATGTTCCGCATTCGAAAATTTCAGTAAAGCCTTTGTTTAAGTTTGTTTTCGAGAAGAAAAAATAAAATAAATTGGAAGATGACTTAGGAGCTGAAGAAAAGTGAAAAACGCACAAGGGGGAATATAAAGTCTTTCAACATTAAGTAATGGTTTTAGATACTGGATCGTTATTTATGTCAAACAGTTCGTGGTAGCAAACTCTAAATAAGGAGGGATTCGGCCGAACATTAACCGAAACTCTTAAGAAAAGAATTTCAATAACAATGATTACATTAAAAAAATGGGTTTCTATTCTGATTCCGAATGTATAAAACGCATTAAGTGTAATTTTACCCATCGAAAGCTACAAGCCTAATAAAATTTGCCTGATTTTCGAAAAAAGGGGGTAAGACCTCGAAAAAGTCAACCGATTTTAATGGAAATCACACTGTCAGATTCAAAATACTAGACAACCCAATGTAGACGTTTCGAGATTTTATTGACAAAAATGTGGAATTTTTTTTCCCGGAAGAAAAAAATTTTCCCGGTGGGAATTTTTTTTCCCGGTGGGTGTTCATTGTTTTTGTTTCCCCTTGAGTGACCGTGACAAAGTGATCCTAGATTATCAGGGTATTTTTTTTCTTTCAGTGAAAATTCTAGTGCCCTTTCTCAGTGACCAAAAAGATTGTACCAAGGGAAAACGGTGTTTTCTATCATTTTGTGGTATTGGCCAAAAGGAGGCCAAAAGGAGGCCTCCTTTTGGCCAAAAGGAGGGCCAGAGTTGCCATCGATTGACAATTCTGAATTAGCCAACCCATGTATGAGTATAAATGATCATATATTGAGCTTCCCAGTTACGTTGAAAGTAATACCGTGTGGTTGTGCATTCGTTCCTGGAAAGTCGTATGGTCTGGTCCACATGAGATAAAACGTAAATTTAGACATTTATTATTTTAATGCTTGATTTTGTTCTAAATGCTAGTTTGACTTTTTGTTCCTGTTCTCTAAGAATTGGAACACAAGGGCTGTTTGATAATGATAAGAAGCTTTTTAAAAAGTACAAAAAACTTTAGTGCGAAGAGCAAGATATTGAGGAGGGGGCAACCCCCTTATATACGGAATAACTTCTGTTCGCTTTAAGTTTTAATGTTAATCCTTACTTTCAGTTGAAAAAACTAGTTTTTTTTATTTGATTATTATCGGATTATTAACAGAGCTCTAGTGATACCTGCAGAAAAGAGCAAATGACCCTTCGAATTTGTCTTCTTTTTTACCCGGTTGGACTTCATATGGAAGGGATGGTGGTTAGGAATTCAGAAAGGGCTCAATCAAATGGAAATTGGGAGTATACAATGTCCTTTGTAAGAGTCGAAAGTGATTGCCCAGCCCTCTCTCTTGCCTTTCTTTTCTAACCACCACCTCCCGTAACCTCCACAGACATTCTATGAAAATTCGAAGATGTGGTTTTCGTTAAAAATAGTTGAAGTTTTCAATAAATAGGCCTCTGGGGATAAAATGACTCCCGCAGGACATTGAACAATGGCCATAAAAATCGTAAATTGCCTATTGTTTAGACCAATATTTTGTAATTTAAAACGGAGGTTTTTGCAAAGCCTCAGGAATGTCCAAGACATTAAGTTGAGACTTTGAGGAGAGTTGAGGGGGGATTCTGCAATAAATCAAGACACTATGTGAATCAAGGTAGTCAAAAGGACATATCTACCGATTCTCAGCAACGATTGGGGGGTATAAAAATACAAATGTCAGGAAATACGTCCCAAAAAGATTTGGGAGCAACAAGATTCCCTTCTTTGTCCTTATAATTACCTGACACCGTCACCCTCGTAACCTCCAAAGTCATTCAACAAAGTTTTAAGATAAGCATACAAATTGGCAATCGTTTAAAATGGGTTTTCTCTTGGAAACTTGGGGCAATATTTGCAATTTTTCAGAAGCTGTTAAGTGTATTAATTTGAAACTTTCAGGAAATTTTGAGCGGGTGTTAAACAAAACAAAAACAGACAACATGTGTATCTAGGTTATCAAAAGGAAGCATCTGCAAAATCTTATAAATGATTTTAATTGTAAAAAAAAAAAAACTTACAATCCTAAAAAACTGTCTAAGAGATCAATTGAAAGCTAATAACTACATGTAGTAGGGAAGCTTAGCATAACAGTTGTGCAATTGGTGAAGAAAGCATTAACATTTCCAGGAATAGGCTTTGAACTATAGAGTATCCAATGGAAACCAGTGCCACTCTGACAATGCGCTACTTTGCGCGCTTTAGGTGCTTAAAGCGCGCTTTTAGAGCGCGTTTCTTCAGTTTGGCGGTAAGTGGCTCAAAGAGGGGTCTACTAGATGCGCAAATCTCTGTTGATTCTCTATGTTATATTTGTTTTTGTGTAGGTGCAACAATATGGGCGGCTAGTGTGCCAAAACGGAAAGCAGAAAGAGCCGAAAGTGGATTTTAACTCTTCTAGCATGTAGGGTGCATTGCATAAGATAGTACAAATAGAACCAGTCAGTTTGAGAATTCCACTTCTGTGTAGAGTAACCATTTTTTTTTCTCTGATACACCCCTGGCAGCGCGGGGGTTGGGGGTGCAGAGAACAAGGGCATGAAATATATAAAATACTTATATAAGTGCCAATGTCAGCAACAATGTGTCTCTCCGACAGAGAATTTTTTGATCGATCCAAAAATGTCCTCATTTTTTCTCTAGCTTGAAAAATGGGGTCACTAGGGCTCCAAAAAAGTAATCAGAAAGCCCCGAAAATTGTTTCTTTTTAGTTATACACTGTACTACAGTACTACAATTATACACTCAATTATACGCTGCACTACAGGTACGTAAGAAATTTTACTTTTTAAACAATTTAAACTCCCAAGTACTGAACAAACATAAGCAATATGAGCATCGTTGCATCAAGCCGCAATTGGTAAAAAAATAAACCCAAATAAACCAAATAATCATCAGTGAATTAAATATATATATATATATATATATATATATATATATATATATATATATATATATATATATATATATATATATATATATATATATATATATATATATATATATATATATATATATATATATATATATATATATATATATATACATATATTTAGTTTCATCACCAGTGTGAGATAGCCTACGCCACAAAAAAATTGGCATATTTTGTCCCGTTTATCGTTGAAATTTCAATGGTCAAGCATCCTTAATCAGACACTTAAAATCTGCCCCTTTGACACCACCCCTCCCAGTTCCCTTTGCATGTGAAGATAGAAAAATGAGTTTAAAAAATATTCGAAATATAAGTATGTTTTTACTCATATTCATAGCAGGTTCAGAACCAATAGTAAATATTATTCATGTTTGTCCTAAAACAAAAGACAAAAAACTAAAACATATTTTAGAGGATTTTGAAATACTGCTTGAAGGCCTGATATACCTATTTTTTCTCCCACGCTAATGGGGGATTGGGAAATCGTAACAGTGCTGAAATATACAACCATATGAAGATTTTGCAATTATGGTTTTGCTTCCCCCAGCCCATAAAGGTGTGCATAAACTGGTCACCGGTTTTGACGTCACACTCAGATCCGTCATATGGGAGCAGAGAAAGGATACTTACCCCCCTCCACCCTTGAATTTGGAGAATTTCCTTCTTATAGCTTTTATTTTCTATGACAATTTAATTGTAATGATCAGTTTTCCTAAAATGTTAAGGCTTAGGAAGTTAAAATAGTATCATTTTTTATGAGAAGTTCCAAATTATTTGCAGAATTGAGACAGATAAATTACAATAATAATAACACGAATCTCCGTAAATTATTAACTACACAACTTAAGTTATTTTAATATCCTTCAGTTTTTGTTTTTTTTTAATCTTAATATATTTTATACAGGACAATATTTTATAAATAATTGAATCTTTTATCTACAACTCCACAAATATACAAGGATTCATTTCCGTTCGACTCTTTTTATGACAAAATTACCGATTTTTTCAAAAAGAAACTTTAAGATAGCTGCGCAATAAAAACTATATTTGATGCCCTTTTTTAACTAAACTTGTGTTTTTTCTTTACCTAAGTAGCACAGAGATCCTTTGCGGGATTTATTGCGTATATTTCCAGAACCTGAACTCACACAAAAATTAATTTTGAAAAAAAAAGTTTATCGATGAAAGTAAAGAGCTAACTTTGCGTTTGTATAGTTCTTTTATAGTCTTTTACCAGCCGTATTATCCGACTTTCAGTTTGGCTTTAGAGCTAGATTCTCTACGGAAAACGCTCTAATCGATGCAACTGGCTTCATAAGACGGAACCTAGATATTGGACTGGAGGTAATCGGTATTTTCCCGGATTTTTTCAAAGCTTTCGACATGGTCAACCATCCATTTTTGTTGCCGAAATCAGAAAGGTATGGAATAAGAGGAATGTCGCTCCAGTGGTTTGAATCATAATTTTCAAATGGTTATCAAACAGTTCGTGGTAACGAACTGTAAGTAAGGAGCGACCCGGCTCAATGGTAACCGAAACTTTTGTACTACCCATCAAAAGTTACGCGCCTGAGAAAATTTGGCTGATTTTAAAAAAAGGGGGAAAGACCCCCTAAAAGTTATAGAACCTTAATGAAAATCACACCATCATATTCAGCATATTAGAGAACCCTATTGTAGAGGTTTCAAGCTCCTATCTACAAAATTGTGGAATTTTGCATTTTTTGCCAGAAGAAAGATCACGGATGCGTGTTTATTTGTTTTTTTTGTTTTTTTTTCCCCAGGGGTGATCGTATCGACCCAGTGGTCCTAGAATATCGTGGGAGGGCTCATTGGAACGGAAATTAAAAGTTCTAGTGCCCTTTTTAAGTGACCAAAAAAAAATGGAGGGCAACTAGGCCCCCTCCAACGCATATTTTTTTCCCAAAGTCATCCGATCAAAATTTTGAGATAGCCATTTTGTTCAGCATGGTCGAAAATATGATAACTATGTATTTAAGGATGACTTAATTCCCTGAAGTCCTCGGGGGGAGGGCTGAAAGTTATGAACTTTACCCAATGTTAACATATGGTATTGGTTATTGGGAAGTATAAAGACGTTTTCAGGGGGGATTTTTTCTGGTAGTGGGGGAGGCGGGTGGGTTGGGGTTTATGTGGGAGGATCTTTCCATGAAGGAACTTTCATGGGGGAAGGGACAGTGCTATGAAGGGGGTGCCAGATTTTCCAGCATTCTTTAAAAAAAAGACCAGAAATCAAATAAAAATAAAAAAAATTTCAACTGAAAGTAAGGAGCAACATCACAAATTAAAACGAACAGAAAATATTACGTATATGATTGGGTTCACCCCCTAGTCAATACCTCCCTCTTTAAGCCAAAGATGTTTTAGTACTTTCATAAGAGCTATTTATTCTAATTAACGGCCTTTGTGATTAAGGGTCATTGTTAAAGAACAAAATTCGAAATTTATCTTAAATAGAAAGGTATAGGCTTGGGGGTGAATTCCCTAATATACGTAATAAGAGTATGTGAATATAGAACTTCGTTATGTAAGTTAATTCGTAAGTTACGTATATTTATTGCTACTAAAAACGTTCGTAAATAAAATTAAACAAGTTTCGAGAAAGCCATTTAACCTAATAAAAGTAAAATTAATATGAAAATTTTGTTGTAATTATTCATGTACGGTGAGCCGAAATCAAAACATGCATTAATTCAAAAACGTTCAAAAATTAAAATAAAAAAAACTAGTTTTTTTCAACTGAAAGTAAGGAACGATAGTAAAAATTAAAACGAACAGAAATTATTCCGTTTATGAAAGGGGCTGTCCCCGCCTCAACGCCTCGCTCTTTACGTTAAAGTTTGACTTTCTCAAAACTCTATTTTCTTAAAACAATAAAAAATTTAGCGTAAAGAGCGAGGCATTGAGGAGGGGACAGCCCTTTCATATACGGAATAATTTCTGTATTGGTATTTCTGTATAGTATTGGTTTTTGTTTATTGGAAAGCCATTTAGCACAAGAAAAGTAAAATTAATATGCAAATTTTGTTTTACTTATTCAATGACGATGAGCCAAAATAAAAGCTGCATTAACTAAAATACGATCAGAAATTAAATAAAAAAACAAGTTTTTTTAACTGAAAGTATGGAGCGACATTAAAACTTAAAATGAACAGAAATTATTCCGTATATGACAGGGGCTGTCCCCTCCTCGACGTCTCGCTCTTTACGCTAAAGTTTTTTATTTAAAAAAAAAATAAAGTTGTGAGACAGAGTCAAACTTTAGCGTAAAGAGCGAGGCGTTGAGGAGGGGACAGCCCCTTTCATATACGGAATAATTTCTGTATTGGTATTTCTGTATAGTATTGGTTTTGGTTTATTGGAAAGCCATTTAGCACAAGAAAAGTAAAATTAATATGCAAATTTTGTTTTACTTAATCAGTGACGGTAAGCCAAAATAAAAGCTGCATTAACTAAAAAACGATCAGAAATTTAATAAAAAAAAAACATTTTTTTTTATCTGAAAGTAAGGAGCGACATTAAAACTTAAAACGAACAGAAATTATTCCGTATATGAAAGGGGCTGTCCCCTCCTCAACGCCTCGCTCTTTAGGCTAAAGTTTTTTATTGTTTTAAAAAATAAAGTTGTGAGACAGAGTCAAACTTTAGCGTAAAGAGCGAGGCGTTGAGGAGGGGACAGCCCCTTTCATATACGGAATAATTTCTGTTCGTTTTAAGTTTTAATGTCGCTCCTTACTTTCAGTTAAAAAAAACTTGTTTTTTTTTTATTTAATCAGTATGTAGAGATCGATGGTATCAAATCACACTGCCTGTAAAAAGTGGAGTTCTCTAGGGGTCGATTCTGGCTCCACAACTGCTTCTTCTCTTCATCGACGACCTTGTAGAAACTGGTATGTCAGAGAGAGTGATATTCGTGATCTTTGCCGATGACATAAACATTTTTGTTTGCGCTGAAAATGTGGCAAGCGTAACATTAGCACAGAGGGTTATCCATAAAGTTAGCTCACGGTGCCTCGCAAACGAAATGGCTGTTAATGCGTCTAAAAGTGGTACAGTAATGTTTATGGCGGGTCATCGCTCCCTGGTTGTTTTTTCTCGTGTATTGAATTTGTATTTTGATAATATCCTTAGCCACCAAGCTCAGGTAATTAAAATTTTGGGTGTGTTTCTGAATTTTAACCTTTCTTATAAGCCTTATCTTTCCTATCTCCTGGGTATTCTCTCTTGTCAGGTTGGTTTCCTCCACTGGGTTTAATGCTTTCTTCTCGCTGAGGTAGTAGTCTCGCTGTATTATGTGTTTTTCAATTCACGACTTTCTTATAGTTGTTCTGTTTGGGGTATGGCGTGCTCTTCTCTACTAAGACGCCTCCAGAATAAAGCTGTGAAAGCTGTGTTTGAAATTCCCTCAAGGTACCCCTCTGTTGGTTTGAGTTATCATACTGGGGATAAAAAATTTAATTCCTTGGTAAAAAAAATATCTCCTTCTAGCTTATAAATACTTGCATTGTTCCCTTCCTACAAGCCTGTGTAGTTTTTTTTTTTAAAAGCACCATCTTCACATATTTCCCTTTCCCATCGTAAATCCCATCTATCTATCGAACTTCCACAGTTTTGATTTTTTTTTTTCCCCAGCGTTCCCCAGTTTATCTAGCTACTAAGCTATGGAATTCTCTTCCCTCCAATATTTCGTGTTAGAGGTCTATTCTGATATTGTTTCATTTTGCTTGTGGGTTTCTTAGACTGTAATGAGATTTCTGTATTTTGCTCTTTTCCCGTTTTTCTTCCCGTAAGCTTTTGCCACTTTCTGTAATGTAATTGATCTATAACTTTATTTTAGGTCATTTTTATCGCATTTCAAATTGTTGCTGTATTGACTGGGCCCCCTACAATCTTAACTTTTGGGGCTCCAATATCTGATGTATTTGTTTTCTTTTTCTTTTACTTTTTTGTTCTTTACTATTGTATTTATTCATTTATTTTATTTTATTGTTATTTATTTTGTTTTTATTATATTATTGCATTTGATTTTTATAGTACTAATAATATGAAATGAAATAAAATATAATTAGTAAATTTTATTATAAAATATGGTACTATAAAAAAACAAAAGCAGGCTCAGTTTTCAGTAAAATGCTAGGCTTCTTGAATTCTTCATATATAGCAAAAATATCATGAGTCAGTATAATTTATATATGTTTTCCTTCTCAGTGGAAAAATGGACATGTTACAAATTATTGAAAATGAAATTGGGCAACCAGCATAATTAGAAATTTAGGGAACGATAGCATAATTGAAAGAGTTTTTCAGATATATGTTGCATAAACTGCAAAGCAATATTTTTTGTTTTATTTTAAGTTTCAACTGCGTTCTTTACTGTCATCTATAGTGTGAATCATTTTTTGCTCATTTTAAGTTTTGCTATTGCTCCTGAACTTTATCTGAATTTTTTTTTTCTGTGGAAATGAATTTCTTATAATATATTCTTCTTAAGCCAGAACAGAGCCGATGCTAACCTGGGCCGTGCACAGACCTTCAAACTTTGAATATATCCGTCGCAGCGCTTGGACCTTCAACCTAAAAATACGGGCCAACGATTCAGTCAGTCCAGGTAATGGCCTTCTCTTTTGTCAAATTTCTTTAATTTTTCCTTTCTTTAATCAAATTTGTGCATTAGTTTGCGAAGAGGGTCTTCTTAAGAGCCAATCTCATAGACTTTTGTGTCTAACACAAAAAAACGCGCAGCATCAACTTATCCCTGCTTCATCGTGCATCGTCCAGCTTATTCATGCCTGGGTCATCGTTCACGCCATCGAACTCAAAGTGGCTTGAACTCCCACCCTCCCAATTTACACTAGTTTCAAGGCTACTGTGATGTACTATTAGTGCTAGTCAAAAAGCCTTATTCTACAACTCTTTTTAATGCATATGTTGCCCGTGTGTCCTAATATGTTCGTGCATGCGCTGAAAAAAAGCCTGCTAAAATGACCAAGATTAAAGCACAGACATTATTCAGAAAAAACTCGGAGATGGCCAAAAGCCAGGACTAGCGCTCATGGTGACAAAACGGAACAATGCGTCCTTCCTGCTAGAGAGAGAGGGAGCAGACTCTTTTCTTACTCTTTAATGTATATAGACTATTAACTTTTTTTGTTGCTACAAAAAATAACCTTGAAAACCTAACTACTGGATAAACCCATCCCCGCTATATAATGTTTTTAGCTTCATAATCTTCAGCGTAATTCTGATTTCTCACTAACAAGACCGGATAGACACTTCCCTCGGTTTATTGATTTTGACTGGCCTGACACAAAAAACTCTCAAGAGAGGAACATATGGGCTACTAGATATGATATTGGCTGAAGCTTGGAAATATGCAAACAATGTACAGTTGGTGTCAAGATAAGCTGCCAAGACAACAGCTAGAACTATTGAACAACTAGTTGATTATCATTGTTAAAAAAACAATTCTTTTAATTAAACTTCAAGATGAGCTTTTTAATCATTCCGCTAATTATAGCAAGATAGTTTTTTCAATGAAATAACTAAACAATATAAACGAAATGAATTGGCTTAGAGTATTTAAAATATTTCAGTCAATTATTTGCTTTCGAAAACATTAATTTGTCTTATTAAGAGAAGGCATGTTTCCTCCTTTTAAGTCCATATGGCATTCGATACAAGCTTAACGTCAGCTATTTTTATTAATATTGATCAAAACCAGTAAAAATTGACATGGGATCGAAACAATTCGTTCAGTCATACGAGAAACGGTGGTAATTTAAGCAAATTGACAACCTAAAGACACTGGCAAATTTAGAGAACGATTGCACAAATATAAAATGGTAAACATTTTAAGATAGTCAGATAATTAAAATTGATTATTACTCATAATACTCCAGGACCCCACTTAGGGTCATACCAGATTGTAATAGGTAAGCATATATAAATGTTTAGATAGAATGTTTTTTACTTAAATACTTAACATTCAATCAAATAGTATTTGAAAGAAAATGATGACAGTGGTCAAGTAAGGTTCTGAAGCGAGGGTACTCCAAAGGACTGAGGGGAATTTGCTGGATGCTTTTCAGAGGAAATGTCTAAGGATTGTTTTAGATACCGTACCTGACTGACTGTCCGTATCTCAAACAGCAGGCTAAGCAGTACAAAAATGTGATAAAGATCTAATATACACACACATATATATACATATATATATATATATATATATATATATATATATATATATATATATATATATATATATATATATATATATATATATATATATATATATATATATATATATATATATATATATATATATATATAGGGCTGTATATATATATATATCCTGGATATATAATATCTAGGGCTATAATAAAAGAAACGTTGACATGGCTAGGAGACGTTCTGCCGATGAAGGATGACAGAATCCCAAAGATCGTGCGTGTCGACCAAACATTTAAGGCAAAGGAAAGGCAGTTCATCCCCAAATAAAGGGGGTGATGTCATAAGAAAATATTTAAGGGAAGTAGCAACTTTTTTGGGAGGATGCACAGACAGAGGCTTTGAATATATTAGGATGGAGGAGAAGGGTAAGTAGCTTTGTTGGCTTCAGGGGGATTGGTGCTGCAATGAGTTGTTAGTAGAAGAAGTAGTAATCAAAAGAATCAAGTATTAAAGAAAGCAAATCCAAAAAAACTACGTTGCATGACAGGTACCATAGAAACAAACACAAAACTGCAATCCCTAGCATTTTTAAAGTTAAATTATTCCAGGCTACCTGGATGCTTAAATTCTCCAGGCTACCAGGCTAATTATACATATTTTCAACAATGTGCTTTAATTTTTCAAAACATTGACGAGAAATAAAAATAAGCTATTATAATAATAACGATGATTGAAAAGAGCTAATGAAAATAAACTGAATGTTTAATATATAATTTGTTCTCTTAAGAGAGCAATAAATAATTGTATATGCTTGCATTTACTATGTATATATTTTTACAGAAAAGGGCTGTATATTTTTTTTCTGAAAACTGAAATCAAATTCAATGTGAATATACAAAATCAAATCAAAGATTTGTTTTCCTACAACGTGGACCATACAAAGCGACAAGACCGATCGGAAGAGCTAAAGTAAAAAGGAATGGGAAAAAATTCTGTCAAAAATTAAGCGCAACAAAATCTGTGGGTCGAAGATTTGCAACAACGAGCTTCACAATGAATCATAAATACACAAGTGACAGCGAGAATAACGTGTAAATAAGCCTGCCGCTTACCAGTACCAGAGACAGAGCGAAGCTTGGTCTCCTGGCATGGGCGCCCATATGGGGGGGCAGGGGGGCTCTTGCCCCCCCTGGCTGAATGATGCTGCCTTATTTTTATATTTTTGTTCTGAGATTTCTATTATATAGCATTAAAAGTAGCAATTAGACGAAGTTTGCCCCCCCCCTGGAATTCAGCTTATGGGCGCCCATGTCTCCTGGTGTGATATTAATTCATGGGAATCTCAGTACTTGAGGATTTTAGTTCAACGTATTTTTTTTTATTTGTCATAAATATAAAAAAAAACTGTAATATTTTTTCTGTAAAACTCAAATGACTCAATGCGTTTTTAGAACTTTTAGGGTTAACTGTAGTAAAACTCCTGTTTGTAGTAATTTTTGTTCATTTTAAGTTTGACTAGAAATTTAATTGAATTTTTACGCGTATAAAGATTTGTTTTTTCATCTAAATCAGAATCTGTTATCTTTATTTTTGATAAGATCACTGTTTTTGGGTTCTTTTATTCTTGGATAGCAATTCTGGTCGTTTTGAGTTTGAATTATTATAGGACTTATTTTTACTGATCTTAGGTTTAATATGGGTGTTTAACAGTTCTTTTAAAACTTCTTTTCGATTTTTTTAAATTTAATTTTGTTCGTTTCTTATTGTCAAAGCTTTATTATTAGTTAATATACTTTTTTTTTATTAGTTTATTAGTTTTTTTATTTCTTTTTTTAGTTAATATACTTTAATATTAGTTAATATTGTTTGATATAGAAGTCACTTCTTCGACTTAAGAACTAAAATATTCGAATCCAATTTATTGGTTTTAATTGCTGTCTCTTGACCCAATTCCGAGATGCTGGACTTATGCCTTTTTGTCTGGCGTGATGCATATAGCTGCATTTTAATTAAGTTAAATATTCCCCACAAGATTCTCTGGTAGTTTCAACTTAATACTACTACTATTACTACTACTAACAACTCACTGCAGCACCAAGCTGCCTGAGGCCAACACAGCTACACATGCTCCTCCTCCATCCCAATATATTCAAAGCCTTTCTCTTTAAACCCTTCCAAGAAGTTTCCATTTCCTAAATTTTTCCTTTTGACATCCTCCCACGCTAGACGAGGACAACCTGGTTTCCGTTTGGCCCTAGACGGTTGTCAGAAAAGGACAGTCTTCGGCAATCTGTCATCCTACATCTACATAAAGTGCCCTAGCCATCTCAACCTTTCTCTCATTATAACCTAGAAAGTTGGATTGAAACACATTTTTTGTACAGCCTACAGTTTGAAATACGGTCAGTCAGCCAGGTAGCCAGAACAATTCGTAAGCAATTTCTCTGGAAAACATCTATTAAATCTTCATCTGCTTTTTGGATCGCCCATGCTTCAGTTTTGACAATTGTCATCACTGTACCTTCGAATATTCTAATTTTGGTTAGCAGACTTATCTTCCTATTCTTCTAAACTTGTTTTGTGAAAAAAAAAACCTTGAGCCTTGGCTATTCTACTTTTAACGTCTTCACTGGTCCCACCGTCTTTATCAATAATACTACCAAGGTAAGTAAAGCTGCCCACCTGATCAATCGTTTCCTTATCCAGCGTACCTTTTCATCTCCACTTATTCCTAGCCTTAGTGACTTAGTCTTCTTAATATTAATTTTCAAACCTATTCTTGCACCCTGAACTCTCAAAACCTCCAACAATTCATTCATTTTACTGACATTTTCATCTAAGATGCTTAAATCATCAGCATAATCTAAGTCCAGGAGAGTTTTACCTCCCCATTTGATTCCGTGGTCTCCCATTGCCTTTCGTGTGCTCCTTAAGACAATGTCCATCATAACGATCCATATAAAGGGGGATAGAAAACAACCTTGCTTAAATCCTGATTTAATACAAAACCAGCTGCTAACCTCATTTCCTACCTTAACCGCAGCAGTGTTATTCTTGTACATAGCACTGACCACTTTAATGTATTTGTCTGGTATACCATACAGGGATAAGACCTTTGCTAAAGCTCTTCTATCAACAGAATTGAATGTTTGCTCATAATCTATAAAACTGAGGACCAACGGTCTTTGACAACTAAGAAACTTTGGTCAATACATCCTGTATCTTTTCTAAAACCGCACTGTTCTTCTTTTAAAACTTTATCTACAGCATCTCTAAGTCTAAAATGTATCATTTTACTAAGTAATTTGCTAACTACAGAAACCAGGCTAATGCCTCGATAATTATGACACTCATTCTTATCGTTATCACTCTTATCACTCACTAAAATCGTTAAGAACTTCCACTTTTCCAAAAATCATATTCATAATCATCTGTAACTTATTTCTAACCTCAGAGCCACCATATTTAAGAAACTCATTTACCAAACTATCATTACCTGGGGCCTTATTATTTTTTAATCCTTTTAGTGCTGTCACTAATTCTTCCTCACAAAACAAATCTTCCTTCATATACAAGGTATCAAAATTTTTTCATTTTCCTCGATGTTTTTTCCTGCAACTGTATCTCTGTTTAGCATATTCTCAAAATGTTCCGCTCATCTCTCTTTAACTCTTTCCTTATCACTAATTGTAGCCCCATTCCTATCTTTAACAGGGACAAGTCCAGATTGATTGCTTCCTCTTAATTTATTAACATGCCAATACGATACTTTACCATTACTCTGTCTAGTTGCATCTTCCAGATCCTCGACAATTTTATCCATGGCCTCCACTTCACACCTCCTTAGTTCATATTTTAATGCTTTCTCCCCTTTATTTACATTCCTTTTGTTTTCATATGATCATTCATTCAGAGAATGCTTGTACAAACCCCTTCTCCTCTCTATTAAACATAAAAGTTTTCACTAATATTCCTAGCTGCAGCTTTAACTTTCTTCCCTAAGACACAGTCAGCAACTTCACAAATTGTTTTTCTAAAATTATCCCAACCATCTTCGACATTGTCAAATTTTAAACTATTGAGTTTAGTGTTCAACTGTTCCTTGAAATTTTCTCTCAATTTCTCATCCTGGAGTCTACCAATATCACAGTTTCCAGAGAGGCAGTTACCCTTCCAAAATTTCAGCTTTAAATTAGTCCTAGACACTACTAGATGGTGATCTTTACTTTTAACATCAATAACAGCGTTCCTATATACCCTAGTATCTTGTATTGATCCTGGCAGTCTTTAATTTACTATAACATAATCAATAAGGTTTGCTGTCTTACCATCACGTGAAATCTATGTAAACTTATGGGCCATTTTATGACCAAACCCCGTATTGGTTATAACTGGATCGTTATACCTACAAAATTGGAAAAGTCTGTAGCCATTACTATTTTCTTTTCCTACACAAAATTTACTAGGCTAGGATATTATCTATCTCTATGTCTACCGACCTGGGCGTTAAAATCTCATAGTAAAGACACCATATTTCCACCAGGGACCCTGTCTATTTGCTCCTGTAACTGTAAGTAAAATTCATCTGAGTAACTAGTATCTCCTTCAGTCAGTTCAACAGTGGTAGATACTACTATAACTGATACCCTGAACTTTTTAGTCATAAAATAATCAATTTGTATTCTGTTATTAATACCTTCCCAGCCTAAACAAGACTTAGCAGCTTCCTTATTTATCATAAGCCCTGCTCCCTGTCTATGTACCCCATCCTTCCTGCCTGAGTAAACAAATTCTATATCACCTAATTTCATGCTCCCTACCTCTAGGATATGAGTTTCTGAAACTCCTAATAAGTCCAGTTCGAATCGTCTGCATTCGTCAGTCAAAATGTCCCAGGCGTTTCAACTTAATACCCTTAACTATTCCTGGGATATTAAGGACATACCATTTTCCAAGCAAGGATGCATATTATGTCTTTTGATTTAGTTCAACACCCCAGTCAGCATTTCCTGAAATTTTCAACTTGGTAATTTTAACCGTTCCTGAGATATTGCAGCAACACCCATTGGCAACTGGGATGCACATAGTGTCTCTAAATTAAACATATCCCTCAATATTGTCTGAATTTTTCAACTTGATACTTTTTTTGTAACTGCCCTTGAAAAAATGAAAACATGCTGTTTTGACGACCTGGATGCAGGCAGTATCTTTTCACTTTGTTTCACAGCCTCATTAGCAATTCATGAAAGTTTCAGCTTAATACCCGAAGTTGTCCATGAGATCACTATAGATATGCAGCAAAACATTCCCCTCAATATTCCATAAAATTTTCAACTTTATAACCTTTGCCATTCATGAGATATAGTAGATAAGCCCTTTTGACAACCTGGATGCAGTATACTATTTTGACAAGAAGTATGCGGTTACACTCTTATGATTTAGTTGAATAATTCTGGTTACAATAGTTGTGCTTTCAGTATTGTTTGCAGTCACAGTCACAATCACAGTAGTAGTAGCATTTCTAAAAGTATTAATGACAGTCGTAAGTAGTAGCTGTAACAGTTACGATTTGTCACAGTCGTAAGTTGTCTCACTCACAGTCGCAAATACAAGTAGTTAATGTCAAAAGTACCCATAGTAACAGTCGAGTCATATTCGTATTTGCAGTCGCAAATAGTTGCAGTTGGAAGTAGACATAGTCGCAAGTAGTTGCAGTTACAATATCAAGTAGCCTTAGTCGTAGTAACGGTGATAATTAGTCGCAGTCGTATTATTTGCAGTGACAAGCAGTAACAGTTGCAAGTAGTAGGAGACGCAAGTAGTTACAGCCGCAGCAACTAGTAGTCAGAGTCACAAACAGCTGCAATTACATTCGCGGTCACAACTATTCGCAAGTAATAGCAATCACAAGTAGTCTCAGTTCCAATCGCAAGTAGTCGTAGTTTAAGTCACATGTAGTCACAAATAGTTATAATTACAGTCACATATAGTCGCAGTCACGAGTAGCCGTAGTGGCAGTCACAGTAGTAGTAGCAATAGTGGTTCTGAAGGTTTCAGTTTAATACCCATTGCCACTCCCAAGATATTGTAGGTACGCCCTTTTAATAACTTGAATGCACGTAGTGTCTTTTGATTTAATCTCAAATCTCCGTCAACACTCTCTGAAGTCTCACCTTGATACTCTTGGCCTTTTCTGACGTACCCAGGATCAAACTGTCATCTCCTTTCACAACGATAAATTTTATATGTAAGTAGTGGGCACATTGCATTAATCAAAATTTTCTTCCCACGGGCTGTGGGGGGCATGGCATCCCCAAAGGCATAGTTATTGGAACTTTTGACTATTTCGAACAAAGTTGCTGTTTCAGAATTTTTATCGCTGTTGAGGGAGTTTGGGAATCTAAAAAGACAAGGGGGGGGGCCTTTGTCCTCAAAGCACTTTTCGACATGCTTTGAAAGTTTCTATTTAATGCCCTCATCCGTTCTAGAGATCTTGATGACGCGCCCTATTGACACCCAGACAAGTACATAATTTTTTTTTATTTTGTTCAACATCCCCCTCAACATTTCTTAGTACCAGTCACAAGTGGAAGAAGTCGCAGTCGCAATTTGTCCCAGTTGCGGTTGTAAGTGGTTACATTTACAGTTACTACTAGTCACAGTCATAGTTGCAGCCGTAGTTGTAGTAGTAGTAATAGTTGTTGAAAAAGTTGCACAGTACCTTCTGATTTAGCTCAGCATCCCCTTAACGCTCCCTGAAGTTTCACCTTAACACCCTCAGCTTTTTTGGACACAACCAGGATCATCCCCTCCCTTTTCCAATGGTAAATTCTTTATGTAAACAATGGGCAAATTTCAAAATTTACTATCCTTGCCCCAGTGACTGTGGAGGACTTGGCATCCCCGGAGGCATAGCTATTGAACCTTTAGACTATTTTGAACAAACTCGATCTTTTTTTGAAATTTCAATCATTTTTAGAAATGAGGCCTCTGCACAGGTCAAGTTGGCAGGGGCTGGCTGCCCTCAAATCCCTTTCGCGCATCCCCAGGAACATACCTTGATAATTTGAAAGGGGAGCATAACAAGAGTAGGAAGGCTGGTTGCCCTTTGATCCCTCTTCGACTTCTCCTTCAACACGTCCTGAAAGCTTTATCTAAATAGCCTGAGACTTTCTTCAGATATTGCTGATACGGCATTTGGACCACCGTCTTGAACATACTATAATTTGATTCAATATCCCCCTCCCTATTTCCTGAAGTTCTTACCTTAACACACTAAGCCTTTTATGAGTGGCCTGGATGTTTTCGGCCACTTTTCAATAGCTAAATATGTAGGTAGATTTATTCACACTAAAGCCCTATTGGGGTGCTACACAACGAATAAGCAAATAAATACAACAATAAAATTTAAAATGGCAAAATACTAAAACTGAATATTCATGAAAATCTTTACATTGCCTCATACCTACCTGGACGAACCTTCTGATATTATTTGTAACTTAATAACACCTACTTTTAAAATTTCCAAAATCTAATCTCTCCCCCTATCCCCCCTACCAAAAATATCTCTTTAACATGCCCTGTAAGTTTCAATTTAATTTCCTCAGCCGTTCTTAAGATATTACATTACACTTTTTCGATGAACTGAATGACCATAGAATCTTTTGGTTTATTCAAATCATTTTCACAATTCTAAAGTTCATAGCTCTTGTAGGTGTCTTAGTTACGCACCTTTAGGCCCCATTTCATAGGCAGTGCAGTAGCACTGCTTAAGTAAAGAGCCAAGTTATGTAAGTTATGCAATTCGCCCATGGTTTACTTATAGTATTTCTTATCAGGAAAGGGTGCATGTTTGACCCTTGGTGTCCAAAAAAGGGCAGCCAGGGAAAGTTTTCAGAGAATATCGAACTACATCAAAACACACTTTGTGCATGCAGGTTGCCAAAAAGGCGTATCTCAGGAATGACTTAGCCTTAAGGTATCAAGTTGGAACTTTCGAAAAAAAACAAAGTGGGATGACCAATTGAATAAAAGGCAATATGGACATGCTACTGCTACTACTTATAGTACATCTGCTATTTCTACTACAATTACTGCCACTACTAATACCATTACTACTGCTGCTAATACAACTAATACTTCTATTGCGACTGATACTAATGCTGAGGCTTGGACCTTCCTTGGACCTTGGCTCCTCCTGTACCTCCAGAGGCACACAGGGCGTCTGTTAATAGCCTCCAATCATCTCGCAAATGAGCTGCGGCGTAAATGTCCTCCCATTCTGAGATTAAGGATGCGTGAAGGGCTCTCCTGTCCCGCTCATATGTCCTTTGAAGCGTGTTTTTGGGCCTTCCTCGCCGACGCGTGCCGTCTGGTTGCCACTGGAGGATCATATTCGGTAGTCTCGATCTTGGCATACGGATAACATGGCCAAGATAGTGCCATCTTCGTTGCCTGACTGCATCAGCGACATCAGGCTGGTTTGTGTAGTGGCGAATTTCCGTGTTTGTTATCCTATCCTTCCAGTTGATGTTTAGGGATACGTCGAAGACAGTTGTTTTCATATGCAGTGAGTCGTTTTTCCAGCTGAGCGGTGAGTTTTAAAAATTACATCGCGTATGTAAAGATAGAAAGGACGTTGCTTATGAAAATGCGAAGTTTTAGCTGAAGTGAGTACTTCGCTGATCTCCAGACTGGTCGAAGTCGTTGAAATGCCGAGCTTGCCAGGACTATTCGTGTTCGCAGTTCTTTTTTGGAGTCGCCACTAAACGAGACGGTGCTGCCAAGATATCGGAAAGTCAGTGACTTGCTCTATGCTTTCAGTCCCCAGCTGAATATTCATCGGTGAGTTAGTGGCTGACATCGCTTTGGTTTTGGGGGCATTGATATGTAACTGCTCGGCTCTTTTGGTTAACTTGCATGAAAAGTCTTGAAGTTTGCTTTTGTCTTTCTCCATCAATCCAACATCGTCTGCAAAGTCGAGATCTTGGACTAGTCTGCCTGCAATTTCGATCCCGTATCCATCAATTTGCCTGAATATGTAGTCCTCTATGAGAATAAAGAGGAATGGAGACAATACGCATGCTGAGGCTATTAAGGTGGAAATTTCAGGAAATGTTGATGGAAAAGTTAAGCAAAATCTTATCACACCATGCGCATACAGATTATCAAAAAGGTGTATCAGCAATATCTTGGGAACAGGTTAGAGTATCAAGCTGAAACCTCCAGAGCATGACGATTGGGGGGTGCAGCTGGCATAAAGGCAATATGTGCATATTACTACTGCTATTAATGCTACTGCTAATATTGATGCTACTACTACTATTAAAACAACAACAACTACTGCTGCTGCTACTCATACTATCACTACTACTGCTGTGATACTAGTACTACTAAGGCTAAAGGTATGAAGGTGACAATTTCAGATAATATTGAGGGGAAAGTTGAACTGTATTAAAACATATTATATACGTGCAGGTTAAAGTTAAAGAAGGTACAGATGTAGCTAAAACCGCATATTCAATCGGGTATTTTCAATGTGTTGAAGAGAGTAATATAACTGAAGATACTTTATTTTTTGGAAACTCATTCCTTGCGAAGCCACATCCAATGAAATTTTAATATAATTGACAATTTTAATTTAATGAGAAAGGCATATTGTGGAATAATACATATAGTGCAAAGTCAATGTCAGGACATAAAACTCACCTTTTAGCATTAATTAAAACAAAAACACTCGACATTCCCTGGACTCACTGCATACTCTACAAAACGGCTCTTATATAGAACTAAATAAAAAAACAAATTTTTTTCAACTGAAAATAAGGAGCAACATTAAAACTTAAAACGAACAAAAATTATTACATACATGAGGAGGGTCATCCTTTCCTCAATACCTCACTTTTTTAAAGTTATATATAAAATTATATAATGAGTCTCTTATGAGTTAGATTATTTACAAAGCTGTGTGACGGTAAGGCAGCTACTTACATGCCTCATTTTTGTACTATATTGAAGTGCGATGGCAATCTTGTGCCAAAGTGATGCAGAGGATACATGAAGTCAAAGTGGAAATTGCAATTTCTATCGAAGAAAATCACATTTGTATTTTTTAAATATAACATTTATATAAACATTTATAAAAACATTTATAGAAGAAGAAGGATTTATTGAAAAAAAAACATATCAACAAAAAATTATTGCTGCCTATGCACTATGTGCATGTTGGTTGTCAAAGGACGTATCAGCAATATCTTATGAACGGCTGAGGGTATTAAGTACAAGCTTTCGGGGCTTCTTGTCCTCCAACCCCTTTTGACACTTAAAAAACACTAGAACTTTGAATTTCCAATTGGATGAGCTCCTACCAAAAATTCTATGACAATTCCTTCCATACGAAGTACCTTGGTAAATAATAATAATAATAGTACATTTGACCAGAACATAATATGCACTTTACTGGAAACAAAATATATATATATTTTTTTTTTTTTTTAACTTCAGTAAATCCAAAAACTTTCAGGAATGAATATTAGTAGCCTATTTATATATATATATATATATATATATATATATATATATATATATATATATATATATATATATATATATATATAATATATATATATATATATATATATATATATATATATATATATATATATATATATATATATATATATATATATATATATATATATATATATATATATATATATATATATATATATAAACTGTCAACCGACTTTAATTCGTTTTTTTCACCAATCTTAGTTATGATGTTTTTGTTATGATATGATAAACAAAAATACATAGTTTGAAAATAGGATTGTTTTCAGTAAAGGGCAAATTATGTTTCGGTCTTTAGAAAGTACGGAGGGTGTCAGCCCTAATCCTCTTAGGTTCTGCTAGTTTTGAGTTTGACTCGGTTATTTTTTGTAATTTTCCTTCGTTTTGGGTTTCATATATTAATTGATGGTAATGTGTGGTAGTTTTACGCTTGGAAAATTATTTGACTTGATTTCTGCTCATTTTGGTTTAATGTAGCTATTTAATTTTCTATGAAAACTTCTTTTGTGGATTTTTTTTTTTAAGTTAGTATAAATAATGATGAAATCCCTCCATTTAATCAGCTACATCCCGAATCGCATTTTGGAATGGTCTTGGATTGTAGTGTCCTGTAGTTTGGCTAAAACTTGGTTCTGTTAAAACTCAAATATCATAGGCAGTGCAATCACGCTGCCCAAGTAAAGAACGATGTTGGCACTTTCAGGAATGAATATTAGTAGCCTATATATATATATATATATATATATATATATATATATATATATATATATATATATATATATATATATATATATATATATATATATATATATATATATATATATATATATATATATATATATATATATATATATATATATATATATATATATATATATATATATATATATATATATATATATATATATATATATATATATATATATATATATATATATATATATATATATATATAATAAATAAAAAATCGCAAGAAAGGAAACGAGACAATTAACAGTCAGTGAAAAATTGTTCTTCGCGATTTTGTTTATCATGATTAGCCAGTGTGGCTAGAAATATTACGACTAGCTTACGGGAGCTTTTACCAAGTCTGTTCTTAATATTTTGATTTGTCAAAAAACATTTTCACGCTGATGTCCTCGCTCTTGATTTGTTTATCATGATTAGCAGTGCTCAAAATTATATATATATATATATATATATATATATATATATATATATATATATATATATATATATATATATATATATATATATAAACTGTCAACCGACTTTAATTCGTTTATTTCACTAATCTTAGTTATGATGTTTTTGTTATGATATGATAAACAAAAATACATAGTTTGAAAATAGGATTGTTTTCAGTAAAGGGCAAATTATGTTTCGGTCTTTAGAAAGTACGGAGGGTGTCAGCCCTAATCCTCTTAGGTTCTGCTTATTTTGAGTTTGACTCGGTTACTTTTTGTAATTTTCCTTCGTTTTGGGTTTCATATATTAATTGATGGTAATGTGTGGTAGTTTTACGCTTCGAAAATTATTTGACTTCATTTCTGCTCATTTTGGTTTAATGTAGCTATTTAATTTTCTATGAAACCTTCTTTTGTGGATTTTTTTTTTGAAGTTAGTATAAATAATGATGAAATCCCTCCATTTAATCAGCTACATCCCAAATCGCATTTTGGAATGGTCTTGGATTGTAGTGTCCTGCAGTTTGGCTAAAACTTGGTTCTGTTAAAACTCAAATATCATAGGCAGCGCAATCGCGCTGCCTAAGTAAAGAACGATGTTTGCACAATGCCAATGGCCTTCCCAGGGCCAGAACATAATTTGCACTTTATTGAAAAAATATAAATGAATGTCCATTATCAGTTTAATATGCATATACTGATATTTAGTAATCAAAAAGTTAATATTATTTGCTTTATTAAAATTATAAAAATAAAAACATTTATATTTTTGTAGTAAAGCACAAATTATGTTCCGACCTTGGTAAGGCACAGGGATTTTGAGCCCAACTCATGTCAATTTCTGTTCGTTTTGAGTTTTAATTGGTTATTTATTGTTATTTCTGTTTGTTTTGGGTTTCATTTATTTATCGATGCTGAATTGTGCTAGTTTCATGCTTGGTAGATTATTTGATTTTAGTTTTGCTCATTTTTGGTTTAATGGAGTTCTTTACTTTTCTTTGAAAAACTTATTTTGTGGAAAGTTTTTTTAGTTAATTCTAGAAAAAAGGAACAATTGTCATCATACATAGCAAATATCAAAATATAAATATTCAAGAATTTTTATTTCTGAATAATATGCATAACAAATATTATATCCTTCCTTTTGATCCTAAATCAAAATACACATCCTAGCTTCATATCATGGCCATATTCAGAGAGGAGGAGGTTAGAGGGTCCAAAAACCCCTCTCCAAAATTTTTGTCCGACTTAGTCCGACTAAAAACGTAAAAAAAATGCATATGAACAAATTCTTAGTTTTTTAAGTTTTTGTACCCCCCCCCCCCGGAAAAAAAAACAAAGAACATAAATCCTGGATATGCCCTTGCTTTACATACTTGGATATGAATTTACATGATTGAAAAGGAGGTAAATCTTCTAACAGTTTAGCTTTTTCTTCGTGACAGAATGCCAGTGCTTTTGGAAGTTTTAAAATCATTCCTAACAACAAAGAAAAAGAATGTACGGTTATCTAAGCTTTAAACATCGTAAATATTTTATCATTATTTTTGAAAGCTATTGGAAATTATGAATGAGGCTTTTGACGAAAGACTAGTCCCAGAACATCCCTTGAAAATCATAAAAATGCCTTTGTTTAAGAGATTAAATATATATCAGTGCTTAAGAAGAATAGATTTAGTCTAAAACGGCCAAAAAAAATCTGGAATTTGTAGTGATTTAGATAAAACCATCGAAATATAACAAACGTTAGGTAAGGTGGAATAAAAAATAAATAAGAATGACTTGCTTGTGTCTTGATAAGGATTTGCTTTAGGGTGATTTCAAAAAGGTAAAATTAATGAAGCTTAAACAGAACAAAACTAAAAATATTTACTTTCAAAAAAGTTGACATAGATAACTTTTAATAATTATTAAATTTAGATCACTTTTAATTTAATTAATTAATTTTACACAAATTGTATAGAAAAGAGAGAAACGCCCTAAAAGACAATTTTAGGCAATTTTAATGAAAACAAATTCAAAAAATTTGAGAGTACTAAAACTAGGGTTTCAGGCCCAAATTCAACAAATTCAAATCAAAATTTAGGCTCAAAATTCAACAAATGTGAGAGTACTAAAGCTGTGGGTTCAGGTCCAAATTCAACAAATTCAACTAAAAACTCAGGCTCAAAATTCAACAAATGTGAGAATAGCCTACTAAAGCTGTGGTTTCAGGCTCCTCTATAAACATACAAAATGTTCTATTTTACAAAATACAAACACATCCATGGTAATTATGGATTAAGAAGTATCCTGTGTTAACAAAAACCATTACCCCCCAAAATACAATTTTGGTGACAATACATATGTCAAAGATATTCCTGCTTAGAAACCGTCTAAAATTCATTAGGCTTGAAGCTACCGAGCTAAAGTTATTTAAAATTGTCGGTGTAGTATATCAGTGTAATGTACTGGCTTAATACAGTGTTGTAATATAATTGGTGTTTCTCTTAAACAGTTTGCGGTAACGAACCGTAAGTAAGGAGCAACTCGGTCCAATAGCAACTAAAATTCTAAGAAAAAGGATTTTGATAACAATGTATGCATCAAAAGGAATTGTCTTTTATGCTGATTAAATAAGAAAAACAAGTTTTTTTCAAATTAAAGTAAGGATAAATATTAAAAACTAAAACGTAAAGAAATTACGGTATTCCGTTATTGCGGGGAATTGCCACTCCTTCGACCCTCGGTTTTTACCGCGAAAGTCTTAAAAAGTCTTAGAAAGTCTTAAAAGCTCTTTCAAAATGCTCCTCATTCAAATTCAATGGCCCTTGTGTCTGATCAGTCTTTTTTAAAGAATTGTAAAAAAAAATAGTCAAACTTTAGTGTAAAGAGCGAGGGTTGAGGAAAAGGTAGCCCCCTCATATATGGAATAATTTCAGTTCATTTGAAGTTTAATGTTGGTCTTCACTTTCAGTTGAATTTTTTTCCATTTTATTTATGGATATGTTTCAAATCATGCCAGAAAATCCCACCTCCTTCCGTAAAATTTCCCTTCTAATCTTTTTGGTCGCTTAATAAGGGCACTAGAAGTTTTGATTTCTGTCCAAATGAACCCTCTGCTGATCCTCTAGGACCATTCGTTCGATGCAATCGCCTTTGGGAAAAAGCAACAACAACAATTGCATTTTTTTTGCCAGAAGAATGATCACGGATGCGTGTTTTTTGGTTTTTTTTTTTTTTTTGTTTTTTTTTTATCAGGGGTGCTCGTATCGACCCAGTGGTCCTAGAATTTCGTGGGAAGGCTCATTGGAACGAAAATTAAAAGTTCTAGTGCCCTTTTTAAGTGACCAAAAAAATGGACGGCAACTGAGCTCCCTCCCACGCTCATTTTTTTCCCAAAGTCACCCGATCAAAATTTTGAGATAGCCATTTTGTTCAGCATGGTCGAAAATATGATAACTATGACTTAATCCCCCGAAGTCCCCGAGGGGAGGGCTGAAAGTTATGAGCTTTACCCAATGTTAAAAGGGACATTGCTATGAAGGGGGCGCCGGATTTCCCATCATTATTAAAGAAAAAGATCAGAAATTAAATTAAAAAAAAGTTTTTCAACTGAAAGTAAGGAGCGACATCAAAACTTAAAACGAACAGAAAATATTATGTATATGATTGGGTTCACCCCCTAGTCAATATCTCGCTTTTTAAGACAAAGATTTTTTAGTACTTTCATAAGAGCTATTTATTCTAATTAACGGCCTTTGTGATTAAGGGGTCATTTTTAAAGAATTGGAACAAAATTCGAACTTTAGCTTAAAGAGAAAGGTATTGACTAGGGGGCGAAGTTTGTTGCGTAAGTTAATTCGTAAGCTACGCATATTTATTACTAATAAAAACGTTCGTAAATAAAATTAAACAACTTTCGAGAAAGCCATTTAACCAAATAAAAGTAAAATTAATATGCAGATTTTTTTAATTATTCATGTGCAGTGAGCCAATAGTGTATTACGGTAATTACCTGGCTTACAAAAAAAAAAAAAAAAAAATAAAAAAAAAATAAAAAAAGTGTCTTCCTACTTTAGTAACTGAAATGAATGAGCACTTGAACAAGGTCTATACCCTACTCATCCATCCAGTTCCCCAGGACAAAACAGTATATCCAATCCGACAATCCGAAAATCAAGTCCAAATTGGAGCAAAATCAACATCAATAAGTATACTTCAATGTTCCAAACCAAGCTATAGCACCTTAAATCTACAAAAACATTGTATTCCCAAGGTGATCACCACATATCGGGGCTCATCAGATGAAAACTCATTGCCTAAATGGGTTTCGGTACTTAAATTTCATTACCCAGGCAATATGAGTTCGCCATGCCATAATCTGGCATACCCCTATGTAGTGACACCTATGGAATAAACATAAACAAAATCCAAAATATCCAAAAAATAAAAATATATACCCCAGAAATTTTTTTTTTCAAAAAAATCAAACCTGCATTAATTCAAAAACATTCAAAAATTAAATAAAAAAAACAAGTTTTTTTAACTGAAAGTAAGGAACGACGTTAAAACTTAAAACGAACAGAAATTATTCCGTATATGAAAGGGGCAGTCCCCTCCTCAACGCCTCGCTCTTTGCGCTAAAGTTTGACTTTCTCACAACTCTATTTTTTTTAACAATGACAAACTTTAGCGTAAAGAGCGAGGCGTTGAGGAGGGGACAGCCCCTTTCATATACGGAATAATTTCTGTTCGTTTTAAGTTTTAACGTCGTTCCTTACTATTTAAATCAAACAGTTCGTAGTAACGAACTGTAAGTAAGGAGCGACCAGGCTCAATGGTAACCGAAACTCTAGAAAACGGGTTTTTGATACCAATAGATATATCAAAAGAATCAGATTTCAATGCTGATTTCAAATATATAATTTTCACCAAGTTTAGTTATACCCACCAAAAGTTACGCGCCTGAGAAAATTTGGCTGATTTTCAAAAAAAGGGGGAAAGACCCTCTAAACGTTATAGAACCTTAATGAAAATCACACCATCACAATCAGCGTATCAGAGAACCCTACTGTAGAGGTTTCAATCTCCTATCTGGAAAAATGTGGAATTTTGCATTTTTTGTCAGAAGAAAGATCACGGATGCGTGTTTATTTGTTTGTTTGTTTTGTTGTTTTTTTCCAGGGGTGATCGTATGGATCGAGTGGTCCTAAAATATCGCGGGAGGGCTCATTCGAACGAACATTAAAAGTTCTAGTGCCTTCTTTAAGTGACCAAAAAAAATGAAGGGCAACTAGGCCCCCTACCACGCTTATTTTTTTCCCAAAGTCAACCGATCAAAATTTTGAGATAGCCATTTTGTTCAGCGTGGTCGAAAATATGATAAATATGTCTTTTAGGATGACTTAATCCCCCGAGGTCCCCAGGGGGAGGGCTAAAAGTTATGAACTTTACCAAATGTTAACATATAGTATTGGTTATTGGTAAGTATACAGAAGTTTTCTGGTGGTTTTTTTTGTGGTTGTGGGAGGGATGGGTGGGTCGGTGGTTATGTTGGAGGATCTGTTCATGAAGGAAGTTCTCATAGGGGAAGGGAAATTGCCATGAAGGGGGCGCCGGACTTGCTAGCATTATTTATTGGGTATTGGAACGTAAACAACCATTTCCAAGAAGGATGTGTTTGGGAGGGGGGGGGGCTAGAGGCTAGGATTACTCTTGAAAAAAGTTACGGGTCTGCATGTTAGGTGGAGTCCGGGCGCTTTCTATGACGGGGACGCCGGATTTCCAAGCATTATTTAAAAAACGAGCAGAAATTAAATTAAAAAAAAAGTTTTTTTAACTGAAATGTAAGAAGGAATATTAGAACTTAAAAAGAACAGAAATTAAAACGCATGTTAGGGGGTTCTCCCCTAAGTCAATACCTCGCTTTTTACGCTACAGTTTTTTTTTTAGTGCTTTCAAAAGAGCTATCTATTCTAATTAAACGGCCTTTGTGATTCAGGGGTTTGTGAATCAAAATTTTTTTAACTTTTAACGTAAAGAGCGTGGTATTGACTAAGGGAGAACCCCTTCATATACGTAATAACATATACGTAATAAAAAAACAATAAAAAAACAAGCGATACAGCTCAATAGTAATCGAAACTTTTAAAAACGGAATTTTGATGTCAATAAATGTATCAAAAGAATGTGTTTATAATGCTGATCCTAAATATATAAATTTTATTAAGTTTAGTATTACTTATCAAAAACCACGAATCTGAAAAAATTTACTCAATTTTTCTAAGTGGGGAGAAACACCCCCTGAAAGTGAATGATTTTTAATGAAAATCACACCATCAGATTCAGCGTATCATAAAACTCTCTTATATAGGTTTCAACTTCATATGTGCAAAAATCTGCAACTTTGTATTTTTTGCCAGAAGAAAAGTATACGAATGTAGAAGTTAGTTACGTAAGTTAAATTGTAAAGACATCCGTTTAGCAAAAGAAAAGTAAAACTTTCATCCAAATAAAAGCTGCATTAACTAAAAAACGATCAGAAATTAAATAAAAAAACAAGTTTTTTAAACTGGAAGTAAGGAGCAACATTAAAACTTAAAAAATCCAGAAGTTATTCCGTATTTGCCCCGGACGGTCCCTGCCTCAATGCCTTGCTCTTTACACTAAAATTTGACTCTTTTTGATAACTCTACTTTTTAAAACAATAACAAATTTAGCATAAAGAGTAAGGCATTTAAAAGGGGACAACCCCGTTCGTACATAGAATAATTTCTGTTCTTTTTAAGTTTTAATGTCGCTCCTTACTTTCAGTTTAAAAAACTTGTTTTTTTTATTTAATATCAAATAGAGGCCATTCTTTGATCCCACTAGTGGGACTTCAGTCACAAAATTTTGCTATGAGCCTGAGAGACTACTGTGAATAATTTAATTTGTTAAGTCAGATTGGGAAACCAGATCAGGAATATTTTCACTATTCCGACCATAAATTAGTTTATTTTTTAGCCTTTTTTAGCTAATAGAGGCCATTTTTTTCCTCTATTGACCGCAAGAGGGAAAATTCAGCAACAAATTTTTTGCTATGAGCCTGAAAGGCTACTAAGAATATAATTAAATTCATTAAGTCAGATCGTCAGGATACAGTTCAGGATGGTTTTTACTATTCGAACCATAGCTTAATTCATCTTTTGACCTCTTTTATCCAATAAAAGTCACCTTTTGGCTTCTATTGAATCCGCTAATATGACTTCAGTTATAAAATAGAGCCTGAGAGGCTACTAAGAATACAATTAAATTTATTCAGTCAGATCGGGAAATTACACCAAGCCAAGTTTTTTTTCATAATAAGAGTACTAAAGCGTATGATTACCAATCCAATGAGCCCCCTTTGAAGTTTATATGACCAGAATTTCTATAAAAACC
Source organism: Artemia sp. Qi Xiang Cuo (assembly GCF_049724085.1). Taxonomy (NCBI): domain Eukaryota; kingdom Metazoa; phylum Arthropoda; class Branchiopoda; order Anostraca; family Artemiidae; genus Artemia; species Artemia sp. Qi Xiang Cuo. The sequence goes on along the minus strand of NC_142794.1, from coordinate 91,592,383 downwards.
CTATGTCCCCAGGGCACAACTTAAAATCCTTGCCCTTAGGGCTGGGAGGATTTGTTATCCTCATAGACATAATTTCCAGACCTTTCTGATAGGCTTAACAAAATCGCTATATCAAAATTTTGATTGGAAGTGTTAGGGGAAATGATAGGCGTCGAGGGAGACATTTGCCCTCTGATCACTTTCGACTAATAAAAAAGGCTGTCATCCTCAAAGACAGAATTTACAGACCTTTCAACTACGTCGAACAAAATGGCCATATCAAAATATTGATCAGAAATATTTGCAGAGATGATGGGCGTTGGTGGGGGGGGGGGAATTCTTTAACTGATTACTTTCGACTATTAAAAATGGGAATAGCCCTCTCAATTTCCAATCGAAAGAGCCCTTTTGAAGTTTTTACGACAACACTTTCTATATGACATTACATGCCCCCAGGGCATAAATTACAACCTTAGCCCTGAGGGCTGTTGGGGGTTGTCATACTCAAAAACATAATTTCCAGACCCTTCAACTCGTTCAACAAAATTGCTATATCAAAATGTTGATCAGAAGTGTTTGTGGAAATGATGGGTGTGGGAGGGGGGCATTAACCATCCAATCGCTTTTGACTATTAATAAGGGCACTAGCCCTCTCAATTCCTCATTGATGAGTCATTTTTGAAGTTCCTACGACAACGCTGGCAAAGACCTAATTTCCAGAACTTTCAACTGAGTTGAACAAAATGCCTATCTCAAAATTTTGATTGGATATGTTTGGGGAAATGGTGGACGTGAGAGGGGGGTTAGTTACCCTTCAATTACTTTCGACTATTAGAAAGGGCATCAGCCCTTTAAATTTCCAGTCCAATGCGCCCTTTTTCCAATTTCTACGACAAAGCTTTCAATAAAAACCTTATATGCCCCCAGGGTATAACTTATAACCCTTGCCCTGAGGGCTCTGAGGGGGCTATCATACTCAAAGACCCAATTTCCAGAACTTTCAACTACGTTGAATAAAATGGCTATCTCAAATTTTTGATTGGATGTATTTGGATAATTGGTGGGCATAGAAGGGGTTTTAGCTGCCTTCCAATCACTTTCGACTATTGAAAAGGGCACAAGCCATTTCAATTTCCAGTCGAATGAGCCCCCTTTGAAGTTTATACAACAACGCTTTCTATGAAAACCTTATATGCCCCCAGGGCATAACTTATAACCCTTGCCCTGAGGGCTGTGGGGGAGGTTCCTCCTCAGAAACTTGATTTCTATCTTAAAATCAACTATGCCGAACAAAATGGCTATCTTAAAATTTTGATTGGATATGTTTGGGGAAATGGTGGGCGAGGAAGGGGTGTTAGTTGCTGTCCAATCACTTTCGACTATTAATAAGGGCACTAGCCACTCCAATTTCCAATCGAATCAGCCCTTTTTTAAAGTTTCTACAACAACTCCTTCTATACAAAATGCCCTGGTCTAAAACCAACAAAAAAATAATACATTATGCCAACATCGTTCTTTTCTTAGGCAGCGCGATTGCGCTGCCTATGATACAAGCCATCCTTTGGCCTCTATGAGCCAAAGAGACTTGTAAGAATATAATTAAATAATATAATTAAATTTATTCAGTCAGATCGGGTAATAAACCCGATCAGGATTTATTCACCATTCGTGTCATATTCATTCTTTGGCCTCTTTTAGCAAGTAGAGGCCATTCTTTAGCCTATATTGATCCCACTAGCGGGACATCCGTCACAAACTTTTGCTATGAGCCTGAGAGACTACTATGAATATAATTTAATTTGTTAAGTCAGATCGGGGAATACACCAGATCAGGATGATTTTTCCTATTAGAGCCATAAATCAATTTCTTCTTTGGACTCTTTTAGCCAATAGAGGTCACTCTTTGTCTTCTGTTGATTCCACTTGTGGGATTTCAGTTATAAAAGTTTTGCTATGAGCTTAAGAGACTACTTAGAATATAATCAAATTTATTCAGTTAGATCGGGTAATAAACCAGATCAGGATTTATTCACTATTCGTGCCATAGATTAATTCGTCCTTTGGCCTATTTTATCAAGTTGAGGCCATTCTTTAGCCTATATTGATCCCACTAGTGGGACTTCAGTCACAAACTTTTGCTATGAGCCTGAGAGACTACTATGAATATAATTTAATTTGTTAAGTCAGATTGGGGAATACACCAGATCAGGATGATTTTTCCTATTAGAGCCATAAATTAATTCCTCCTTTGAACTCTTTTAGCCAATAGAGATCACTCTTTGTCCTCTGTTGATTCCACTTGTGTTATTTCAATTATAAAAGTTTTACTATGAGCCTAAGAGACTACTAAGAATATAATCAAACTTATTCAAACAAATCAGGAAATGTACCAGATTAGGATGATTTCTACTATTCGAGCCATAAATTAATTGGTACTGTTCTATTAGCTGGAAAACACGCGAGACAACCACTCGTGAAAAGCAAACATCAAATAGGCATTATCTGGTGAATTCCTATCTGACGCTAAACAAGGGGTTTCTCACTCCGGGAACTATAATTTAAACTTTAGTTTTTGGAGTTTTAGGGGGGGAAACGGTACCTAGGTTAGGTTACGTATTTAATGTATGTTATGCTTTAGCCCTACCCACCTGATGTACAAATATATAGCCGATATTTGTTTCTAAACTATTATATTACCTATTATTTACCCTATTTTGTTATATTTCATTAGCATTAACCAAACTTCCCTTCTCGCTTGTTTTCCAGCTAATAGAACAGTGCCAATTAATTCATTGTTTTGTGGTAAAACTGAAGTAGTTTTCTTTAGCCCCTGTTTTGGGGCCCTCCGTATCCAAAAGAAGGATGTGGCTTCCTGGTTTCAGTAGACAATAAAACCCTTAATGTAGACCATATGCTAATGCCCCTATGCTTAAAGGTTTCCTGTGAGATAGCTACTTGCTAAGAATTAGTATTCTAGGGAGACGTAAGTCAGTAATATGGATGAAAGAAAACTAGAAACAAATGTTTGAGCCTCCTCCCTGAACCTCCTTTCTTCTGAACCTCCTCCCTTCTCTGGCTAATGATTTATTTTCACACTTTGTTTCCATGGGAGTTCAAACCGGGAGAAAAGACAGGAAAAACATTTCCCTGAGTTTCCTATCAAGAATCGTATATACAAACAGAAAAAAATTCTATGCACTTATCAAATTCCCAAGGGTATTAGATTTAGAAGGCTTCTACCCTAACTCTAGATCTTAAGGAGTATTGGGCCGACCATCAGCGACCTAAATTTAGTGAAAAAGTTCTTCTTGTGAAATCTTCTTGTGATGAAATGCCGTTTGCGTTAATGTCTAATTTCGACATTCAGTGCTTGTTAAAATCTTAAAATCCATTAGTGCAGCTTGTGTTTAGAGGGTTATGACAATTGCAAGTAGACTTAAACTAGCAAGAACATATTTGAAAAGAGAAAAAGCAAAAATAAGTCGTTAAAGCAACGAATAATTTAATGATTTACGTACCTTACACTGATCACAGTTGGACATAGTTGAGAAGGTTTGAGAGCAATCATAGCGAGCCAATAATTCTTCAAATTCACATACAAGAGCCCCAGCGGTTGCATCCAGAGCTTCTATAGCAGAAAGAGACCTTAAGCATGAATCAGAATCCTCTAGAATTCCTTTTTTTGCCTTGTTATCTAAAACATCCCACAGGTTATAATTGTAGCAGTGGAAGAGTTTATATTTTCTAAGTGCCGCTATACGTTGTGTACCTTTTGAAGCATGACAAATACATTCTTTGTGTGACCCGTACAAAAATGAAACACAATCATTTCGATTAAGGTTGGGATAGGCACTACTTGAGTCTAGCTTAGAATGCGCGTGTCGCACATGGCGTTGACAATTTAGTTTGTTTGCATCACATGCGGGCTTCGGTACGCTAGGTAAGCATTTATCCCGAATTCCGGGCATCATTGTTTGGGTATTTAAAACTAAGTATTGCTCAATGGATAACCAAGGATTTAAAATGTCTTCTATTTCATTTGCTATGCGATTGCCATCAGCCAAGCCTGCTTTCAGTAAAAGCATAATCAAAAGAAATGACTTGAAAGACTTAAATACACCGCTTGTCAGTACATGTTGCCGGTTAATTCCTATAATACTTAAAACCACGGAAAAATTTTTAATCCATTGTATCAAATTGTTTGCACGTCCAAAAGCACTTAATGCAGCTACCCGTAGGACATGCTCTTTTCCAAACTTGAACTGTTGAGATCGAAAATTGCACCATTTCCTAACAAATAACAATAATAACTGAGATATTATATGCACTATGAATAAGCTTCTACTGCTACTTTTATCGGACAAAATAGTTCTGCTAGTTTTTGTATCCACTCCTCTCTGCAATCGAATTTCCGAATAATATACTGAATAACAATGGCGTTCACTATCATAACCATGGGTTATCAAAGAGCCTCTATTACAGCAGTCACCTGTATGATAATATTTTGTATAATTAGTTCCTGGCTTTGACTGATAAATTGCTGAGCCAAAATGCCCTGTACTACTACATAAGTAATATTCATTCTGCAATCCAAAACTTATCACCATTGTCAGAACTTGCCTGTCCTGACTTGGTGAAGTCAGTAGGCCTGACTTCACAGCATAATTTATTTGATCTTAGTCTAGTCAAGTAGGGTGGAAACCAGCTCATTGCCGAATTATCACTTATTCCTCCTCATTCTACAGGCTGATAGCAAAACAAAACAATAAATAAAACTTAACAAACTTCTACCATTATTCCACTAGTCTTTCCTCTAAACTGAATCATGTCTTCTGTTCCTAGGTCGAGGGGCGCATGTGCAGTGTATTCGTGCTCATACAGAGAATTTTCTATGATAAAAAGCTTCAATAGCACTGGGGATCTCTTTATCGAATAAGAATCAATCAGAAACAGAATTGAGGAGGAAAAAACTAGAACTTTGGTTGCCGTTCATAAAACGGTTAGAAAGTAGGTGAAAATACATTAGTAAGCAACTGTCAAATGAGAAAATTTGTTACAAATCTATCTTTACTTCTCCTTTTTAATTTGTGCTCATGAGCATAAGAAAGACAAGTCTCATAGCCTTCCAAATTAAGTTACGCGATATATTTGATGTTTATATTCTTCTATCTAAAAAGTCATGTAACAAGTCAGTTTTTTCAGTGGGAGGGGGGATTTTATATTTAGCGAGAGATTGAGATAAGATAAAAAAAAATCAGATGGTAGAGATAAAAAAAAATTGGAAAAAAAAATCGTAAATTACACAGTTTGAAGTAAGGGGTAAGGAGCATATGAACTGTAAGAAAGGAGTAACTCGTGTTATTTTCAACCAAAAAACTAAAAGAAGTGATATTTATACTAACAATGAGATGGTCATTTTGTTCAAAACAGTCGAAAGATTCAACAAATATGCTTATGGGGAAGACGCGATTCCCTAAAGACCCAAGGGCAAGGGCCATAAATATTGGAAATTGGCAATTATTTAAGTATAGGCTATATAATGAAAATATGGTCTTGCGCGACGGCTAATGAACGGCTAAGGGTATTAAGTTGCTCAGGGGATGTCAAGGTTGATGTACTGAACAAATAGACGCTATTTGCATCTAGGTTAACAAAAAAGCGTACGGGGAATATTTTAAGGGTGGTTAAGGGTACAAAGTAAATAATTACAACGAATGTTGAGAGGATTGGACTAAATGAAAAGACCCAATATGCATTCAGGTCATCACAAGAGCGTATCCGCAATATCTCAAGAACAGTTACGAGTATTAAGTTAAAACTTTCAAGAAATATTGAGGAAGATGCGAAATTAAATCAAAACAATTGGCGCATTATGCTGATTCCTAATATCTAAGATTCATCATGTTTAGCATTTCCAATTAAAAGTTATGAGCCTGTGACAATTTGTCTTATTTTCAAAAAAGGAGGAAACACCCCCCCAAACAAACACCCCCATAAGGAATCTTAATGAAAATCATACCATCAGATTCAGCGCATCAGGGAACACCACTGTCAAAGTTTAAAGCTCCTATATTCAAAAATATGGGATTTTGCATATATTTTTTTTTCCAGAGGAAAGATCACGGATGTGTATTTAGGCTATTTGTTTTTTTTTTTTGCTTTTTTTTGCCAGGGATAATCGTATCGAAATAATTGTTCTAGAAGACTTGAAGAGGGAGCATTATAACGGAAATTAAAATTTATAATCCGATTTTGAAGTGACCAAAAATATTGGATGACAACTAGCCCCCCTCTGATGCCCATTTTTCTCCGATGTTATCTGATCAAAATTTTGATATAGTTATTTTGTTCATCATAGTTGAAAAATCAAATAACTATGCCTTTAGATGTAACTTGGCCCCCAACAGTCCGTGGGGAGAGGCCTGTAAGTTACGAAACTTGTCCATTGTTTGCGTACATTATTCGGTATTGTGAAGTATACAGACATTTTACAGGGGGGATTTTGTGCTTGGTGTGGGTTTCCGTAGAGAGAATTTTCCGTGAGGAGGAAAATATCCACGGAGTGAACTTCACAGGAGAATTATGCACTGGGGGAGACTTGACAGAACTTCTATATGAAATTCTTTTTATTTGTCTTACTTTCTCTTTGCCAACTCAGTTTTGCATGCGGAAGTGTTCCGGGGGAATTGTCCGGAGGCCATTTTCAGCGTGTTTGAATGTTCAGGAAAAATTCCACGGAAGGGGGGATTTCAGAGGTGACCGAAAACGCGATTAGAAATTAAAGTCTTTTTCAAATGAAAGTATGCTAAGGAAAATTTTTTAGGCTGAATCGTACGCAAAAAATTTTACAGGGAAGGGGATTTCCAGCAAGAATAGAACTGTCCAGAGGGAAGGTTAGGGGGGGGGGGTGTATTTTATGTGGGGGGAAATTTTCATGGAAGATTTTACTATAAGAGCAGGGGGGAATTTTCATGGAAGGTGAGCCAGATTTACAAGCATTATATAAAACAAAAATTTTAACTAAAAATAAGGAGCAACCTTAAAACTCAAAACGAACAGAAAATATTCCGTATATGAAGGGGTTGCGCCTCCTCAATATCTTGCTCTTTATTCTAAAGTTTGACTAAGTCGTCCCATTTTTTAAAGTTTTGTCTAATTTTTTAAAGTTTGTCTAAAGTTGTCCCATTTTTTTAGAACGACTCCTGAAACACAAAGGCCGTTTAATTAGGATAGGAAGCTTTTTTCAAACTGCCTAAACCTTTAGCGTAAAGAGCAAGGTAATGAGGAGGGGGCAGCTGCTTCATATACAGAATAATTTTTTTCCATTTAGAGTTTTAATGTTGCTCCTTACTTTCAGTTAAGAATTTTTTTTAATTAATTTTGAATTAAATCAAAGATGCTTCATACATCCAAATTATCAAAATGGTGTATCAGCAATCATAGGCAGCGCAATAGCGCTGCTTAAGTAAAGAACGATGTTAGCACAATGTTTTATCTATTTTTTGCTTTTTTTAGCCCAGGACACTTCATATTGAAGGAGTTGTCGCAGAAACTTCGAAAAGGGCTCGTTTGATTGGAAATTGGAAAGGCTTGTGCCCTTTTTAATAGCCAAAAGTGATTGGATGGCAACTAACACCCCTTTTACGCCCACCATTTCCCCATACACATCCAATCAAAATTTTTAGATAGCCATTTTGTTCAACGTAGTTGAAAGATCTGGAAATTATGAGTAGCAACCTAGGTGCAGATTTGAGGGGAACATTGAGGGGAACTTTTGACGCGAACATTTCACGAGAACATTTGACACGAACAACGACACGAGCCTACCAGACATGTTATATTAGTCATATAAAAATGTACAATATAGAGCTAGATTTTTAAGCATGTCTTTTATGTAGGTCAATGACCCAAATTATGCCCAGTATCGCATAACATTAAATAGTCTAAACTAGGCACATAAATATTCGGATAAAAATAAATGAGGCTAATAAGAATATTTTTATATGAATTGAATAAAAGTGGAAAAGGGTTAAAACTGCTTACCAGTTAAGGTAAGTCTGAGGGAATGACAACTCTCGCGCAACGTGATATAAATGTTAGAATATTAGAATAAAGTCTCGGGTACCAGTCTGTGGAAATGGTTAGCGGTGACAAGGTGATCTTGCGACTTGACCTAGCTTCACTTCTTCGCTGTGGTTGGTATAATAAACAAGAACCAATTGAGGAGTACAGATAATATAAAATATTCTTTAGTATTGGAGTATGCTAAAAAGTGGAAACTAATAAAGTCGTAGGTGCCGAGAAAAAAATTTTAATATAGAAATCTAGAACAATGCTTAGAAATCCTTTGAAGTCAAGTAGTGAGGTGGTTTTGGATTTAAACCATCAAGGTCCCCAACTACCAAAGACCCTAAAAACCAAGGAACTCAACCTCCAATGGCCCCCTCCTCCACCCTCTGATACCCCCCCCCCCAAACTTTTTAGGTCCCCCCTCCCCCCCCCCCCCATTTTTAATTTTTTTAACTTTAAGTTTAATTTTTTACCTTTTATTTCTTATTATTTTTTTGGTAACATATAAATTTTTTCAACTTTTTTTACATGTCTTAGAAGGAAATAAAATACTTAAAACCCCAAAAAACACATTTAGTATTTTCGAAACGAATAATGAGAATGGTATAGACATGTTAGACGTGACTTTTACTTTTTGAAAAATAATGTTTGTAGTAATACTTTTTTTCTGACTCGAAATTTTTTTGACTGAAAATCATTCAACTTTTTTTTATTTTTTTATTTATGCACCTGTATTAGTGGTACTCTATGGCTGCTCATTGACACAACATAGTTTAGTATATATTATCAAACAGTATTATTGTACATTGGAAGAATACACACCTGCATCATATTTAATAAAAATGAGCATGGTATTCATTTGTCCTGACATTGATTGCTATGTTGTAACTCTTGGTCCAAGACCAAGGGCCGATTGAACGAACTATTACCATGATCATTCATCAATAACGGGCTAAGGTCCTGGCAGTTGGTTTACAAAGATGTGGAAACGCCTTAGTGGAGGCCTTATTACTACATCCAGGACATTTTACAACTTTTTTTATATTACTTAAAATGACATAAATATACTTAAAAAAACATAACATTTAATATTTTTGAAATAAAAATGAGAATGATATAGATATGTTACTCGTGAATTTTACTGTTAGAAAAATAATGTTTGTAGTAAAACTTTTCTTTCTTTTTTTTCTGACATGGAATTTTTGGACTTAGAAAATTATTCAATTTTTTTTTAAATTTTGTTTTCATTTATGCGGCTACATCAATCGTACTCTATGGTTGCTCATAGACACTATGCAGCTTTCCCAGTGGTACATTATAGACAGTGAAACCACAGGCAAAATAAAAAGGGCATTGGTAGACAATATCACTAATGAATACAAAGCTGAATTGATGGAAAATAAAGCGCGAGTGAACATTATTACTACTATTGATCATATAGTCAATGAACCTAATAATACCAAAGATGAAACGCATATTGAACCTGTGAGTGACACCCCAGTAAAATTAGTCTATGACTCAAAATGAATTAATGATTATTCTAGATGAATTATTTTATGGAACAGGTTCAAATTGAAGATTGAAGTTGTTCAATCATATTAATAATGTATAATAATGTATGTAACACATTTTGTATTAATATTCTACCGGTTGTTATTTCATTAAAAATAAAAAAAAAATCGTTAAAATTATTTTAGCTAGGTTGTATAACGCAACAGCGCTGCGGCATACTCTATATATTGTACCTTTCTGGAGAATGCTTCAGAAATCAGACATTAAGCAAATTCGGTCCTACTACTTTTGTTATGCAAAGTATCTGTTGAGACTACCTTTGCGGACGCGTAACTCGTATATTAGCCTTTATTATTTAGTTACAGAACCATGTCAGGCCGTTATAAAACAGATTGATAATTTTAATGCAAGGCTTAGTATTAATGTTTAATACTAAATGATTGAACGAATAATATATTGAAGGAATTTATCTTTTTGCCAGGAATTCTTACCATTTTAATTCTTGTTTCATTTGGTGTGTAAAATTTAAGTTCTTTTCTTTTTATCTGAGAATTGTATTTGTCATGCCACCTTTTATCATCAAACGTGTTCACCCAGCACTCCCCTCACAATTATAATTCTGGTTTCGTCAGTCGTGTGATATTTTCAGTGGGCGTAATATTTTAAACTGCACTTTTAGAATCTTTTTACGGTCTTGCAAAGCTGTTAGTTAGGCGAAGGAAATTAAAATTTTAAGGAAAATTAAAAGGTTAATGCTGAGATAAAACAAAAGAATTTAAAGAAATTTTGATACAATTTATTTCTTCTTGAAAAATATCCCTAAATACAATCTTCCTACCATAAAAAATGAAACACTCCCTCTCTCTCCTAATGAGGCAAAATTTAGCTATAGACTATGTACAAGGTCAGGGAATAAGGGATTTAAATAGAAGTAACCCCAAAAATATTATTCATAAGAAAATTTCCACTACAGCTTAAAGTAAAAATTTGGTTATTTGGATCATATAGTTTTCTTGTCAAGTTTTATATTATTTTCAGACTTATTTATCATGAAAGATTGGGTAATAATGCCAAATAATGTTAGTGTGAAGAAATGGAATAAGTAACTTTTATCTGATTTGTAGCCTATAGCTGTCATGTACACGCTTTAGATGGGCTGATATAAAATTGAGACTGCAATAAGCACTATATTTGGAAAATGGATGGCTGCAGGGTGGTTGGGAAAGGTGGGGGTTAATCGGTGACTATATATTAATTATGAGGTAATCAAAAGAGAGGGCAGCATAGTAGAAACAAACAGTGAAAACAATATATGTGTCGAGGGGGTATTTTCCACGGGGGGACTTTCTGAGGGGAGTATATTCAGTTTTTTCCGTGGAGGGATTATCAGGGGGAAGGGGATAATCACCTAAAACATTAGAATCAGCATGAAAAACCAATAATGTGTCAATTGTCATCAAAATTCCCTTTTTAATTTAAGTTTAATTTTACTTGTTTAATTTAGTTCTTGTTTGTTTTAAGTTTTAATGTTGTCCCATACTTATAGGTTGAATTTTTGTCTATTTAATTTACCTATCTAGAAACCTCAAACAATATTTGTTTTTGCTTTTAAATATTAGTAATGAATTACTGAGATTAATGACTTAATGAAAAACTGCTGCTGGTATTTTCAGTTCACTATACTTTTTTTAAATTTGAATACAATTTCGAAGTTTTTGCCGCAATATCAGAAATAAGCGTTTTCAGCTGTGGTTTCCAATCCTGTGCTCTGGCTCTAAGACCTACTCTGTAAAAGGCTTGATTTACCACGACGCTTAAAACGAAGCTAAAACACATTTTGGCTCGCAAAATTTTGTAATAAAATTCCATTTTGTTTTTTCCTGAAAATTCCCCGAATCCCGAAGACTTGTACGCGGAAACTCCCCGAATTTTAAGATTTGAAAGTGTAAGCCCTAATTCAGACATACAAAGGGACAAAGACAGGCAGTGGTACAAGCAAACACCCACCCAGACACACAAGCAAAGAGAGGGAGAGAGACAAAAAGGCATACCAATATATAGATTCAGACATACAAAACTGACAAAAAATGGCAGTGGGACAAGAAAACACCCACCCAGACACACAAGCAAAGAGACTGAGAGAGACAAAAACACATATGAATATATAGATTAAGACATAAAAACCAACACAGATGGCGATGGGATAAACAAATACCTGCCCAAACACACAGGCAAAGAGAGTGAGAGAGACAAAAAAAAATACGAATATATAGATTCAGACATACAAACCGAAAAAGACAGACAGTGGAACAAGAAAACAACCACCCAGATACACAAGTAAAATGAGTGAGAGCAACAAAAAAACATACAACTATATAGATTCAGACATACAAACCGACAAAGAATGATAGTGGGAGAAGCAAAAACTCGCCCAGACACGCAAGCAAAGAGAGTGAGACAGATAAAAACATATATAAACCTATAGATTCAGACATACAAACAAACAAAGATAGGCAATGGGGCAAACAAATACCTCCCAGACACACCGGAAAAAGAGAGTGAGAGAGACAAAAACACATACAAATATATAGATTCAGACATACAAACCGAAAAAGACAGACATTGCGACAAGCAAACACCCACCCAGACACATAAGCAAAAACAGTGAAAGCGACAAAGAACACATAAAATATATAGAGTCAGACATACAAACTAAAAAGCACTGGCAGTGGGACAAGCAAACACCCGCCCAGACACATAAGCAAAGAGAGTGAGAGAGATAAAAACACTTAAATATATAGATTCAGACATACAAACCAAAAAGGATAGGCAATGGGGCAAGCAAATACCTGCCCAGACACACAGGCAAGGAGAGTGAGAGGGACAAAAACACATAAAAATATATAGATTCAGACATACGAACCGAAAAAGACAGACAGTGGGAAAAGCAAACACCCACCCAGACACACAAGCAAAAAGAGTGAGAGCGACAAAAAACACATAGAACTATATAGAGTCAGACAGACAAACCAACAAAGACTGGCGATGGGACAAGCAAACACCTGCCCAGACACACAGGTAAAGAGTGTGAGAGAGAGAAAGTAAATACATACAAATATATAGATTCAGACATACAAATTGATAAAGACAGGCACTGGGACAAGCAAACACCCGCCCCTGACACATAGACAAAGAGAGTGGGAGAGATAAAAACACATACAAGCACATAGATTCAGACATACAAACCAACAAAGACAAACACTGTGACAGGCAAACGCCCACCCAGACACACAGGCAAAGAAAGTGATAGAGACTAAAAAACATACAAACATACAGATTCAGACATTTTTTTTATTATTATTTGGATCTTTAGACTTGATTGCTAGAGAATTTTCTTTCAGAAATGAAGCCGGGAGATCTGGCTTTCACTCGGTTACCTGGATTTCCATGGTGGTCAATAAATATACTTAGTGTTCTTAGTCCCGGAAAGAAATTTCTAGTGTTCAAGTACGGGGATCGTAAAACAGCAACTGCTACGATTAAAAATATGATGGACTTTGAAAATAATAAACAGGCATGCGGGGCTAGTAAAAATGCATCCATCAAAAAATCAATGGCTGACCTGAATAAAAATCCAAACTCTTACATGGAACTGCTAGCCTTGGAATTGAGAAGGGAGTGCGGCTTGAGATTTCTGAACTAAGAGCGAAAATTTCACAGGATAATGACTCAATTAGTGATATTGTTAAGAAAAATACAGCAAAGGAGCTCGGTAAGGTCAAACTCTCACAAGATGACCTTGACAAAATAACACAAACTGTTTATTCATCCGTTATGTTGGAACTTAAAAGTAGCCACGTATAATTAGTGGACCGAATCGGAGCGCTGGACTCTAAAGTTGATTTCTTAGCACAAGCATTGTCAAACCTGCAGTATGACTTCGATGAAATGCATCAAGCTAACACGTCTTCCTGCGTAGTTATATACCACTTACCTGGTCTGAATGAAACAACAAGACATCCCATAAATAAAGTGCTAGACTTAATAACAAACAAACTAGGTCTACGATTGGTGTCCGAGTCTGACATTGTGGATGTTAATATTTTGGGGAAGCCCAGTAGTAGCAGAAACCCCCTAGTTGAAGTCAGATTTAAAAGCCAAACAGTTGCAAGAGAAGTATTGAAAAATCGGAGCAAGCTGAAAGGATCGCAATGTTTTGTAAATAAAAGCCTTACTCGTATTAGACAGGAAGTTCTAAAATGCTGCTAGGAATGTAGTGGGTAAGAGAAATGCTTGTTCAGTGCAGGGCCATATCCTTGCAAAGTCTGGCGATCAAGTAGTTAGAATTAAGGACCCATCAGAAGTTGTCTCGCTGAGGCGTCTTCAAGAAGCCAGGATTCTGCCTAACAGACAAGAGAGTGACAAAACTGCTATGGTGACAGTAAGGAGAATTTTTTGTTTCAAAATGTCTCTGCTGACTAATAGACTATCTGATCTTGCATGAAAATACTTTAATTTAGCTAATTTATGTGAACGAGACCTTTGTTAACGTGGTGGTGGGAATAAGAAAGTGAGTTCAGACCTGAAAATTCCGGTTTCTAAGTATATTGATCCCTGTGATCTGAGGCAAATTAAATCATAGAGTAATTTTGTCGTAGCCACGTATAATTGTCAGGGGCTTGAAACTGCGTTTGATACACTACTTACCACAGTTAATGAAAGTAATCTTTGTTTTGATGTAATATCACTGACCGAGACTTTCTTGAGTGAAATTTCGCCTTTATATTTTTGTTACTAGGAGGTTATTCTTTTTATTATAAAAATATAACACAGATGCGGAAGGGTAGATTAGGAATTTACGTGCGGGATGATATTTCTGTAAGTGTAGAAGATACTTTAGGTGTTTATGTTGAAGGTCGGTTTGAGTCTTTTGTTGTTAATTTTAATAAGTATGATCTTGAAATTTGGATTGCTATTATTTACAGGACATCTATTTCTAACCCAACGGAAACGTCTCAGCATTTTGAGAATATTTGTCAGAATTTAGGGTCGGGTAAAAAGCCGTGCATGCTAATGGGAAATTTCAACCATAATTTATTGGAGCTAGGAAATAATATGAATGCGGAATTTTTAACAACTATGCTATCATTTAGTTTGTTCCTGTCAATTAATATCCCCACACGAACTACAGAACGCACGACCACGCTTATTGATAACATATTAATTAGTGAAGATATTTGTGACCGGCTGAAATCATCAAATGTCCTTATTGTGCCAGGTTCGGATCATCTCCTTGCATTTGTAACAGTGTGGTTTAGCGATTTATCATGATATTCAAATGACCATCATAAAATTAAAGAGAAAATATTTGTTTTCAATGAACCAAATTTAAATAAATTAAAAGATCATTTAGGAAACGAGAAAGATCGAGAAAGAAAAATAATTTTAAACCTGTAAGATTGTAAGATTGAGGGACCACATGAGAATAGATCGGGAAAGAAAAACACTTTTAAACCTCCGTGGTTAACAAAGGAATTACAAAACATGATAAAATTCAGAAACAATCTTTATAGTAGAATGTTGAAAAAACCGTAAAATGAAAAGCGAGATATTTATGTTAGTTATCGAAATGTTCTGAATAAGAAATAACAAGATGCTAAGAAGAGTTACTTTTTAATGCCTTTGAACTTGCGAAGAATGATGTATCTTCAATGTGGAAAATTATTAATCGAATTTTGAGACCAAATAAACATAAAGATAATGAGATCCCTATGGAGATAGTTAACCCGAAAGGGGAAAGAATAGGAAATAATCAATCAATAGCTGATAGTTTTTGTAAAAATTTTACTGAAATTAGTTAAAATATTTCACCATAATTTGATAATGATATTGACATAGAAGACGAAAGTCAAATTTCTTTAAATTTTGATAATTATGGAAGCATTTTTGTTATTGGAACGGTTTCCACAGGTGATTTGGAGAAGATAGTGAATTCCTTGGGACCATCAGAGGCTCCTGGATTTGATCACATGCCGAAACGAGTTCTAAAACATGTTTTGCCGGCGATATCTCATATTTTGATTTTTTTTTTTAATCAATTTGTCTTTTCAAAGAAGAATTGTTTCAAAAGATCTAAAGAAAAGCCGTATTATACCTTTATATAAGTATGGAAATATGGAAGATATAAATAATTACCGCCCTATGTCAATTTAACCAGTTATTTCAAAGATTTTAGAAAAAATAATGTATGATAAAATAAGTAAATTTGCGGAAGAAATTGAAATTATACCACCTAGCCAATATGGATTTCAGAAAGGGCATTCGACAGATCACGCGATTACCAATTTTATTTGTAAAGTGAAATATTTTCTAGATACGGGTTTTTGTATCTCAGCTTTATTTATTGACCTGTCGAAAGCATTTGATACAGTAAACCATAATCTTTTAGTTAGAAAGTTAAAGAATTAAAAAATTTCCACCATGGATTGTCAGTTGGATTGAGTCATATCTATCAGATAGGTCACAGGTCGTTATAAATGGACCAAAAAGATCACGAGAGCACCTAATAACTTGCGGAATTCCACTGGGGTCGATTTTACGGCCACTCCTTTACCTCATTTATACCGCAGATATAGGAAATTCGATGAAAGATTGTTTGACAACATCCTTCGCAGATGATACAGTTTTATTATTCCGAGCTTTAAGTGTTGAAACCCTTTTTAAGACCATGGAGGGCGCGTTGAATGATCTAACAAAATATACGAGGGGTAACTGTTTATTGATTAATTTTAAAAAACAAATTACATGATTGTTTCTACTATTAAAAAGGTAAACACTGAACTATCTTTAACAGCTGATGGACATTTAATATATAGGGTTTCAAAATTTAAATATTTAGGTGGAATCATTGATGAATTATTGTCATGGAAAGAACATGTAAATTCAATATCTATAAAATTTGCAAGATGAGCTGGGATTTTGTATAGACTTAAAAATTTCCTTCCGCAGTAAGTTTTACGAACCCTATATTTTACTCTTTTTTTCCTTAAATTCAACATAGTTGTTGCGTTTGGGCTAATTCTTTCTGTTACAATTTAAAAAGAATTCAAATCTTACAAAATAGAGCTATAAAGTCAATTTAATTTAATAAACTTAATACTAAAGAAGTTTTTCTTAAATCTCAAGTGCTAACAGTAAGACAAATTTTCCAGCTCCAAACTGCTTTTTTCATGTATAAATACTTAGATAGTCTAGCACCCCCCGGACTAACACAACTTGTCCTTTTTCATTTATCGTCATATTATCATGCTTATCCAATGTCGTCATCTACACATTTTTTTTCTTATCTCGGATATTTGTCACACGCAAAGAGAAGCTTTTTCTATAAAATACGTGTTGGAGTGAAATTATGGAACAGTATTCCGCTGGAAATAAAAGATTCTGTTTCAGTTCCGTCATGTCGATACAATTATAAGAAACATCTTTTTTCTAATAGTATAATGTTTAATAGGATTCTCTCTTTTTTATGTAGTGCACAGTGCCTTTTTTTCAAAGTTTAACACTTTGTTGTTTTGTCAATAATCAGTGATAAATAATCAGGATTTGTTGATATCACATCTGCAGATCAATTATCTCGTGCATTTCCCACATATGAAGAAAATTCTAGGTGACAGTGAATTAAATATAACATTATTTATTAAGCATCTTCAAGAGTTAAAAAAAATTTGAAGAGAGATCTTTGCAGTTTAAAATAATGAACCAATAGTTTCCTTCTGTATCAATCCTTTTACTTGCCAAATAAATGTCATGGAAATAGCCGTATGGATTGCAGATTTTGTTCAAGGTAAGACAGAAGAACTAGAGTTAGAAATTTTGGACGTTAAGAATGATATTTTGCTAAAATCCTTAATGTCAGCGGACTCTTGGAATGCAGTGGATAGAGAAAAGTTCCCACTGCTGAAAAAAGCGGAATATAAAATTGAATCATTTTTCGGTTCGAACATATTTATGCGAATCATTGTTTTCAAATATGAAATTAATAAAATCAAGATATAGATCTCAACTCACCGATGACTCTCTTTATCATTGTCTGCTAACAGGATTATCGTCATACACTCCTAATTATGAAGCTCTGGCCAATGAAATGCAATAACAAAGATTCCATTGACTTTATTATATATTTTAATTAAATGTTTTCCTTGTATTTGTGTGTTTTGTTTACTTTCTTTACATTTTGTAAATACATTTCTCTGTGTGAATACAATTTGAAAAAAATGCCAAATAATTTATTCATTTTGAAACATTTTTGTGTATTATTTATTGATACATTATGACTATAAGAAAACAAACTATGGGAAAATGACAAGTTATGGAAGGAGCTTGTTGATTTAAAATAAGTGGTCCCCGCAACCATACCGATATTTTAGAATGTGCTCTAGAGTAAAAAAAGGGCTGGGAACCCCTGCTTTAGCTCTTAAATATAAGGTGGGAGGTGTTAAATGAATTTTTTGCTAGAGGGGGAGTGAAATCTAACGATACTCAATGAAACGGTGCATTTCATTAAAAGTCTTTCCATAATACCTCTTAATTTGGTTTAAATATACCACTAATATCAGATATATATATATATATATATATATATATATATATATATATATATATATATATATATATATATATATATATAATATATATATATATATATATATATATCACCCTGGGGGTGAGGTGGGGGGGGGTCACATGGGTGAAATGTCATGGTGGTGTGAAGTATTTTATCGGGCATCATGATTGGCTTGGGTTGCAAAAAAAATTGAATCACGGGATTTAAAGACATAATTTTTAATATGAAATGCCTGAAAAAATGTCTTGGTGCAGATGATGTCTTGTCAGGGTTAGGGGGGGTCATATAAGGTCATTGTGGGGATGAATTACAGCTTAAAAGTTAGGGTGGAGACATTAGGGAATTTTTCCCATGTAAGAGGTGAAAATATAACAGGTACTAAAAGAAATGGATATTATCCTTAAAAGCTCTAAACATGCCTTAAATTTGCATCTAATATCAACCTTATTCCTCCGGTATTGCATGCTAGAGGAAAGGGGCGTATTGTCGCGATGGTGTGAAATCTAATAACCCACGTACAGAAACGATACATTTCCGTTTTATCGCTATTAATATCTTGAGAGCAAATGTCTTCTGGGGTGTATCAAATTGGGAGAGTAAAGCGTCATTCTAGTGTTTGACAAAAAAGGGGGGATCTTAGCTGTCATTCAATAGGTTATTTTTAGAATATGGTTCCAGCTACAAAATACTGGAAATGATTTCATGAACGAGTTGCTTGGGGCGCTGTACCATTGGAAAGGAATGACCTTTCGAGTCCTGGCGGGGTCAAGAACTCTAGAGAAAGAAAAAAAAAGAAAAAATAAGATAGCTTTTTCGAGCGAAAAATGAAACACCGAAAACAGAAAATGTCTAGGGGCTTTTGGGCGAAAAATGTCAAAAGGGTATTATCTGGGAGTGATGGATGCACCGTCCATGCGTAAGATGCGCTGATCTTACATAAAGTGCGTAACACCTTTAAGTTAATGAAGAAGAAAAAACACTTTGGGGGTTTCGGGCGAAAAAAGTACCACATGACAGTGTTTCATAATAATTACGTAAGGTGTAAGCTGTCATTACGTTACAAGCAAGGATACGTTACAAGCGAGGGCTCTCATAGGAACCTTACCAGGGATGTTGTGACGTCAGAGGGCTCTCATAGAAAAAGGGGTAAGGCTGTCATGGGAATTTTGCAAGGGGCGGGAATCTTGCCAAAGCTGTCGCAGAAACCAGTGAGGGTGTGTCATGCGAATTTTGCCAGGGCTGTCATGAGAATTTTGATAGGGATGTTGTGACGTCAGAGGGCTCTCATAGGAAAAGGGGTAAGGATGTTGTAGAAACTCAATGAAAATTCCCTAGGGATGTTGTTTAATAGATTAAGGGAATACTACTAAGCTAGATAAGAATCTGAGCAGAAGTATTAACTAAAAACAGGGAGAATATGGGAACATATGAGAAAAATTAGGGGATATAACTCGATTCTTCGATTCTTCTGTTTCTTTCTTTTTAACAGATAATAGAAACCTAAAAGCTAGATAAGACTTTGAGAAGAAGTATTAACTAGAAAAAAGGGGAATAAGGGGACATATGGGGAATATAAGGGGACATAACTCGATTCTTTGATTCTTCTGTTTCTTCCTTTTTAGCAGATAAGAAAAACCTAGAAGCTAGATAAGGATCTGAGCAGAAGTATTAACTAGAAACAAGGGGAATAAAGGGACATATAGGGAATATAACGGAACATAACCCAATTCTTCGATTCTTCTGTTTTAGCACATTAGAAAAACCTAGAAGCTAGATGAGATATGAGCAAAAATATTAGCTAGAAACAAGGAGAATAAAGGGACATATGGGGAATATAAGGGGACGTAACTGCATTCTTTGATTCTTCAGTTTCTCTCTTTTTAGCAGATAAGAAAAACCTAGAAGCTACATAAGAATCCGAGCATAAGTACTAACTAGAAACAAGGGGAATAAGGGGACATATGGGGAATATAAGGGGACATAACTCGATTCTTCGATTCTTGTG
Organism: Artemia sp. Qi Xiang Cuo; assembly: GCF_049724085.1. NCBI lineage: Eukaryota > Metazoa > Arthropoda > Branchiopoda > Anostraca > Artemiidae > Artemia > Artemia sp. Qi Xiang Cuo. The sequence continues at coordinate 91,572,194 of NC_142794.1, read as the reverse complement.
TTTCTTTCTTTTTAGCAGATACGAAAAACCTAGAAGCTACATAAGAATCCGAGCATAAGTACTAACTAGAAACAAGGGGAATACGTTGACATATGGGGAATATAAGGGGACATAACTCGATTCTTCGATTCTTCTGTTTCTTTTTAGCAGATACGAAAAATCTAGAAGCTAGATAAGAATCTGAGCAGAAGTATTAACTAGAAACAAGGGGAATAAGGGGACATATGGGGAATATAAGGGGACATAACTCGATTCTTCGATTCTTGTGTTTCTTTCTTTTTAGCAGATACGAAAAACCTAGAAGCTACATAAGAATCCGAGCATAAGTACTAACTAGAAGCAAGGGGAATAAGGGGACATATGGGGAATATAAGGGGACATAACTCGATTCTTCGGTTCTTCTGTTTCTTTCTTTTTAGCAGATACGAAAAATCTAGAAGCTAGATAAGAATCTGAGCAGAAGTATCAACTAGAAACAAGGGGAATAAGGGGACATACGGGGAATATAAGGGGACATAACTCGATTCTTTGATTCTTCTGTTTATTCATTTTTAGCAGATAAGAAAAACCTTGAGGCTAGATAAGAATCTAAGCTGAAGTATTAACTAGAAAACAAGGGGAATAAGGGGGCATAACTCGATTTTTCGATTCTTCTGTTTCTTTTTTTTAGCAGATAAGAAAAACCTAGAAGCTAGATTAGAATCTGAGCAAAAGTATTAACTAGAAACAATGGGAATAAGGGGACATATGGGGAATATAAAGGGACATAACTCGATTCTACGATTCTTCTGTTTATTCCTTTTTAGCAGATAAGAAAAACCTAGAAGCTAGATAAGAATCTGAGCAAAAGTATTAACTAGAAACAAGGGGAATAAGGGGACATATGGGGAATATAAAGGGACATAACTCGATTCTACGATTCTTCTGTTTATTCCTTTTTAGCAGATAAGAAAAACATAGAAGCTAGATAAGAATCTAAGCAAAATTATTAGTTAGAAACAAGGGGATATATGGGGAATATAAGGTGACATAACTCGATTTTTTGATTCTTCTGTTTCTTTCTTTTTAGCAGATAAGAAAAACCTTGAGGCTAGATAAGAATCTAAGCTGAAGTATTGACTAAAAAACAAGGGGAATAAGGGGACATAACTCGATTTTTCGATTCTTGTGTTTCTTTTTTTAGCAGATAAGAAAAACCTAGAAGCTAGATTAGAATCTGAGGAAAAGTATTAGCTAGAAACAAGGGGAATAAGGGGACATATGGGGAATATGAAGGGACATAACTCGATTCTACGATTCTTCTGTTTATTCCTTTTTAGCAGATAAGAAAAACCTTGAGGCTAGATAAGAATCTAAGCTGAAGTATTAACTAGAAAACAAGGGGAATAAGGGGACATAACTCGATTTTTCGATTCTTGTGTTTCTTTTTTTAGCCGATAAGAAAAACCTAGAAGCTAGATTAGAATCTGAGGAAAAGTATTATCTAGAAACAAGGGGAATAAGGGGACATATGGGGAATATGAAGGGACATAACTCGATTCTACGATTCTTCTGTTTATTCCTTTTTAGCAGATAAGAAAAACCTAGAAGCTAGATAAGAATCTAAGCAAAAGTATTAGCTAGAAACAAGGGGAATAATGGGACATATGGGGAATATAAGGGGACATAACTCGATTCTTTGATTCTTCTGTTTCTTTCGTTTTAGGAAATAAGAAAAACCTAGAAGCTAAATAAGAATCTGAGCAAAAGTATTAACTAGAAACAAGGGGAATAAGAGGACACATGGGGAATATAAGGGGACAAAACTCGATTCTTCGATTCTTCTGTTGCTTTCTTTTAGCAGATACGAAAAACCTAGAAGCTATATAAGAACCTGAGCAGAAGTATTAACTAGAAACAAGGGGAATAAGAGGACACATGGGGAATATAAGGGGACATAACTCGATTCTTCGATTCTTCTCTTTCTTTCTTTTTAGCAGATATGAAAAACCTAGAAGCTAGATAAAAATCTGAGCAGAAGTATTAACTAGAAACAAGGGGAATAATGGGACATATGGGGAATATAAGGGGACATAACTCGATTTTTTTATTCTTCTGTTTATTTCTTTTTAGCAGATAAGAAAAACCTTGAGGCTTTATAGGAATCTAAGCTGAAGTATTAACTAGAAAACAAGGGGAATAAGGGGACATAACTCGATTTTTCGATTCTTGTGTTTCTTTTTTAGCAGATAAGAAAAACCTAGAAGCTAGATTAGAATCTGAGGAAAAGTATTATCTAGAAACAAGGGGAATAAGGGGACATATGGGGAATATGAAGGGACATAACTCGATTCTACGATTCTTCTGTTTATTCATTTTTAGCAGATAAGAAAAACCTAGAAGCTAGATAAGAATCTAAGCAAAAGTATTAGCTAGAAACAAGGGGAATAATGGGACATATGGGGAATATAAGGGGACATAACTCGATTCTTTGATTCTTCTGTTTCTTTCGTTTTAGGAAATAAGAAAAACCTAGAAGCTAAATAAGAATCTGAGCAAAAGTATTAACTAGAAACAAGGGGAATAAGAGGACACATGGGGAATATAAGGGGACAAAACTCGATTCTTCGATTCTTCTGTTGCTTTCTTTTATCAGAAACTAAAAACCTAGAAGCTATATAAGAACCTGAGCAGAAGTATTAACTAGAAACCAGGGGAATAAGAGGACACATGGGGAATATAAGGGGACATAACTCGATTCTTCGATTATTCTCTTTCTTTCTTTTTAGCAGATATGAAAAACCTAGAAGCTAGATAAAAATCTGAGCAGAAGTATTAACTAGAAACAAGGGGAATAATGGGACATATGGGGAATATAAGGGGACATAACTCGATTTTTTTATTCTTCTGTTTATTTCTTTTTAGCAGATAAGAAAAACCTTGAGGCTTTATAGGAATCTAAGCTGAAGTATTAACTAGAAAACAAGGGGAATAAGGGGACATAACTCGATTTTTCGATTCTTGTGTTTCTTTTTTTAGCAGATAAGAAAAACCTAGAAGCTAGATTAGAATCTGAGGAAAAGTATTAACTAGAAACAAGGGGAATAAGGGGACATATGGGGAATATGAAGGGACATAACTCGATTCTACGATTCTTCTGTTTATTCCTTTTTAGCAGATAAGAAAAACCTAGAAGCTAGATAAGAATCTAAGCAAAAGTGTTAGCTAGAAACAAGGGGAATAATGGGACATATGGGGAATATAAGGGGACATAACTCGATTCTTTGATTCTTCTGTTTCTTTCGTTTTAGGAAATAAGAAAAACCTAGAAGCTAGATAAGAATCTGAGCAGAAGTACTAACTAGAAACAAGGGGTCATATGGGGAATATAAGGCGACATAACTCGATTCTTCGTTTTTCCTGTTTCTTTCTTTATAGCAGACAAGAAAAACCTAAAAGCTAGATAAAAATCTGAGCAGAAGTATTAACTAGAAACAAGGGGAATAAGGGGACATGTGGGGAATATAAGGGGACAAAACTCGATTCTTCGATTCTTCTGTTGATTTCTTTTAGCAGATACGAAAAACCTAGAAGCTATATAAGAACCTGAGCAGAAGTATTAACTAGAAACAAGGGGAATAAGAGGACACATGGGGAATATAAGGGGACATAACTCGATTCTTCGATTCTTCTCTTTCTTTCTTTTTAGCAGATAAGAACAACCTAGAAGCTAGATAAGAATCTGAGCAGAAGTATTAACTAGAAACAAGGGGAATAAGGGGACATGTGGGGAACATAAGGGGACAAAACTGGTTTCTTCGATTCTTCTGTTGCTTTCTTTTAGCAGATACGAAAAACCTAGAAGCTATATAAGAACCTGAGCAGAAGTATTAACTAGAAACAAGGGGAATAAGAGGACACATGGGGACAAAACTCGATTCTTCGATTCTTCTCTTTCTTTCTTTTTAGCAGATAAGAACAACCTAGAAGCTAGATAAGAATCTGAGCAGAAGTATTAACTAGAAACAAGGGGAATAAGGGGACATATGGGGAATATAAGGGAACATAACTAAATTCTTCCATTCTTCTGTTTCTTTCTTTTTAGCAGATACGAAAAACCTAGAAGCTAGATAAAAATCTGAGCAGAAGTATTAACTAGAAAAAGGGGAATAAGGGGACATGTGGGGAACATAAGGGGACAAAACTGGTTTCTTCGATTCTTCTGTTGCTTTCTTTTAACAGATACGAAAAACCTAGAAGCTATATAAGAATCTGAGCAGAAGTATTAACTAGAAACAAGGGGAATAAAGGGACATATAGGGAATATAAGGGGACATAACTCGATTCTTCGATTCTTCTCTTTCTTTCTTTTTAGCAGATAAGAACAACCTAGAAGCTAGATAAGAATCTGAGCAGAAGTACTAACTAGAAACAAGGGGTCATATGGGGAATATAAGGCGACATAACTCGATTCTTCGTTTTTCCTGTTTCTTTCTTTATAGCAGACAAGAAAAACCTAAAAGCTAGATAAAAATCTGAGCAGAAGTATTAACTAGAAACAAGGGGAATAAGGGGACATGTGGGGAATATAAGGGGACAAAACTCAATTCTTCGATTCTTCTGTTGCTTTCTTTTAGCAGATACGAAAAACCTAGAAGCTATATAAGAACCTGAGCAGAAGTATTAACTAGAAACAAGGGGAATAAGAGGACAAATGGGGAATATAAGGGGACATAACTCGATTCTTCGATTCTTCTCTTTCTTTCTTTTTAGCAGATAAGAACAACCTAGAAGCTAGATAAGAATCTGAGCAGAAGTATTAACTAGAAACAAGGGGAATAAGGGGACATGTGGGGAACATAAGGGGACAAAACTCGTTTCTTCGATTCTTCTGTTGCTTTCTTTTAGCAGATACGAAAAACCAAGAAGCTATATAAGAATCTGAGCAGAAGTATTAACTAGAAACAAGGGGAATAAGTGGACACATGGGGACATAACTCGATTCTTCGATTCTTCTCTTTCTTTCTTTTTAGCAGATAAGAACAACCTAGAATCTAGATAAGAATCTGAGCAGAAGTATTAACTAGAAACAAGGGGAATAAGGGGACATATGGGGAATATAAGGGAACATAACTAAATTCTTCCATTCTTCTGTTTCTTTCTTTTTAGCAGATACGAAAAACCTAGAAGCTAGATAAAAATCTGAGCAGAAGTATTAACTAGAAAAAAGGGGAATAAGGGGACATGTGGGGAACATAAGGGGACAAAACTGGTTTCTTCGATTCTTCTGTTGCTTTCTTTTAACAGATACGAAAAACCTAGAAGCTATATAAGAATCTGAGCAGAAGTATTAACTAGAAACAAGGGGAATAAGAGGACACATGGGGAATATAAGGGGACATAACTCGATTCTTCGATTCTTCTCTTTCTTTCTTTTTAGCAGATAAGAACAACCTAGAAGCTAGATAAGAATCTGAGCAGAAGTATTAACTATAAACAAGGGGAATAAGGGGATATATGGTGAATATAAGGGAACATAACCAGATTCTTCCATTTTTCTGTTTCTTTCTTTTTAGCAGATAAGAAAAACCTAAAAGCTAGATAAGAATCTGAGCAGAAGTATTAACTAGAAACAAGGAGAATAAGGGACATTTGGGATTATAAGGGGACATAACTCGATCCTTCGATTCTTCTGTTTCTTTATCTTTAGCAGATAAGAAAAACCCAAAAGCTAGAAAAGCTAAATTTGAGCAAAAAAAAAAAAAAAAAAAAAAAAAAAAAAAAAAAAAAAGCTAGATAAGAATCTGAGCAGAAGTATTAACTAGAAACAAGGAGAATAAGGTGACATTTGGGATAATAAGGGGACATAACTCGATCCTTCGATTCTTCTGTTTCTTTCTCTTTAGCAGATAAGAAAAACCTAGAAGCTAGATAAGTATCTGAGCAGAAGTATTAACTAGATACAAGGGAAATAAGGGGACATATGGGGAATATAACTCCAATATAAAGAATATAAAATAAAAAATAATGAAACAAACTTATGAATTTAGCATGAAGATGGATGGAATCTTGAAAAACTGTCCCTGTCACATGAAAACACAACTGCATCAACGAATATAATTGTTTTTGCCTTTAGTGAATAGGGACAACCTAGTTTAAATATTTTTTCTGTTTCTAATAATCCTGTTCCTTTTATGTAATGAAAGACAGGTTGAACTGCTTCGGAATATTGGGTAACTTTAAGGCTTATTAGAGCATTTAGAAATGCGTGTTAACTATAGAAAAGCTGAGCAGTTCATTGAAATCCAATCAACAGAAAAAAAAACTAAAAAAGTCGCTATTGTAAAAGAATAAACAGAACTCTTATAATATAGAATATATTCAAAGCACAACTATGATTGAGTGAATTAGGGCTTACCGTATTTTTGAACAAAAAAGGGGACATAACTCCCTTGAAAGAGAACTTTGGCTTATTTTGATTGAGAAAACTTCGAATGTCCGAAATCTGGATAATGTCGACATTCACCGGTGATTATCCGAAATTCTTTTTTCTCTGTTTGGATTCAATTAGCTTTGCGAGTCAGTCTTTTTAGTCTTGTACAAGTATGGTAAAACAGTTAGGTTAGGTTAGGCTAGGTTAAATTTGGTTATGAATATCAGAAATGGGTTAAAAACCTAAGCTAACCCAACCAAATGTAACCTAACCTAACTTATCATCAAACCTAGGATTAAATTGAAAAAGTTGACTGACAACGCTGACTAAATCCAAGCAGAAAAATAAATTATTTCGGACATTCACCAGTGAATGTCAACACTCACCAATTTTGGATATTTTATCATATATATATATATATATATATATATATATATATATATATATATATATATATATATATATATATATATATATATATATATATATATATATATGATAAAATTTCAGCTGATTTGGATTTTTTGACTTTACCCAGGGACATTTTTTTTACAAAACTGTATGGATAATCCTCTCATCATCACATCCAACAGTTCGTGGTAACGAACTGTAAGTAAGGAGTGGCCCGGCTCAATAGTAACCGAAATTCTAAAAAACGGAATTTTGATTCCAATAGATACATAAAAAGAATCAGATTTTTATTCTGATTTCAAATATATAAGTTTCATCAAGTGTATCTATTGGAAAGTGTATTCATCAAGTTTTTTTTGTTTTTTTTTCATGTGTGATTGTATCGACCCAGTGGTCCTAGAATATCACGGAAGGGCTCATTCAAGCGGAAATTAAAAGTTATAGTACCCTTTTTAAGTGGTCAAAAATGGAGGGCAACTAGGCCCCCTCCCACGCTCGTTTTTTCCCAAAGTCACCCATTAAAAAATTTGAGATATTCATTTTGTTCAGTATAGTCGAAAAACAGAATAACCATGTCTTTGAGGATGACTTATTCCCCCACAGTCCCTGGGGGAAGGTCTGCAAGTTATGAACTTTGCCCAATGTTTACATATAGTATTGGTTTGTTCTAGTCGAGTACAAGGGGGAAAAGGGATCGAAATTCTAAACTGGTGAAGTGCTTCAGGCGGAGCCAGGCGGCTACACTGTCAATCATTTGAAACGAAACGTTCCAGCCTGGAGGTTTACGTTTCCGAAAGAGCGCGATGAAGCGTTTGTTGATAGCTCAGAAGTATTGATGAAATTGCCAGTTCCACTGGTCTCGGGCGGAACTAAACGCATTGCGAAGATGATCAGCTTTATTGCAGACCTGACCAAATACTCTGTTGAATAATTTTTTAAATAAGTTTATTGTATTTTTACAGTTTTATGCCACAAAATATACGAAGTTTTAATTGATTTATCGTGGTGTCCCGAATTACCCACCGCCCTGACCCATAGTACCCGCACAAGTGGTACTCTGGGACAAAACAGAACCCTTTGAAAAATAAGTCTTGCTAGTTTTAGTGCGAGCAATAAAAATTTGAGAAAAATCGCAGTAAAAGCCAAATGATTTTGCCACAGATTGATTCTTGATAGAAGAAAATCGGATTGTAAATGTAGGAGATATATATATATATATATATATATATATATATTATATATATATATATATTATATATATATATATATATATATATATATATATATATATATATATATATATATATATATATATATATATATTACTATATTGTAAATATAGTGCCTATGGCATCTCTGCAAGCTAGAAAAAAACAGTTACACCAGTGCCCTTTAGATTTTGAAGAATTCTATTTGCAAGGCAACGCTCCAAAATTTGTCTTAGATACATTGTCACAATTTTTGCCCTATTATCTCCCTGGAAATTGGCCTATAGAACTAAACCCAATCTTAGTTCGTAACCAGGGCCGGATTTAGACTTTACAAGGCCCTAAGATCTTCGAGATATCCCTATGTAAGTCCAGATAAAATATATTTCAACGTCATATGTTATTTCCGGGTACCAAAAGGGTTAAACTGAAATACGATTAAGAAGTATATAGATCGCAAAATAACAAATGACAACTTTATCAAATCGTAAATTACATATATTGTCTCTTTTTCTGCTCATGAGGCTGAAGGAACAGAATTTATCTTGAGTCATTTATGTAGTTCCCCCCCCCAATTGCACTTCCTGGCTGAAGGTTCAGGGTTTTCTAAATCGCCATCTTCATCATTATTCCTATTTCTTCTTTTAGATCTGCTTATATTCTACTCATCACCAGGAAGTTTTCCTTTTCTTAAAAATAGTCGAATAGATAATTGGAAACTTAACAAAATCTTTAAATGAAGCATTGGGGTGCCAATTAGGGTAGATAGGGGGTACTTGTACTTGTACTTGTTGCACGTTCAAGCCGCATCCAGACTCATCGTGGCGCCCAGCAGATGACGACATGTCTCCTTCCATAGGTTTCGCTCGAGGGTGGCAGGCTCCACCATTTCCAGCCAGTGGCGATCCCAGCGACCGCCGTATTTTCAGAATCCTCCGATTGGCTCCAGATCAGACTTAACTGTTGCTAGCCACGTCTTCTTTTGGCCTCCTGCCCTCTTCTTCCAGGCAGGTAATGGTAGACATTTGAGGCATTTTTTGCTTGTATGGTCATCTGGTCTGCGCATTGTGTGGCCAAACCATCTCAGTCTCCTATGCTTAACAATGTCAGAGACAAGTGGGCGATCCCCACATCTTCTCCTTACTTCTTCATTCGAGATTCTATCTGAGAGGCGCAAGCATTTGTGGTTGAATATATTCAAGCTCAACGCTTCGGCTGCTTTACGTGACCACGTTTCACATCCATAAAGGAGGACAGAGAGAACCATAATACCGGGGATGCCGTAGCCAAGCTTTTTATCATCATATTTGTCATCATCATTGAGCGTTTCTTGGGGATAAGGTACGCCACAAGGTCCCCAGTCTTGCCGTCACCCGAAGCGCGTTGGCCATCACCTTACTCGGCGGGGAGCTCAGTGATGTTTACACCCCTTCACCGCTTTGAGGTGCGCTAGCGGACCTCAGTAGATAGGGGGGTTATTCCCAAATTTTTTGCCCCCTCCCCTCCACTACTAGAATTTGAAAAATACCTTTGTTGGCATCGTGACCGGATATAAAAAAAAGGCCCCATCCATATTTTGAAAGTATCTTTCTTCTCTCATCATTAAAAAAAGAAACAAACCATTAGCCGCTAACCCTAAAAGTATTTTTGGAATTTGCACCCCTGGTGAGGTCCACAACTTCCTGGATGTATCTAAACCTACTGGTATCAAAAATTCCGTTTCTTAGAGTTTCGGTTACCATTGAGCCGGGTTGCTCCTTACTTACCTTGATACCGGTTGTCGACAATACAAGTTCTGGCTTACAAAAGCGCTTTATTCGAAAGGGTGTGCTAGAAAAGAACTGGGTGAAGCGTATGAGATGTTCCAGGTGCGCAGCTTTAAGCCAAATAATGTTGCAATATTTTGAAGATAAGTGCGAATTGCAGGTTCGGATAATTTTTGGGGAAGGGACTGCCCTTAAATTGGGAGCCCTAAACTATAGCTTGTTAACTTTATACGTAAACCCTGCATTATTTGTAACTGAAAGACTTATACCTCATCTTTTTAAGTCGAGTACAACAACTTACTAAAGGACTTAATAAAAATAAAGTATTAAGTTCATAACAAGATAGGTAATAGAAAAAGAAAAATCACAGAGCAAAGACTCTGAATTTTGGAACACAGAAATTTTTCCACTGTATTTGGAAGACCTTGTGATTTTGGAATGCCTACAGTCTCAAATCAATTTACCGTGGCATGGAGACCTATGAATGAGTCTTTTTCTAAGATAGAAGCACAAGTTTAAAAAGAAGATCAAAGTAGATGATTTATACAGGTATATTTAGATTCAAAGGAATCTTGAAATTTTTGGAGTAGGGACGTCTTTCGGAAACGTAAACCTCCAGGCTGGAACGTTTCGTTTCAAAAGATTGACAGTGTAGCCACCTGGCTCCGCCTGAAGCACTTCACCAGTTTAGAATTTCGATCCCTTTTCCCCCTTGTACTCGACTAGAACAAAACCAATACTATATGTAAACATTGGGCAAAGTTCATAACTTGCAGACCTTCCCCCAGGGACTGTGGGGGAATAAGTCATCCTCAAAGACATGGTTATTCTGTTTTTCGACTATACTGAACAAAATGACTATCTCAAATTTTTTAATGGGTGACTTTGGGAAAAAACGAGCGTGGGAGGGGGCCTAGTTGCCCTCCATTTTTGACCACTTAAAAAGGGTACTATAACTTTTAATTTCCGCTTGAATGAGCCCTTCCGTGATATTCTAGGACCACTGGGTCGATACAATCACACATGAAAAAAAAAACAAAAAAAAAACACGCTTCCGTGATATTTCTACTGGCCAAAAATACAAAATTCCACATTTTTGCAGATAGGAGCGTGAAACTTCTATATTAGGGTTCTATGATACGCTGAATCACGGATGCGTGTTTATTTGTTTGTTTTTTTTGTTTTTTTTTCCAGGGGTCATCGTATCGATCCAGTAGTCCTAGAATATCGTGAGAGGGCTAATTCGAACAGAAATTAAAAGTTCTAATGCCGGTTTTAAGTAACCAAAAAATTTGGAGGGCAAATTGGCCCCTCCCTTGCTCATTTTTTCCCAAAGTCACTCAATCAAAATTTTGAGATAGCCATTTTATTCAGCATAGTCAAAAACCTTATAAATATGTCTTTGAGGATGACTTAGTCACCGACAGTTCCCGAGGGAAGGGCTGCAAGCTATGAACTTTGTCCATTGTTTACATATAGTATTGGTTATTGGGAAGTATACAGACGTTTTCTGGAGGGATTTTTTCTGGTGGGAGGGGGTGTCGGAGGAGGGGGTTACGAAGGAGTATCTTTCCATGAAGAATTTTTCCTTGGGGGAAGGGACATTTCTATGAATTTTCCCAGCATTATTTAAAAAACGATCAGAAATCAAATAAAAAAAAACAAGTTTTTTTCAACTGAAAGTAGGAAGAACAATAGAACTTAAAACAATCAGAAATTATTACGTATATAAGGGGGTTCGTCCCCTAGTCAATACCTCGCTCTTTACGCAAAAGTTTTTTTTCAGCACTTTCAAAAGAGCTATCAATTCTATTTAAACGGCCTTTGTGATTCAGGGATTTGTGATTCGAACAAAATTCGAACTTTAGCGTAAAGAGCGAGGTATTGACTAGGGGGCGAACCCCCTCATATACGTAATAGTTTCTGTTCGTTTTAAGTTTTAATGTTGCTCCTTACTTTCAGTTGAAAAAACTTGTTGTTTTTTTTTATTTTACCCCGATAATAACCAAGATCACTGAAAAGAACTAATGACAGTAGAACAACTGTTCAATGTATAATGATATTCATTCCTGGAAGCTCCAACAATTCTGGATTTATTGAAGTTATAAAAGAGAAAATGTTCAAAATGTATTTTGTTTTCTGTGATACGGAAACGATGATCTGGTCTGTAAAAGGCTTAGGGGGAGGGGCATTAACCCTACTCCTTTTTGTGGTTACTTCTATTATTTTTAAGTTTGACTCGATCATTCATGGTAATTACTGATCGTTTTAGGCCTCACTTACTTATTTATAGTAATGTCAGATAGTTTTAAGTTTGAAATATTATTGGACTCAATTCCTGTCCAACTTTGATTTAATGTAGATCCTCGCTTTTTTTTGAAAGACTCTTTTTTGAACAAAAAAGTTATAATTAATTAAGTTCTGCTAGTTTAAAATTGACATAAGTGTTTAATTTTAATATAACCATTTTTTTCAAAATAGTCCAATAAATGTGACTGGGAATAACAAGGCCCCAAACCCACATTCCCTGGGAAAAGGGCTGGAAATTATACAAGCTGCCTATTGTCTATACATAGGTTTTATTAATGGGATTAATTAAAAAACAAATCTCAAAAAGAAGTTTTCTAAAGAAAAGTAAAAAGCAATTTTGAGCCAAAAACGAGCAGAAACAAACTCTTTTTTGAAAAAAAGTTATAATTAATTAAGTTCTGCTAGTTTAAAATTGACATAAGTGTTTTCTTTTATTAATAAAAGGAATAATACTAATTTTTTTCGCTATAGACTAACGTTGTAAAAAAAAAGGCGTATCTGCAATTTCTCATGATCACGAACGGCTATGGTATAAATTACGGCTTCAGAGACACAACTGAAACTTTGATGGGATCTTGAATGGGGATGGCGGAAGAATTATACATTACATTTTGAATTTAGGAGGACATAGGGTAGCTTATCAAGGACAATAAACTCTGAAGAAAGTAGAAATGGGGGTACCAGCCCCGTACGAACACATGTGCTGCCATCTACAATTTAGTTTAATGCCGACGGGACATAATTTATTCAAGGATTATCGATCGAGTCTAATGTGTGTCAAGGTCAATCGATCTGTTGTTGTTGTTGTTTGGCCACGTGTAATGGCATGAGGGGTGATTTACATAATCGATGGTGGAATTATTGATTCACGAGCATGGGGAATTATGAAACAATATGGTCATAGAGTCTCTAGGGGGAAAGATTACGTAATCGCTCAATGACCTCTTTTTCCAAGATCGATTTATTTGTTGTTTCTATGTGTAATAACTCCGGGATGAAGGTTGCACATGTACATTGAATTCTAACGGGAACAATGTTATTGATCTAGGATTCGAGGGGGACATGAATTTTCGAGAACTGGATTTACATAATCGATTGAGAATTTTTTTGATCCGATAACAGGAAACAGTTAGATCCCGTGTTTCCTTCTCAGCCAATCAGCGAGTCGGTTACATACCCCTTCTCAGCCACTCAGCGAGTCGGGTACATATTATGGGCGGAGGGACGATAAAGCAAGTCTTTTTTAGAGAGGTCTATTAGTATGTGAATGGAAATCAAAGGAGTGAGAAGAAGAAGAACGGTTTGACTTTACTCATTTGGATATATATTTGTGTGTGTTGACGATGTCGATGAGTGGAATGTTTGCCCTATTAGAAGTTGATAGTGGGGTTGATGATAATAGTACAAGAGCACAAAACATTTCGGTGGAAATCACGAAAGGATCACGGCTTTGTCTGGAATGGGATGCAGTATATGCAAGATATGTGATATCCTTGAGCAAATTTAAAATGGAGGATCAATTATGTTTCACCGCTAAAGTTGATAGAGTACATGCGAATAGACTTCAATGTGCTTTAAGTGCATTAGTGAAACATATTGAAGACAATAAACAGTATCGCTGATTGTACATGCTCTGTATTATTGATGTTTTTGTTGTTGTTGTAATTATTCAATAAAATTGTTTCGAAATCGAAAATGTCCCCTTTCTTTTCTGGTTATGGCTAACGAATCAGGGTCAGTCTAGAGTCAGCAGTCGGAGTGAAAGGACCGAAAAATGAATAAATTTGAGAAAGAGAGAACAAGATCAAATCCAGTGTTTATGGAAAAACATTTGATTTTGGATGATGATGTTCTCGAGTTATCTCTTAAACGCAGGATATTCTCTTGTCGGGGAACAATTGACAATATAATGAGGAGTGATTCTCCCCCATTGGACTATTGTATGAAGCTTTTAAAATGTGATTCAAATGCTTATAGTCAATTTATTGATATATTAATTGGAACAATGCAGAATCATATTGTGGATATACTTTTGAAAACATTGCCAATGGATTCAATATAGAAGGCTCCCCCATCATTCGAAAGAGTTAACGTCAAAGAGTTACTCCTTTCTCCCCCCATTTCTCTCTCTTAGAATTTATCGAGCGAAGAGTATCAGTTTCTCCTTAGCTGTGAGAGATTTGACACCGGAAACCGAAAACTGTTCTATATATGTACATTGTGCATGTACACTCTTGGCAGTTACAATCCATGCGAGAATTGTACAATTATAGATGACCATAGCAAAAAGTGTAGATTATGTAATCAATGTAAATTAAATAGAGGCTATGCAGTACAAATTAAAGGATGTAATTCATGTCTTGAGGAGGTGTGCGACTCACATCTTAGAGGGCACCTGTGCTCCAATTGTCACTATGATAAATGTGATCAGTGGGAGAATACTTACCCCGCTATGATTGGAAAGAATCCCAAACGTGAGTTTAGTTTATTTCTACGAGATTGGTATCGTCGTGGATTTAAATTATTCTGGGAAGAGGGATCTGGTCTACGATTCAACTTTTGGGGTAACAAGACAATTTCGTTTCTACGTCATCGCTGTGATGACACCACCAACAATGACTATAAACCAAGGGATTTTTATTTGGCAGTGACGGAATTTGATTCACCCCTTGATAACATTGTATGTGATATTTCTTCAAATAGACAGATTGAAACTCTTGAATTTCATAATATGAATGCAAATAGTATAATTGACTATACAAAGAGATATGACAAGAGTGAAGTTACATTATACTGTAGAAAATGTGACCCGGACTTTGCAGTCAATCAGGATCAATACACAGTGAATCCAAATGATTTATCGGCATTAGTGGTTCAAGATAGTTGTATATACATAGAAGATGTATACATATATAGTGTAGATTTAAAGACTTTTTTTTATATATATATATATGCATTTTATTAATAAACAAATTAACAAACATTTTTTAAGCACTTTACTCTTAGGGCACTGAAATCAATGCTATATAGGTCTGAGATGTTATTTTCTACTAGAAAGTCATTCAGACGTGGATTGTCAACATAAATGTGGAGAAACTGCTTGTAAGTATAGCCACGACATCGGAACACAAAATATAGTAGTGCATGGAAGCCGCAGCTTTTAGTCGTTAGATCCTGTACCCTCTTTCGATTTTGAATAATAGTTTTCCCACTGCTCTCAATATAGTTGCTGATGTGAGGTGTGTAGAATGTATAGGGTAGACCAAGAGGATCAAAAAATTCAATCGTCTTCAGTGTTTGAAAGATGCACAGCCAATGACCCGTCAGCACAGTCGACGGACTGCTATTAACAATAATCAAGGTATTGTTGACACGTTGAATTTTTCCAAAGAAAGTCCGAGGGCAGACAATAGGATTTGTACTGTGACATGTAGGGGTCCATATTAAATACATTGATTATTTGACTGGTGTTCATGGCGCCAAGTCTAGTAGAACACTGCCTTCGGGAGTGATTTCCCAATAGGTTTCGTATTGATTTAGTGAGATTTGGGCAATACTCTAAGCCAATGAGTTAGTAATTTTACACTCTAAACGCACACTCCCTGTACGTACTATACTCATATCCTGTGTGCCAGACAAATCCAGTACAATGATACCATGTGTTTTAGCAAACATATCTTCGGTTATACCATTTTCAAATAGTTGCGAATCATGATCTAGAGTTTGAATGGTCAGCTCGTACAATGTTCTATAGGATTTATCAAAAGATAGATTGTAGAGTGGGATGCCGTTTACTTTGCACGCAAGAGATGAAAGTCCAAACATCTCGAATTTATGTGGGCATTCAGTCCATGATCCAATTGCACTGGCGCTTTTTACAAATGCCAAAGCCAATTTCGAGGGAATCTCACCATTGATAAAGGATGAATCGGTGAAGGTGCGTGAGCCCATTGCAATATGACGTTGATTGGTGATTGTATGAGGAACAAGTAGTTTAATATTGTTGCCATTGGCTCTCAGGTTTTCCACGGCCAAAGCAACAGAACTCATAACCTGCTGTTTGCGTACATGAAGTACTGCCGAGGTGAGGGAGATACTTACATCGGGATTACCAGCAAGTTCTTTTCTCAAAATGAAATTGGAGGGTGCAAGCGTTAGTTTTATATCCACTTTAACATTGGGTGGCAACCAGTGGGGTATATTAAATAGTTCATGATATATTTTTCCGACTAGATGTAATTCGCTAGTTTTAGTATTTTTAAGTGCATATGTACTATCAGTATTGGTAATATATTCATATACATTTGAGGCGCCTCTCAATTCCTTGTATGACTTGGGTGTCATCAGCATGAATTGCATATAGCTTGTATAATTTGAGAGATGGTTGCTTGTGCTCACCAGCGTGCCATTGATGTAGACACTAATTTGACGAAATAAATTATATAGTATACAATTTTCATAGGATAGTCCATTTCTCCGAATTAGCATTGCATTATCGGATTGACGGACTTTTATATGTAAATCAATTACTGTTGAATACCAGTCCTTAAAGTAGTCTTCATGAGACTAATTTGACAGTGGATATGGTAAGAGAGGAGCTTCAACGGATATTATTATTCATAATATCAACGCTTAACACTCCCATCGACATTTTGAGAAGTGAATAGATTCAATGATGCGGTGATGGAAGGCTGGGAATCCTTTTGTAGTAGGTAGGACATCTTAGGAGACGAAATCTAGTTTCGATCTAGCACTTCTTTTATTCCTGGGGCTTCTGTTTACACTACGTGTTGGCTTTTTCCTTCTTTTCTTTGACAAAGGGGATGATGTATTACGTGTCCATCCTGAGCAGAGACTGATGAGGGATGAAGTGTTTCGCGACATTTTTAAGCTTTGACCAGTTTGATGTAATCCCTCGCCAAGGTTTCGCGAACAAAAACCAATATGTTCCATAGCAAATTATTTTAAATCCTTGACAAAGCTCTACTCAGCTAGCGTCGTGGCTGTACAATCTGTTGCAGCCGGTCAAAGATATTTTCTGGCCAGTGGTAGCGAAGAGCGAAAGAGCTTAGCAAACCAACTTCCAAGACCGTATCCAGACATTGACGAGTGACCTTTGTAATAGTCCATTCCATTGCCCTGTTGTCTTGGGCCAAGAGTATTAACATAGCAGTCAATATCAGGACAAGTGAATACCACTTTTTTATGAGACATCTTGCTGTTGAACGATGGGTCGAAAATGGCATGTAATCACAGCCAAACCTTTTGAAATTGCTATTGGATCACCCAATTCGGTTCTTAGTGTTAACTTACAGAGTTCCAAATAGGAAGTGTTTACGGGAATATACTGAAGATGCTTTATATTGTAGTGATGAATATGTTTTTGATTGGTTTTTTTTTGAAGAACTCGTAGGAGGGGAACATTTGAATTACCAACCCGAGATGTTTCCACAAATGAAGCGTAGAGAAATATACAAGTGCCTGTGGTGAAGGCAGGCGGGTAGTCAGCGAAAATGAAATTAGTGTTTCCGGCACTTTTACCATTGATTATATTGAGCTTAAAGCCAAGAACGTCCTTTAGATTATCATTGAGAATAACCTTTTCACTGGCAATAGGTGAACTAATGTAGATCTTGCCCTCCTCCTTTGAATAGTTGAAATGAAAAGCAACTTTTTTACGATCGAAAATTCTTTTATTGATAGAATGACATAAATCATTCATACAGATGAGTTCTTTGTAGGGTAATTCAATATATGGATAATTCATCCAACTGATCTTTTGAATTTGTTCTTGATCACCTGGTGGTGGCGGCCAATCATAGGGTCTAATTTTTATTTCATATTTATGATCCTTTCTCGGGATGTCATAGGTATTTTTGAGAATACAGTCAACAAGAGCCACTTCATACTTTCCATCGTCGAATTTGATGGTGGGGGAGAGTTTCGTCCAAAAATCACTTGTTCTATTCCGATCATTGTAGAGAGGATCAGAAAAATTGGACATGAAAGTCACATAGAAATCATTGGGCATTGTTAATATCTTCAGCACTGACCCAAGAATCAAAATCTGAGTTGTATCCTAGCCAGCGAACAAGCAACTGTTTCTTACCATGGCGTGTACGACTCTTTAATATCTTTTCAATTTGATACATTTCACTAGTGTTTCTAACTTTTTGCAGTTCATACTCATAAAAACCACCGAGAATCTCATCATCTTTGGTGTCTCGCAGTCGATATGTCGAGGGCATGGTGTCCAAGATTTTGGACACTTTAAAAAGTTCAGTGCTCCATAAATATGTCGACGTTTCAAAAATGTTGGTGGCTCTATTACTGCAAATTCTATCACCGACATTGACTTCATTCTTTTTTTTCTCTTTTTCACCCGGGGATTATTGCTCGTGAGAGGTGTCAAAGGTATTTTCATCGTTTTAAACATCCAGAGGACGTGAGTTGTACAGATATCAATGAGGACGATGATTATAAATAAAATATATTGTATCTAAATAATGAATAAAAGTAGATGTATTTTTCAATGTGCAATATCTTGAAATTAATAGACGAATCGTTCTTATTAATCGTTCAGCCAATGCAGCCTTTATCGGGCTGTGACTATGATAAAGTGTTGTATTATATTTCAAAAGAACCTTTTGAACATGGGGATTAACAAATTCACTGCCACGATCCGATTAAATTTTTCTATACGAATCCTGTTCGAGAAGACTTTCAATGGCCCTAGCAACTTCAACACCTCTTTTTGACCGTAGTGGAATGGCATAGGCATAGCGACTACAGATACTGATTGCAACCAGAAGGGATTGGTAGGGGATATTGTAAAGCCGTTGAAGTGTATCTAAAGTTACAAGATCCAAGTGCATTATATGCATAGGGAAAAAGGCTTTAGTTTGTCGATATTGTTTACTTCGAATCCTGTGATTACGATGTAGTGTGTAACTAAGTTCATTTTCTAGATACTCTTTTGCATTTTTCAATGTGATGGTGGTGGTGCCGGAGACAGCTTTGGAAAGCTTTTTGGGAGAACTTAAATTCATCGCCTTGCCAATATTTTCATAAACACCATTCAAAACCTCATCAATTTTGAGTGTAAACACATAGTGTAATGTCCACTCCCCTTTTGCACACGGGTGAGCAAATCAACTCGTCTTTGCTTTTAACTCGCAACCACAGGTGTTGTAAAATCAGTGCTGCTGCTGCTAGTATCTTCAAATATTGAATCTTCTTCTTTTTTAAATGATGGTGTTGTTGTTGGTGGACTATATTCTCTTAGTTTCTTTAGAATTTGCTTATTGCCAATAAGACTTTTCGGAAAGTTTATCGCACACAGACAGGTGTATAGATTATTGTCAAAGGATAAGAGTCCTTTACGATTCGTCACCCTATCACAAATTAAATCAACTAGATTATAACTTTTTCCCTGAATTATAATTCGTTTCCCTGTGCTCTCGAGTTGAAATTGTTCACCACCAGTTTCTAACATGAGATATGATGATAATCTTTTACTCTGTTCTCGATAGGTCAATGGCAATAGGTTTCCAATTTTCAATACAATTGAATTCGATTACTTCTCCTTTGATTGCAGTGCTGCTGCAGACTCTTGAGGAGATATTTCCTGTGTAGGGGGATCAGTGACGACGGTGGCAGGTCTCATGATATGTTTTATGTTTGTCCACACGTCGCAATGCATCTTGAAGTAAACGCAGTTTTTTGTCATCGGCAATATTCTCATCGTTAATGAATTTGCTTAGATTGTCTTCAAAATGTTCGATGGGCGAGAGGACAAGTTCAAATGGTGTCAATTTATAGGGTTTTGCGATTCTCTCTCTCTCACTAGAGAAAACTGTTTTCAAGTCATGCACTTATCGGTAGTAAAAGTGTGAAAAAGCTACCGCCCGCCTGAAGGAGTCGTTTTCTTTTTAAATTTTTTCCCTTTTTTTTGAAATCCCCGGCGCGGACAGTGGAACGATGTTGCGTTTTATGTTTTCTAACACCATCTTGCAGTTGAAAATTAACCTCAGTTAAATTTAAACAAAGTTCAGATATTAGATTAATGAAATCATTGTCAACCCCATGTTTGAGTATAGCCTTCCTAAGCAACGTTTTTGAAGTGCTTAAAACTGAAAACAGATGCCGTTGTTCGTGTAGTTTCTTCAGTGTCATAATGGCGACTAATAGTCTTTTCTACTGTTCACCGGAAGATATACTGTAATTTCATTGTTGAAAATGTCGGTGACTACACGTAGATCCTCGGGCGTGCTCTGATTAAGATCCAACAAAATGTAACCGTTGGGCTTGCTAGTCGCATGTGTTTACGCTGACAACATAATTTTTGGGGCGCGGGGTTATATCTGATTTTTTATTTTTAGGCGCTCGATATAATCACGCACGACTCGATAGATGATATAGACGGTGCAATTCAAAGCAAGGGTTCTCATACATTTGTTCTGATGAAACAGATTGTGTAGAACTCTGGTTATAGAAATTTGTTCATGGTGGGAGCGAACGGTGACCAATTCTAGCATTTCCTATGATACCTCTTCAATAGATTCAGCCACATCATCGATTATTAGCCATGAGTTCGGTTCAATACTAGTGAAAATATAAAGTCCCCGTATGAATTGTCTTGGTCTGGTTGTGGCAATTGCTTTTATTTGCTCGGAGGATTCCTTCCAGCGGATATAGCAATAGTTTATTTTTTTCGGTTTTCCCAAAAACATGTGATAGCACTTTTGACTTATTTTAGCTAATAGAGTTGTTTTCCCCGACATTTAGGGTCCACCCAGACCCGATATGAGTATTGTTTTAAATTGATACATGCTGTTGGGGACAACAGTCAAACTGTAACTAACTGTAAATCATTTGTGCTCAATGAATAAGTAGTAATTTTCCCCATAGATCTATCTATTCAAGAACAACAACAAAAAAAACAATATTTCATGGCAGTATTTATTTCGACACTGCATGAAAACAAATATTTGTGCAGTCAACATGAATAACAATAAAAATAATAATAACAATTGTGCAACAAGAACAGTTGAGAAAATTTCTCCGGTGGCCAAAATTGAAAACTCTATTTGTTCAACATGAACACAGGGCAATGATAACACTTTATAAATAAGCAATTATTGTATTTAAAAAAACACTTTTCTGTACAATTCATTATTTAAAATAAAAAAAAAAACACTTTTTGTCCATGATCAACAACAACACTTTTCTATACATCACTTTTTTTTTGTCAACTTAAACACACTTTTCTATACAATAACACTTTTTGTACAACAGAAAAAACAGACACACACACACACTCAGGGGAATTGCTAGTAGCACAGTTGAACTTGATTATGAATTTAACGGGGTGGGTCCCCCCCCACCCGGGCCGCGGGGCTAACGGCTGGCCGGCCGCGGGTGGGACCCCACCCCTGGGAAGCCACGGGAAGGACCCCCCCCCTCCCCCGGGAACCGCGTGGGGAAAAGAAAAGTTGTCATCACTGCTATGGGTTAGGTTAGTTGAGGATGGGTAAGTGGTGGTGGTGGTGGTTAGTGCTTGGGTTAGATAAACAGTTGAGTTAGGTTAATTTATAAACAGGTTGAGGGGTGGTTAGTCAGATTAGGTTAATTTATCCAGACCAAGTTGATTGCGATAGTCAATGCATTCAACTCGATCCGAAATACGGTAGTGGCCGTGGGGTAGGACACTCACACCATTCTCAAGCACATAGACTTTGTCAGATATACATGACTTTGCAGTCTATTCCACTCTTACAGTATAATTTCTATACTGTAGAGAGCGAATTACAAGCACTTGTGCTCTCGGCACTAGGCTACTTTCTACACAATCTCAGTACACACTCATGTTGAAATTGCTCTTTACAAAATGTGTAGGCACCCCTTTACACGCCTTCTTTTCTTCCCCACTATGAGTTTCCACGCAATAGACTTTGGGGCCCGGGAACACCCCCCTGGATATCAACTCACTCCCTATCTCTGATTTTAACATTAATAGTTGGTTGGAGGCTTGACGTTTTACCAGCTCGGGGTAGAGAGATGGATTCTAGTTGGTGAAATCCATCCGCGAGCTGATGTGTTCCCCCTTTTGCAAATCACCCAATAAATCCAATTCAGTCCCATTTACCTTTAACAGCAGAGAATCTGTATCCCCATAGTAAACTTGAACCTCCCCTCCCGTGGCCATTGCACCTTGCACACATTGTAAAAGAACGACAACATGAGCTTTTTTGAAATTTCTAGTACTGAACTACCGCCTGCGATATTCTTGTTCAGTACTACATTTCGCTTTCGCCTGTGTAGAAGAACCATGCCGGCCTCTATGCTCGTGAATGATGTAAAATTGGGGTCGGCAATAATTCGTGCACACTCTAGAGGGTCAGTCACGACGTTGCAGTGAGATCTGTTCCGTAGTCTTTCACACATTTTGCCAAACGCTGAATTTAGAATGAGCTTATACATTTCCTTCTCCACCTTTGAATTTGCCCTAGAGCGTTTATCGACAAAGGTGTCGATAAACGTTTTCAAGTAGGGTCGCTGATTGAACTGTAGGACCCTGTGTATTTTAGTGATCTTGAAACCATTGCTCACCATCCAATGCAAAAGCACATGGTGAACAACGATATTCTCCTTAGGGTCCAAATCAGCAATCAGTTTCTGTTTGGAGGGAGTCCAGTGCATCCCCATATCCTCAACCAATGAACGATTGTAGGGGCTCAGAGAGTCCCTGCTCACCGGTCGATTGATACAGGGAAAGACAAAATCTTTGACTGAGTCGTGAAGCGCCAGCGGAATGTGACCGTCAACTTCAAAGAACCATCCTTGTGGCCCATATTTTCTTTGTTTTTTACTCTTTCTTAAGTGATATATATGTTTTATTTACACTGTAAATACCATTTTTTTAGCAAAGATTTTACATCCATCATTGTAGGATCTGAATTGCGTAGGTACTAAAGGAACACTGAACATTTTTTCTGATTTTGTGTGTTTTCGCAAGAAAATCCATAGATAGTTGAAACTCTGCATAAATATCTTCATTTCAGCCTAATTGCGTAGGTACTAAAGGAATATCGTAAATTTTTTCTGATTTTGTGTGTTTTTTCACGAAAATATCTTGTTTTTAGCAAACTTAGCCATAGCTAGTTAAAACAGTGCATAAATAATTTCATTTTTATCCTAATTGTGTAGGTACTAAGGGAACACTGAGCATTTTTTCTGATTTTGTGTGTTTTCGAAAGAAAATAGCTTGTCTTTAGTAAAATTAGCCATAGTTAGTTGAAACTCTGCATAAATATCTTCATTTAATACTAATTGCATATTTTCTAGAGGAACATTTAAAATTTTTTCTGATATCGTTTGTGTTTTCACAATAAAATATCTTGTCTTTATCAAAATGAGCCATAGATTCATGAAACTCTGCATAAATATATTCACTTCAGCACAAATTCGAAGGTACTACAGGACCATATAAAATTTTTTCTGATTTTGTGTGTTTTCGCAAGAAAATAGCTTGTTTTTAGCAAACTTAGCCATAGCTAGTTGAAACTGTGCATAAATATCTTCATTTTTAGCCTAATTGTGTATGTACTAAAGGAACATTGAACATTTTACTTCAGATTTTGTGTATTTTTGCAAGAAAATGGATTGTCTTTAGCAAACTTAGCCATAGCTAGATAAAACTCTTCATAAATATCTTCATTTAATCCCAATTGAGTAGGTACTAGAGTAACATTGAACATTTTACTTCTGATTTTGTGTGTTTTCGGAAGAAAATCCATAGCTAGTTGAAACTCTTAAGAATTCAATTAATTTTGAGCATAAGGTATTTTTTAATACTGGTACATTTATCAATATTTCTTATTTTGTGTTTTTTCGCAAGAAAATAACTTGTCTTTAGCAAACTTAGCCATAGCTAGTTGAAACTCTGCATAAATATCTTCATTTTTAGTCTCACAAGTATGGTATTAATTTTTCTATCTCCCACCGAAAAATTTAGAATTGAACTTTAAATTTCTCTATGTCTTTGTGAAATAAAGAAGCGAAGTGGAAGATTTTTGTTTTCTCTGGATAAATTAGAATTAACGTTTGTTCATTTGTAAAGTTCAGAAGAGAGCTTGAACTTTCCTTGACTTCGTTGAGAAAATTTTAAATTGAACTAGAACTTTTTATCTTCCTTGAAAATATTCACAAGTATGATATTACTTTTTCTATCTTCCACCTAAAAATTAAAATTGAACTTTAAATTTATTTATTTCTTTGTGAAATAAAGAACTGAAGTGGAAGATTTTTATTTTCTCTGGAGAAATTAGAATTGAAGTGTGTTCTTTGGTAAAGTTCAGAAGAGAACTTGAACTTTTCTTCACTTCGTTGAGAAAATTTTAAATTGAACTAGAACTTTTTATCTTCCGGGAAAATATTCACAAGCATGGTATTACTTTTTCTATCTTCCACCGAAAAATTTAGAATTGAACTTTAAATTTCACTGTCTTTGTGAAATAAAGAACTGAAGTGGAAGATTTTTATTTTCTCTGGAGAAATTAGAATTGAATTGTGTTCTTTGGTAAAATTCCGAAGAGACCTTGAACTTTTTTATCTTCAGTGAAAAAGTTGGAACAGTATTTTAAATTTTTCCTCTCTTCGAGCCAGATCTGAAATAAAGTGGAAAATTTTTATATTATTTGGAAAAACAGAAATGATCAATGACTAATTTCTTTTTCATTGAAAAATTTCAGAAGAGAACTTGAACTTTCCTTCACTTCGTTGAGGAAATTTTAAATTGAACTAGAACTTTTTATCTTCCATGAAAATATTCACAAGTATGGTATTTCTTTTTCTATCTTCCACAGAAAAATTTAGAATTGAACTTTAAATTTCTTTATTTCTTTGTGAAATAAATAACTGAAGTGAAATATTTTTATTTTCTATGTTGATATTAGAAATGTATTGTGTTCTTTTGTAAAATTCAGAAGAGAAATTGAATTATTCTTCACTTCGTTGAGAAAATTTTAAATAGAACTAGAACTTTTTTTCTTCCGTGAAAATATTCACAAGTATGGTATTACTTTTTCTATCTTCCACCGAAAAATTTAGAGTTGAACTTTAAATATCTTTATGTCTTTGTGAAATAAAGAACTGAAGTGGAAGATTTTTGTTTTCTCTGGAGAAATTAGAATTGAAGTGTGTTCTTTGGTAAAGTTCAGAAGGGAACTTGAACTTTACTTGACTTCGTTGAGAAAATTTTAAATTGAACTAGAACTTTTTATCTTCCGTGAAAATATTCACAAGTATGGTATTACTTTTTCTATCTTCCACCGAAAAATTAGAATTGAACTTTAAATTTCTTTATGTCTTTGTGAAATAAAGAACTGAAGTGGAAGATTTTTGTTTTCTCTGGAGAAATTAGAATTGAAGAGTGTTCTTTGGTAAAGTTCAGAAGAAAACTTGAACTTTTCTTCACTTAGTTGAAAAAATTTTAAATTGAACTAGAACTTTTTATCTTCCAGGAAAATATTCACAAGTATGGTATTACTTTTTCTATCTTCCACCGAAAAATTTAGAAATGAACTTTAAATTTCTTTGTCTTTGTGAAATAAAGAACTGAAGTGGAAGATTTTAATTTTCTCTGGAGAAATTAGAATTGAATTGTGTTCTTTGGTAAAATTCCGAAGAGAACTTGAACTTTTTTATCTTTCAGTGAAAAATTTGGAACAGTATTTTAAATTTTTCATCTCTTCGATCCAGATCTGAACTAAAGTGGAAAATTTTTATATTATTTGGAAAAATAGAAATGATCAATGTCTCATTTCTTTTTCATTGAGAAAATTCAGAAGA
Source organism: Artemia sp. Qi Xiang Cuo (assembly GCF_049724085.1). Classification (NCBI taxonomy): domain Eukaryota; kingdom Metazoa; phylum Arthropoda; class Branchiopoda; order Anostraca; family Artemiidae; genus Artemia; species Artemia sp. Qi Xiang Cuo. The sequence continues at coordinate 91,546,236 of NC_142794.1, read as the reverse complement.
GAACTTGAAATTTCCTTCACTTCGTTGAGAAAATTTTAAATTGAACTAGAACTTTTTATCTTCCAAGAAAATATTCACAAGTATGGTATTACTTTTTCTATCTTCCACCGAAAAATTTAGAATTGAACTTTAAATTTCTTTATGTCTTTGTGAAATAAGGAACTGAAGTGGAATATTTTTATTTTATCTGGTAACATTAGAAGAAGAGAACTTGAACTTTCCTTGACTTCGTTGAGAAAATTTTAAATTGAACTAGAACTTTTTATCTTCCGTGAAAATATTCGCAAGTATGATATTACATTTTCCATCTTACACCGAAAAATTAGAATTGAACTTTAAATTTCTTTATGTCTTTGTGAAATAAAGAAATGAAGTGGAAGATTTTTATTTTCTCTGGAGATATTAGAATTGAAGTGTGTTCTTTGGTAAAGTTCAGATGAGAACTTGAACTTTTCTTCACTTCGTTGAGAAAATTTTAAATTGAACTAGAACTTTTTCCGGGAAAATATTTGGAACAGAACTTTAATTTTTTTCATCTCTTTGAGAAAGGTCGGAATTGAATTTAAGAAAATTTAGAATTAAAGTGAAACTTTTTATCTTCATGGAAAATAATCACAATCATTCTATAAATTTTCCTATCTTCTATGGAAAAATTTAGAATTGAACTTTAAATTTTTATGTCTTGGTAAACTTAAAAGTGATATGGAAACTTTTTATTTTCTCTGGAGAAATTAGAAATGAATTATGTTCTTTGGTAAAATTCAGAAGATAACAAGAACTTTTCTATCTTCTATGAAAAATTTAGAACAGTATTTTAAATTTTTTCATCTGTTTGAGAAAAATCTAAACTGAAGTGTAAAATTTTTTTATTATTTTGGGAAAATAGAAATGATCAAAAGCTTATTTCATTTTCATTGAGAAAATTCAGAATTGAAGTTGAACTTTTCTTCACTTCCTTGAGAAAATTTAAAATTGAAGTGAAACTTTTAATCTTCATAGAAAATAATCACAATCATAGTATAACTTTTCCTATCTTCTATGTAGAAATTTAGAACTGAACTTTAAATTTTTTATGTCATGGCGAACTTAAAACTTAATTGGCAGATTTTTATTTTCTCTGTATAAATTATAATTTAATTGTTTTATTTTTTAAAATTCATAAGATAACTTGAATATTCACGATCAAAGTATAAATTTTCCAATATTCTATGAAAAATTTGGAACAGAACTTTAAATTTTTTTCATCTCTATGTGAAAAGTCGGAACTGAATTTAAGAAAATTTAGAATTAAAGTGAAACTTTTTATCTTCGTGGAAAATAATCACTATCATAGTATAACTTTTCCTATCTTCTACAGAAAAATTTAGAACAGAACTTTAAATTTTTTATGTCTTGGTGAACTTAAAACTGAAGTGGAAGCTTTTTATTTTCTCTGGAGAAATTAGAAATCAATTATGTTCTTTGATAAAATTCAGAAGAGAACAAGAACTTTTCTATTTTCTATGAAAAATTTAGAACAGTATTTTAAATTTTTTCATCTGTTTGAGAAAAATCTGAATTGAAGTGGAAAATTTTATATTATTTTGGGAAAATAGAAATGATTAATAACTTATTTCATTTTCATTGAGAAAATTCAGAATCGAAGTCGAACTTTTCTTCTTCCGGGGAAATATTTGGAACAAAACTTTAAATCTTTTTATCTCTTTGAGAATGGTCAGAACTGAATTTAAGAAAATTTAGAATTAAAGTGAAATTTTTTATCTTCATAGAAAATAATCACAATCGTAGTATAACTTTTCCTATCTTCTACGGAAAAATTTAGAAGTGAACTTTAAATTTTTTGTCTTGGGACTTTTCTTGTTCCGGGAAAATATGTGGAATAGAACTTTAAATTTGACTCTTTGAGAAAGGTCGGAACGTAAGAAGTTAAAAAATACCATGTTAAAAAATTCAAGAAAGTATTTACAAATTGGGGTGGGGACTCTTTGAGGTTGGAAAATGGGTTTAGGAATGACATTATGAATGGAACTTGTTCAGAAAAGATATAATAAAGCCCTAAAAAAGTATTAAAAAAATGGAGAGGGGACTCTTTGGGGGCCCGGGGAGGGTGTTTGGGGGACCCTTGGGGGAGGGTGTCCCTTCTGTGTCTCAATGCACAAAAAATATTAAAAAAATGGGTAGGGGGAGGGGAGGGGAGGGGAGGAGGGGAGGGGGAGGGGAGGGGAGAAGGGGAGGGGGAGGTGACGGTGAGGAGTGGGGAGGAGAGGGAGAGGGAGGGGAGGGTGGGGGGCCCTTTGGGAGCCTGGGGGACCTTTGGGGGCCGGTGGAGGGCCTTTGGGGGTCCTGGAGGCCGGTTGAGAGCCTGGGGGACATTTGGTGACCGGGTGAAGGCCTTTGGGACCCCGGTGGTCTTTTGGGAGCTCGATGTGCCTTTGGGGGGCCTGGGGTGGGCCTTTGAGGGTCTGGGGCCGGGTGGGAGCCCTGGGAACCTTTGAGTACCGGGGACTTCCTTCGGGGTTGGGGTGGGGGATTGGAACCCTTTGGGGTTGGGGTAGGGGACCTCACAACACTGTTCAATGGAACTTGTGTATTATAACGACCACACTCAAAAATCATCTTTTAAATCATCTTTTAAATCAACGTCTCTAACGGTTTCGCCGAAATAATTCCATAAGCTGTCTAAAACCGTTTCGCCCAAATAATCCCTAAAAGTAATTTCATCGTGTTTCTTTTGTTTGGCATCTCAGTGCTTTCACATTTCAAATTTCTAGGAAACCCTTTCCTACGTTAATCTCTTCATCTCATAAATTTTCCTAGCTAAACTATTATGGTTTCGTTAGAATATCAATTTATCTCTCCGACTTAAAGCTCCGTGAAGCCGTATTTAAAAATAGAATTTCTATCTCTTTAGACTCCCACATAATTCCAAGATAACAAGTGATTTCATTTATAATTCATGACACTAAAGATCAATGAAGCCCTATTTAAAAATAGAATATTAATTTTTCTCTCTGACCTAAAGAACGTTTATCCCTCAGACCTAAGATTAAAGAAGCCTTAATGTTTCTTAATTCCTCCTTCGTGAAGCCATATTTAAACATAGTATATTAATTTTTCTCTCTGACCTAAAGAACGTTTATCACTCAGACCTAAGATTAAAGAAGCCTTAATGTTTCTTAATTCCCCCTTCGTGAAGCCCTATTTAAAAATAGAATATTAATTTTTCTCTCTGACCTAAAGAACGTTTATCCCTCAGGCTTACAGATTAAAGAAGCCTTACTTTTTATTAATTCTCCCCTTCGTGAATCAATAATTTCCCTTAGCGATTATGTTGATCAAGTTCACGGCTAAGCTAACCAAACAACAATGTAGCCATGTTTGTTTCTTAATTAAACCCATCGTGAATCAATAATTTCCCCTAGCGATTTACCTCTCCGACTTAAAGCTCCGTGAAGCCGTATTTAAAAATAGAATTTCTATCTCTTTAGACTCCCGCATAATTCCAAGATAACAAGTGATGTCATTTATGATTCCTGACACTAAAGATCAATGAAGCCCTATTTAAAAATAGAATATTAATTTTTCTCTCTGTCCTAAAGAACGTTTATCCCTCAGACCTAAGATTAAAGAAGCCTTAATGTTTCTTAATTCCCTCTTCGTGAATCAACAATTTCCCCGCCGATTATGTAAATCAAGTTCTCAGGTTAAGCTAGCCAAACAACGATGAAGCCATTTTTGTTTCTTAATTCCCCCTTCGTGGATCAATAATTTCCCCTAGCGATTATGTAAATCAAGTTCTCAGGCCAGGCTAGCCAAACAACAATGAATCCATGTTTGTTTCTTAATTTCCCCTTCGTAAATCAATAATTCCCCCATCGATTATGTAAATCACCCCACAGTGTCAAAAATCAATAATTCCCCCATCGATTATGTAAATCACCCCTCATGCCATTACACGTGGCCAAACAACAACAACAGATCGATTGACCTTGACCCCCATTAGACTCGATCGATAATCCTTGAATAAATTATGTCCCGTCAGCATTAAACTAAATTGTAGATGGCAGCACGGTGTTCGTTCTGTACCTCCTGACCCCTTTCTACTGAAGAAATATGTGGTTGTATTGATTCTTAGTGCGAAATGTTCTTTTTTTTACATTGATCTGCTTAAACTTACAGATCATAAGGATATCCCAATTAGAGTTCCAGAACCACCAGAACCTCAACTAGAAACAAATCTTATTGCACTTATTCTTGACATACTTTTATTAGTTATGTTTTCTAAACAAAAGAATGCGATTTATTCCAATAAACGAGCTCAAAATGCATTTATTTAAATAAATATGCATTTAAAACTAAATAAAAACAATAATTATCTTGTTATAAAATGACTGATCAATAATCGTCTATATCCAAGATAACCGCTTCACGTTTGTAACAATGTTTTAGTATGAATAAAATGATCGATTGATTGTAGCAGGATGGGATCAAAATAGCTTCAGCCCTATAGAAGGCCAAAAATTATGCACATTTTCAACTATTTTTTTTGTAATAACATATACTCTCCCAATCCATTTAGAGTTTTATAGCAAAACCCGACTTTAACAAAGCGCAAATGATTCTGGCTTTTAAAAAGCTAGTCTCGCTCCTGTTTGTGGCAAATTCTGTTGGTTTTAAGATTGACTAGATTATGCATTTTAATTTCTGTTTTTTGTGCCTCATTTATTCATTGATAGTGATTTCTGTTTGTTTTAAAATTTGAAATGGTATTTAATTTGAAATGGATTTCTGTTTGTTTTAAAATTTGAAATGGTGGTTTGAAATGGAAATGGTATATGAGTTTGTTTCTGCTCGTTTTTGGCTCAAAATTGCCTTTTACTTTTCTTTAGAAAACTTCTTTTTGAGATTTGTTTTTTAACTAATCCCATTAATAAAACCTATGTATAGACAATAGGCAGCTTGTATAATTTCCAGCCCTTTTCCCTGGGAATGCGGGTGTGGGGCCCTGTTATTCCCAGAGTCATATTTATTGGACTATTTTGAAAAAAATGGTTATGTTAAAATTAAGATCGAATATTTGTAGATTAAGGGGGAGAGAGGTATCTATACTGGGTGGGGGAAGGAGGATGCTTGGCCTCTAATCACTTTCAAATCTTGAAAACGGCACTATAACTTCCAATATCCAATGGATGAGCCCCCGCCAAAGTTTCTACGACAACTCCTTCCATTCGAAGTGACCTGGTCAAAATGAAAAAAGAAAGAAAGATAACAACAAAGAAAAAGAAAATAAAAAAAAACGATTTATATATTAATGAAAATTGGGAATAATCCAAGGTGAGTTTATAAAGAAGTTAATAGATTAATCCCACACTATATATATATATATATATATATATATATATATATATATATATATATATATATATATATATATATATATATATATATATATATATATATATATATATATATATATATATATATATATATATATATATATATATATATATATATATATATATATACGCTGTTACCAACGAGGCTTGTCTCTTCTTCCGTGGACAGCAGTAGAAATCCTTCAGCACACCTCAAAGTAATGTAAAGGGGTAAGAGTGTCAAGCTCCATGCCGAGCAGGATAGTGGCTAACGTCCCCCGGATGATGAAACGTGTTGGCTGGTCGCTGACGGAGATTTTGCTCAGGTAGCATGACAGAATTTGAGTTAACGAATATGTTAATATTTTGCTTAAGGAATCCATCGGAACATTGCTTACGGAACCTAACGGAGTTTCCTTCAGAGAATTTGATGAAATTTGGCTCAAAATCGTACCACTAGACCATATAGAATATATTAAACTATCTGATTAATGAAGTTTATGTTAAAGAACAAACTACAACCGTAGTATTATATAAAGGATCAATTAATAGTAATAATTATGTAAGTTTCATTGGTATCATGAGTGCAGAGATAGCTGAAACCTACTAAAGAACAAACCATGGCACATATTGGACTTAGTGAGTTGCCTCATTCTCTGAGGTTTGTCTATTACTATTCCAAATATCAAACAGTTCGTCGCAACGAACTGTATAGTAAGAGCGACTCGTCCCAATATTCACCGAAACTCTAAAAAACGGATTTTAATATCAATAGATACATCAAAAGAATTGGATTTGTATTCTGATTTTAAATATATAAGCTTCATCAAGTTTACTCATATCCCTTAAAAGTTACAAGCCTGAGAAAATTTGCCCTATTTTCAAAAAAGGGAAAAACACCCCCTAAGAGTCATAGAATCTTAATAAAAATCACATCATCGGATTCAGCGTATCAGAGAACCTTACTGCAGAGGTTCACAAGCTCCTATCTGCAAAAATGTTGAATTTTGTATTTTTTTTACATTAAAAGACGATGATTAGAAGAACAAACCAATGCATATATTGGACTTAGTTAGCCTGATTCCTTGAGGTTCGTCTCTTACTATTCTGAAGAAGAAAAAGCCGTAGCCTTTTTCCTGTTTGTAATCAGGTATATAGTTCCGGGTTGCAGTGGTAGCTAGCAGCCTAGTAAGAGATGATCACGTCCAATGTTAAGAAATATAATAACTTATAACTCCTAAAAGTAGGGTCAGATCAAAACAAAAGTACACCATTAGAGCCGTCTTGTCCGTAACCTCTATATAGGAAGCTTTCTGTCCCTTGGGTTGAACAGCAAGGGAAATATATTGGCTTGAAAACCAAGAAAAGTGGCAGCTACTACAGCATTCTGCCTAAACGGTATCTTTGTTTCTCTCTTTTCTTTTCCACAAAAAGCTTGGCACTGGAACATCGTAATGAGTTGTTCAATGGATTATTTAAAGGAAAATCATGGGGTTAAAGATCTTTTGTAATTAAAACAAATTGTTTTTAAAATAGAATCAATTTTTTTAGGAAAAACTGCATATTTCATGTTAAAAATTGATCAATGACGTCATTATTGTTTGTTGTAGCCAGGTCGTCTCTTATCATTCCAATTAAGAAAAAGCCATAGACTTTTTCCTGTTTGTAACTACTATATAGCATTCTGCCTAAACGGTACCTTTTATTCTCTCTTTTTTTTTCCACAGATAGCTTGGCACTGGAACATCGTAGAGAGTTGTTCAATGGCTCATTTTAAAGGAAATTACTAGATCTAGTGCCATCTGTAATTTAAAAATATATTTTTAAAATGGATTCAAGCCAAGAGACGGTAAGTTTTCTATATAGGGATTTCGGACAAGATGGTCCTAATAGTGCACTTCTTGTTTTGATCTGACTCCATTTTTAGGAGTTACGGTTATTTTAGTTTTTACTACGGGGCGTGATCTTCTCTTACTAGGTTGCTAGCTACCGCTGCAACCCAGATTTACTATGGGACGTGATCGTCTTTTACTAGGTAGCTACCTCTGCAACCTGGATCTAGTTTTAGGAGTTATGGGCTCTCTTATTTTTTACTATGGGACGTGATAGTCTCTTACTAGGTTACTAGCTACCGATACAACCCGGATAAAACCCTGATTACAAACAGGAAAATTCTATGGCTTTTTCTTATTTGGGATAGTCAGAGACGAACCTAAAAGAACCAGGCAGCTAACTAAGTCCAATATATGCAATGGTTTGATCTCCTAATATACTAAAGAACGAACAAGACACACTTAGATTTCGACAAAACTGAAGCGACGGTTTATGGAAGCGACAGTTTATTGAAGTGACGGTATATTGAATCGACGGTATATTGAAGCGACGGTTTTTTGAAGCGACAACTTGTTGGTGATGGTTTATTGAAGTGACGGTTTATTGAAGTTACTTTAAAGAGCAAACCCTAACCCATAGTAACTGAAAGGTGTGTATGAGTGTGTGGAGTGGTTATATCATTATGGTAGTAGCTATAGCTGCAAGCTAGTAAAAGTTGAACTGAAGCCGATAGTAACCAAAAGCAGTGGCGTAATCCGGGTTGCAACGGTAGCTATCAAGAAAAGGCTCAAATTGTCTGCGTTTAGAAGACAGGCGACAGTGAGAATCTATATAAAGAAGCCTGCCGCGTACCCCGTACCCTTGTTAAAAAAAAAAAAATTCAGCGATACATATTTCATAATGACGAAAGATAAGCCAAGGTGTAACGAACCAAACAAATTGAAAATGATAGCGATGATGATTGGGTTTTGGATTTTGACATAGATCAGGTCATCAATATCTACCAATCAAAAATATGGACTGGGTAAATCGTTCGAAGAAAAAGAAATTTTTGTCTCACCACCTAAACAATTAAAAGGAACAAAAGGTTCGGCAATACGTCTTTCATAATGACAAAAGACAAGCCAAGGCAAAAGAAAAAGTTTTTGTTTACCTGTAACTACCTGAACAGGAAGAAAAAGAAGTTTTTGTCCCACCACCTGAACAATTAAAAGAAACAAAGCTTCGGCGATATATTTTTCATAATGACAAAAGACAAGCCAAGGCAAAAGTTAAAGGTCCAATAAAAAAAATGTAATTTTACAAAGGCAATACTTCTAATATAAGGTCCATTTGGACGTATTGACATCACGAAAAGGCTCAAATTGTCTCCGTTTAGAAGAGAAGCGATAGTGAGAATCTATATATAGAAGCCTGCCGCATGCCGGGGCCCGGCGGCGAGAGCGTCGGGAACCCGGTACTATATATATACATCAGACAAGTGACAATGAGAATCAATATATGCAAGACTTCCATAGTCTGAGTGCCGGGGCCCGGCCTTGAAATCGCCTACATGGTTTACTTTAGCTGCTCAGATTGGTCTTGTCACGTTTGATGGTTTAAGCTGTTCATTTGTCCTTTAGACATTATGAAACTATTTAAAACATATTTAGTAAATAGACTAATTACAATTGGTATTTTATACTGAGCCGTGTTCCTTCTGTAATGTTTCATGCCTCATAGATGTAATTCCGGTCATTCAATTTCATTAAGTTTATTTTGTTGCGTTGAAAACAGTTAAGCTTACTGGTGTTTATTCTATCGTATTTCTCTTTTTATGCTATAAGTGGATTCAACCTAATAGGAAATAAAACTTTCAGGTATGCCTTTACTTTCAATAAAAAAAATTAATTTTTTATGAGACACCATAAATATTGTTCCAGTTTACATAATAGCTTTAGAGATTCGGAAATGAGAACTAAGATAAAATAAAGTTTATCTAAAAAAAATGTAAGATAGTGTTAAGTTCAATTCAAAATTATGTTGGCGCATGACATCATTGCAATACTGATTTATATAAATATGACGTCACTCACATGGATCTTTTTTCCAAAATTGAGGCTTTTAACGAATTTTCTCAAGCTTTTGTCTTCTATACATTTTTTTTTTTGGCCGGAAAATCCCAGGATATCATTTTTTTCTGAAAAAAAAATGAGCCGTTTTCGAGAAAAAATAAGTAAATACAGAATTATTGCTCGTTTATAAGCATAGTATAAATATAAGGATCCTACAGCCTCCAAATTTCAAACACAAATATAAATTAGTACTGGTCTTTTATTAGCATAAAATTTAAAAATCATAAAAGCTCTTCAAAAACATTTAATACAGAAAAATCTTTGCAACATACTTAAAAATTGCTACATACAACGCTAACATTTTAGTAAAAAATCTTACCATTACGTAGTTTCAACGAAACCTAAAATTCGACATGAAATCCTGACTAGGCCCTACTTTTTTAAAATGTGATCCAACTCTAAGAGGTCAAACCACTTCAAAAATTTTTTTCAAATTAATACATTTTCTCTTGTCTTTATGTACTTTTGTATTTACCTATCCTAGTTCCATAGTAAACCCCTACAAAATTATTAATCTATATTATACTGTCAAGAACTAACAAATGATTTAAATCAAGCCAGAGTGTTCGGGTGCTTAATTAGGTGCACACAGGTTAAATCCTCTGGAGAATCGAAGGACTGCTCACGTGGTAGAGGGAAGATAGAAAGCACGGGAAAATTGTATTTTTAACCAAGTATTCCAAAAACGTTAGTAGAACCCTCTTTTTTTGGAGGGGGGGGGAGCGCCAGCTGAAAGACGACTAGGTACATACGAAAAAAACAATACATTGTAAGGGATTTCTGTGAATCTTCATATGGGAGTAATGGGGATAGCACATACGTGAAGCTTTCCCTCGCATATGTGCCTTTATTTTAGAGCGCATTCTTGTAGGGTGGGGTTTAGTTTTGGCCACTTTATATCCCAGTGCGGTGAGGTATCAAAATCTTAAAAGAAATAGCTTTATCTATAAGTCACATTACGAATCGCCATAATGTGAAAACATTAACCTAAAACTTAAAAGAAAGAAGATAGATTCTGAATTCTTCGCAATGGAATACGAAAGTTTGAACACTAGAGAATTGTTGGTAACGGTTGGAGTGGCGAATCGTCAATAGAAATACTCCTTATGGGTTTGACTTCGGACAAAATGATTCCTTCTTTACCTGATCCCGACTTCAAAAGATTCCTCCTTCTTATGCATGTCAATTGGGGGGGGGGGGTAATTACCTCCCCCTAGGTTTTAAAAATACGTTCTTAGGTATTTTCATTGAAAAGCATCTTTTTTAGTACTATCAATGAGAAAAATAAAAAAATGCACAAATCCCAGAACTCTCCATATTTTTGGATTGACATCTCTGCTCCTTATCAGGAAAAATCCCTATCAGCCCCTGCCCCAACGCTTTGAATCTGGGAAACATCAGGAATTTTTCTTCCCTCTGGGAGTGGAAGTTCAGCAGAGGGGCCCATTGGAGCAGCCCTTTCTTAGCTTCCATCGTATTATGTCCCTCTCTGCTCAAGTATCAATATTTGAAAGAAAGTTGCCTTATCTAAATAAAAAAAAAACAAGTAATGAAATATAGTTCAAAATCAAGATGTTTACTGTATCGAACAGAAAACATCAAGTAAATAGTTTCAAACTATCCGGGTAAACATACTAAGAACTGCCTTGTGTGGAATCACCAAATTAGTTTTTTCCTGTATGTTTTTTTGTTCTTAGTCTTTTTATATAGGCTTAGTAGCTTATATGAGCTTATATAGTACCTTGTACAGTCGACTCTCGATAATTTGACACTCGATACTTTGAATTTCTCGACAATTAGAACTTTTTTGAGGTCCCTTGAAAAACGCTTGATAAATGAAAAAGAAACACCTCAATAATTTGAATTTGTAACGAGGGCATCTTGCTTGGCAATACTCTATGAAAATATATAAATTCTGCTGGATAGCATTGATAAAAATGAGAATGTGAAAATAACAGTTTTGACCTTTATAATTAAGATTGATAAGGTCTGGAAAAATGTCAGCTCTACCCCCCCCCCCTACATAATTGTTTAAAAAACGGGGGGGTTTGGTACGGAAACAGAACTCTACAACGGTTATCCGAGTCATGATATTTAGCGGGATTCATCCCCCTAGACACAAAGTGGTTACTTCTACCAAACTGTGATAAGTTACCTTTGAGGATTTTGTTCACATGGATGATGAAATTGCTGCCCATGGTGCTTTAACATATGCCAAATTTTTGACTTTTAAAGATAAAGAGGAGTAGGAGGATGAAAAAGAAGAAACACGTGCAGGATAAGGAGGAGGATGAAAAAGAAGAAGCATGTACAAGATAAGGAGGAGGTGGAGGAGGAGGAAAAGAAGAAACATGTACAAGATAAGGAGGAGGAGAAGGATGAAAAGGAAGAAACACGTAGAAGATAAGAAGATAGTGGAGGAGGAAAAAGAATAAACACATACAAGATAAGGAGGAGGAGGGGGATGAAAAAGAAGAAACACGTACAAGATAAGGAGGAGGCGGAGGATGAAAAAGAAGAAACACTTACAAGATAAGGAGGAGGAGGGTGAAAATTAAGAAACACGTACAAGATAAGGAGGAGGCGGAGGAGGAAAAAGTATGTTCATATATGTGTTATGTATTTTCGATTTTACACTTGTTTATTTGAAGTTCTTTCTTACTCCTTCTTGATTATTTGAACTCTTGTTATTTCCTTTTTGATTATTTGAATTCTTGTTATTTTGAACTTCTTGGAAATTGGAACTTTTTCTCTGGTCCCCTGAGTTTCAAATTATCGAGAGTCGACTGCATAAGCTTATATACCTTTCTTATATAGTAGAAGGTTGAATTTAGCAGGGTTTCAACAACCAAATTTCTTTGGTCTTTAACAGCCAAATTTTCAAAGACTTTAAAATATCAATCCACTAGTAAGGTTGGACTGAAGAAATAAAACATACCAAGCTTATAATCCACTAACTATTCTACATTTGGTATTTTAATACCTTTAGCTCTTCCTAGCTCTATATAAACATATTTAACAAAATCCAGTTTTCACAAACACAAAAAATGGATAAGAGAAAAAAATCGGTACAGCTAAGCCATAATTGTTTCAGAAGATAATACCATAACAGCTTTACGGAAACTTGTCGGTTTAAATGGCTAAATAAAAAGTGGAGAAAAAGTAAACAGTATTTGGATAATATTTTTATACACAACCAATGTGTAAAGTAAATCAGGGGCAGATCCAGCTTTGTTTAGGGGGAGGGGGGGCCAAAATAGGTTGATCCGATAAATTTGCGTTAGGAGCAACTTTAATTAACGCAATCATGCGTTAATGAAATAAATTACACTACTTTAGACTACGTTAGGGGAGCTGCCATCCTCGTCCCCCCCCCCAGCTGGATCCGCCACTGAAGTAAATACTACTGCGTTTTTTTCTCAAAACTATTAAATAAATTAGCGAAATTTAATTTATTAGTGACAAATAATCTCAAAAAAAGTTAAAAATAGCGAAGAAAAAATTTCCTAAATAGCAATGATGACATAAATCTCAGACTGCTTTGCAGTAATGAAACTTAACGAGTACTTTATATGCAAAGAAATTATAACAAGATTCAATAAAATACAGAATACGCATAGCATCCTCACAAAAATACAACATATCACAACGTTCTAATAATTAGTATCACAATTTGACGCCAAGACTTGGAGACCTGGCGGTCCAGACTTGGAGAGACTCACAATTTCCAAATCTCAGCCTCACTTATCGCAGCTGCTCCGTGCAAACCTCGTATAATGGAGAAATCGAATTATTCAGGAGAATAAAAACTGATTTGGTGGTGCAGTTTTTTAGATAAGAATGCCAAATAATACCACAGGACTCAGATTTTTTTTTTTTTTTTTTTTTTTTTACGCAGGTCAGAGATATCCGGGATATTATCAGAGATTTCAAAGATTTTACGAGATATTATGAGGTGTAATTTATATCACTGATGTAAAATTTATCAGAGATATTACAAGGTGTGTTTTTCTTATTTTGCCATTTTGCCATACAATTATTCATTTTGCCATGCAATTACTTATTTTGCCATGCAATTATTTTGCCATGATTTCGTTGTCACCAGACGACGTAACATGAAAAACTGCATCAGATGCACATACAAAGTCGTTTTCACCTGATTATATGAGGTGTGAACGCAGCAACCGCGTTATGCCTTTCTGGAATAACAAGATATGAGCAAGGCTCTAGAAGCTTCGTGTCTTTCAAATATCTATAATTGTTGCCGTAAAATACAAGCCTACTGTTAAATTTGGTTGTTTCATTTCAGAAATCCATATACAAGAATTTAGCATTATTCTTACAATTATTATATTTGTTATTTATGAGCAGATAAAATATGAATATACGCAAGGTGTCAGAAGTGGGGACTTTATACTAAGCAACAATTGGTCAAGCTTAATGCATGTTTGACCATGGAAGTAAGAACACCCTCATTGATACTACAAATTGGTCCAGAAGAGACAGAAGTGGCCGTGAAAAAGTTGTTCTTACGGTGTAACAAGAAATTTCAGCTCAAATATCATGCAAACGTCCCTAATTATTTACTCATGGAGAAATCATCAATGATTTTCCTATCATAGAAACGATGATTAGTAAACTCATCACCGAGGTGTTGATGATTCATCAAGAGATTGACTCATCACTCTCACCAAGAGATCTTAAAGAATCTTTAAGCTTCTTCAGCCCAGTGGGACAAAATAGCTCACCTTAAGGCCTGGCTATTTGGAAGCCACTGTGCCACTTTGGCTCTTTGGAAGCCACTGTGATCGATGACGACCAATTTACTATACTAGAGAGCATATGATTCACCAGTCACAAACGACCACAGCAAAACAAAACGGAGTCAACATTCAGAACAATTTTTTGAGCTATAGAGTATATACAGTTAAATAGGCTACTATCAATGAACAGCCTAATAATAGGCAACTACAGAAGTGCTGCTAAAGCGGCAACCTGAAATTCCTGCGGATTCTCAAACATCTTGACAGCGGGAAGATAAATTATATTTGACACTTATACGGGTCCTGGATAGTTGATTTTTTTTTTTTTTTTACAACTAATTCGTTATCAAAAAGAAGATTATAAAGACAATGTATTCTTTATCCAGTTTTGATTTCCCTGCCCTATGTTGTCCAACTGAGTCTGCATTTGAGAATATTTTATCGAATCATTTTTGGCAAATAAGTCAGAAATTCAAAAATTTCAAATACAACCTTTAGGCGTGTCAGCAACAAGACTCTATTGCCTTGTTGCTACCCTAACCAACTAACTCTCTCGAGGGAACCCTAAAGACGTGTTGACAAAGCTAGTGTTTATTTTAAATTTTAAGGGAGGTCATTTCCAACGGTACTACCCTGGAGGTATTACACTCACACACTCATACGTCTAATAACTATGATATAATCCAAACTAGCATCTGACACCTTGTGAGGTGACTACATATTTTGTACGAAAGAAAAAACATTAGACACGTAGTAGCAACCACAATGGCATCTAAAACTAAAGAATTCTTATTCCTTGTGCTTCAACTTTTCATAAAAAAGAAATTAGAAAATCGCTTAGTTTGAGGACAGTAGTTTTTTTTTTTACTTTAAAGAATTACTTTAAATACAGCCTAGACATTTAACAACGTGAGATTGTACAAAGCATCAGGAAATCATTTACAAGCTTTAAAATTCAAAAGTGTCTTCTAGTGAAACAGTAAACATCTAAGAAACATTTAACACAAACACTACTTTAGGCATTTGTAAGAACCTAAAACAGAAGGAATAACAGCAAAAGCAGCAAAATGCCAAGGGCATGCCCAAAGCCGTATCCAGGGGGGCGAGGGTTTCGGGGTTTGAACCCCCTGAAATTTTGTCCGTCTCGTAAAAACGTAACAAAATGCATATATTGTTGCTTTTTTTAAAGTTCTTTTTGTAACACCCCCCCCCCCCCCTTCCAAAACACAAATCCTGGATACTCACCCGGACATGCCGGGTAATTTCATAGCCTTTCCAAAATGTATTCAAAATATTGTCAATTTTAACTAATACAAACAAGCCAAGAATTGTATTCCTCGTCTGAGGTTTCAAAGTAAGTGGTCACAACATAATCTAAACATGCCTCCCCTCCCCCTAACAAAATGTCTTAGTCTCACCCTACATAAGATGACGTAATTATTGGACCGATTACATCTAAGGCTACAAATAGTAATTGTCGTGGCCCTAACAAGTCCATGGTCCAAAGCTCACATTAAATTCGTATTACTTTTGTCGAAAAAAAAATCATAGAGAATGGCTGGTCTTTATATTCAACTTGATTAGCAGAATATGTACCAGTCATTTTTCATCAGTTAAGATTCTCAGTCCTTTGCAAAGTTTAAGTTGAAACTAAGACAAAAAGAAGTAAATGAAATATACAACAAAATGGCATGTTATTTAATAAAATGTCATTTAATAACTGGACACCAAGCAAAAAAAGGAAGTTAAGATAAAACCCTATTAATTAGTTTAAAAAATCGTGTAGTTAATAATATCCATATTTTGTTTGGTTAAGTATTTAAGACAATTTAATTAACAACTGAAGGAGTTTCCGTTCACAGTTTGGCATAAATAATTGCCAATAAACAATCTAAACAAAAGAATTGCCATCATGAAGTAAGAACGAACAGAATTATAGTATTCTCGTTTTATCTTATAACAAATAAAATGAATAAGTTTAAGCCCCGCTTTAATCGGTACAAGTGCTTGTCTTAATTGAGCAGCAGCGTGGATAAGACTAGTAGCGCTAATAATACTGATGTAGAACACCCAAAGGCGCGTACAGAATTTTTGTTCGGGGGGAGGGAGGAGAAGGATATACAAAAAACGTATCAAAATTTGTCTATATGTGTTTTTGTTAAGTATTTAAGAGTCGGCCAAAATATTTTTTTAGGAGGGGGAGAGGGGTTTCAAACCCCGTAGCCCCCCTGTTACGGCACTGAGAACACCGTTATAGTTTTCTTGTTCGTCTTAGTACTGAATCAGTTCCCGATTCAGAATGGGTTATTTAGACTTAGAGAAAGGTAAACGAACGTGTGGTCTTATTCAATCGCCTTAAAAATGAGTTATGACAGGGCAAGGTTAACTTTCCATGACTTATGTATAAGCTTCCTAGTCTATAGACTCTTATGAGCCTGGTTATACCAATTAAGACGGGGCTTTGCACAGTCAGCGAACACAACTTATTTTGTACCGTTCATTTGGCAGTGCTAAAACGAATTTCATTAATTCTATTCAATCCATTTATTTCATTGTGTAGGAAACTGGCTCATTTAGGCATATGCCTTTAGTTTGGATCAAGCTTTCAAATTGTGAAGTGCAAAAGTAAATGACTTCCTGGCAGCTATATACCAAGGTAAAAGGTGCGCTAGTTTGGCTTAGCTGCCCAACGAAGGTGTGGCAAAAAGGGACGATTATTGAAGAGTTCAATGGAAAACAATTGGTAGTAAAAAGGGAATCTGGCAAGGTTCAAGAAATACCTGTGAAAGATGTTAAAGAGCTGCCGCTCTTTTGTAACCCTGACTTTCTTTTTGGTACAAACGATCTTACTGGACTCTCCTACCTCCACGAGCCAGCGATTCTTAATTCCCTAAAGTAGCGATTCATAAATGATAATATCATTTATACTAGGTGTGGAATAAATTTTGGTCGCAGTAAATCCCTATAGAGAGTTGAGCATTTACGACGACTACACCACTAAGGCCTACCACCATGATATAAGTCATGACAGAAATCTTGATCCCCATGTATATTCTGTGGCCAAAGAAGCCTACACGCAACTCGAAAGAGACTCCCAGGACCAGAGCATCATAGTGTCTGGTGAATCTGGTGCAGGAAAAACTATATCTGTCAAATATACAATGAGGTATTTTGCCACTGCTGGAGGCTCTTCAGCTGAAGCCCAAATAGAAAAGAAAGTGCTTATTTCAAGTCCTGTTATGGAGGCATTTGGTAATGCAAAGACGGCTCGAAACGACAATTCGTCACGCTTTGGAAAATTCATTCAAATCGAATTCGATCCTGCGTATACTATAATAGGAGCGCATATAAAGACGTATCTACTAGAGAAGAGTCGAGTTGTATATCGGGCTCACACAGAAAGAAACTACCATATTTTTTACCAGTTGTGCGCAGCTGCTCATCTTTCTGAATTGTCTGGTCTTAAGTTAGGACCTGCGGAATTGTTTCATTATACAAACCAAGGTGAAAAGGCTGTGATCGATGGTGTTAATGACTTGGACGAGTTCAATCAAACAAGAAATGCTCTGTCAACGTTAAACATGAAAAGTGAGGAGCAGAACTGCATTTTCAAGATTATATCTGGTATTCTACATCTCGGAAATATTGCGATACTCGAAGCGGAAAATGAAGGGTGCGCCATATCTGTGAAAGACAAACACTTGGATGTGTCTCTCGAACAGTTTGAAGTAAATCGAGAACATGCTTTTCGATTTCGGAGATCTCTTACTTCAAGACAGATAATAAGTGGCAAAGAAATTTTCACCAAACCACTTAAAAAGAATGAGGCTGCATTTCGTCGGGACGCTTTAGCCAAGCATATTTATGCCCGTCTTATTGGATGGATTGTTGCTAAGCTTAATGGGTCGTTAGCTAGCTCAACTGAAATCCATAGGTGTATTGGAATTCTAGACATCTATGGGTTTGAAACCTTCGATTCCAATAGCTTTGAACAGCTTTGCATCAATTTCTCGAATGAGAAACTACAACAACAATTTAGCAACCACGTTTTCAAATTGGAGCAAGAAGAATATGCCCAGGAGGGTCTTGAGTGGAAATTCATTGATTACGAAGACAATCTATCATGTATTGACCTCATTGAGGGGAAATTAGGCATTCTAGATATTCTCGATGACGAATGCAAATTCTCGACTGGCAGCGATGAATCATGGCTACGGAATCTAGAAAAGAACTGTTCAGGAAATAAATATTTCGAGAAGCCTAAACGTTCAGGTTCTACGTTCGCCATCCAACATTTTGCAGGAAATGTCGAATATCAAGTCAATGGATTCATTGAAAAGAATCGAGACACCATTGATCCAGAGCAGGTGGCTGTTCTGCAGCTCTCATCCAAATCTTCTGCTTGTTAGTTTGTTTGAAGAGGAAGGTCTTTTTACCAGTGTCGAACCTCGAAAAATCGCTGGTACAGTTCCACGTAAACTTGGAACCTTAGTTTTGAAAAAGATGCAACCTGCAGCAAAATCAACCCTGCGAAGGACAAAGCGAACTGTTGGGTCACAATTTAA
The DNA here is from genome assembly GCF_049724085.1 of Artemia sp. Qi Xiang Cuo. Lineage (NCBI taxonomy): Eukaryota > Metazoa > Arthropoda > Branchiopoda > Anostraca > Artemiidae > Artemia > Artemia sp. Qi Xiang Cuo. The sequence goes on along the minus strand of NC_142794.1, from coordinate 91,527,586 downwards.
AGATTCCTTAACTCAGTTAATGCAGAGCTTGAATAGCACCTGTCCGCATTATATTAGATGCATTAAACCGAACGATAGTAAGGTAGCATTCGAGTTTGATCCTCACAGAGTTGTGCAGCAGCTACGAGCACGTGGTATTCTTGAGACAGTGCGTATTTCCGCAGCTGGATTCCCGTCCCGAATGTCATACGATCAGTTTATTAATCGCTATTACCAGCTTGCTATAGGTTTTCGCAAGGCTAAGCCACGTAAAATATGCGAAACTGTTTTACTTAATCTCAGTGACGGTTCTGATGTCTGTAAATTTGGACAGACGAAAGTATTTTTTCGTGCAGGAAAGATTGCGCAATTGGAAAAACTGCGAAAGGATCTCTTGTGCAAAAGTAGTGTTATTATTCAAAAAACTTGGCGAGGTTGTCGTCAAAGAAAACTTTACAGTCAACTTATAAAAACTACCATTTTTATTCAAGCTCGGGTCCGTGGAAATTTTGCCCGTGCTAAAGCACTAGCTCTTCGACAAAAGAAAGCTGCAATAAAAATCCAGAGCCACATTCGTGGTTGGCTCTCTCGACGAAAGTACAGGCGAATCCGCTCGAAGATTATAAGTTTGCAAGCCCATGGTCGTGGCTTTTTGGTCAGACAGGCGTTCTTGAGAAGAAAACAGGCTGAAAAAGTAACAGTAATTCAGAAAAATGTGAGAATGTGGCTTGCTGTTAAGAAGTACAGGAACACCAAAAAGAGCATAATAATTGTCCAAAGTTGTGTCAGGCGTTGGTTTGCCAAACGTGAGCTTAAAAGACTTAAAGCAGAGGCTCGTTCTATTGAATGTGTCAAGAATTTAAACAAAGGCTTGGAAATCAAAGCTATGCAACTTCAGATGGACCTTGACAGGAGAAATAAGGAAGTAGTGAATTCTTTAAGGATGTTAGATGAGGAGACTAAGAAACTGAAGTCGCAGGGTATTTTTGCAGATGAACTATCAAAAACACTTAAATTTAGGGAAGCAACTATTGAAGAATTGGAGAAGATAGTTGCGAGTATTAAAAACCTCGAAGAGGAGATAAAATTTCTAAAAGAAAACGAAGTGGATCTCGTCAATGCACTCAGCGAAGCCCAAAAAAGGGAGAAAAACCTGGCTAATATCAACGACAGCTTAGTGGAAAAAATTGGCAAACTAGAAAAGGCACTATCGGAAGAGGTGGAACATTCCAGGACCAGTCAGATCTCTGAAGGAGAGTGGATTGAAACATGCCGTGGTATGGATGCCAATACTGTCAAGTATCAGCAAATACTACAAGAAAATGAGCTACATAGAGAAATATTAGAGGACTTTGAAGAACAGTTTTCAAATGGAAGGACTGAGAAAAATGGCTTTGTCTATTATAGTAGCTCTGAAGAGTCTGAAGAAGAAGAGGAAGAATTTGGATCTCCCTCCTCGACAGCTGGTGTTGTTATCAGTTCTGGGAACGAGGCTTCAAAAGGCAGTGTTTCTAAAGTTGCTCTGGCCCTTCGGAAAAGAAATCTTTTTCTAGAGATGGAATGTGACGTTTTAAGAAAGCAACTGGACAGTTTTTTTGAAAATGGTCCGAAGCAGAATGTTGTTTGCATGAAGTTGCAGGATCTAGAAATGAGAAACTCCAAGCTATTACAAGACATTCAACATCTCCGTGAGTCTATGTCCGTTTCAAATGAAGAAGGTTCGAAGTCCCTAATGAATCAGTTTTCTGCTATGCAAGAGGAACTTGAAAGGCATCGTGATGAAGTTTTGCAATTACGTCTTGATTTAAGCAATTGGGACTTGGCCAAACCTACAGCTGGTACAAGCAGATTTGATGCTGATGACTGGAAAGAAGTATACATGGCACAAAAAGCTTCTTTGCATCATATGGAAGAACATCACAAGGTTGAAAAGCAGCGGAGGGAACAGGAAGAAGGAAGGCTAAGGGACATCATCGCAAGACAACAAAAAGAAATCGAAGGATCCATGCCCAACAGCCAAGAATCATTCACTTTAGAGGAAGATTATGTGCATCTGCTTCAAGAGAGTGTTAGGTTGAAAGATAAGCTTGAAAGTGCCCTAGTGTATATTGAGAAGTTGAAGAAAAAATTTAGTTTGACTAGAATGCCTGAAATACCTGAAACGTCCTCATCAAACTTGTTAAATGGTTCTCCAATCGTCAAGAAAGGGTTTCAACCTCAGGGTATATTGAAGTATAATAGTCCTGACGCAGAGAAGTTAGTAGAAGTGATTGTCTGCAAATTCACTCCAAACGTAGCCCAAAACTGCGTCCAAGGGACCGCTGCATATCTCATCTTCATGGCTCTGCGCTATGCTGACATGACTTCTGACGAAACCAGAGTGGAAAAGATCAGTAACTCAGCCATAAGTCACATTAAGAGAATGAAAGAAGACCAATCTGATCGGGATTTGTGTGTACTATGCTTGGCAAATACTGCTAGGTATTTGTAACTAGTATCCTACTTTGTTTTATATATTATAAGATTCGTCATGCTATCAATTACAATTCGAGAGTTTGAAAAAAAAAAAACACAACTTATACAGCACAGCCTTTCACAGCCGCTCATATGCAATGATTTTACCACCTACGAGTTAAACGACCTTGCACAACATTCATTAGAAAAAACACAATGTTTTTCTTCCACGCTAAAACCGGACACTGTGATTAAGTTCTATAATACAACCAACAAAACTTCTGTTTCTGTTTTCAGTTCATATAGATTGGAAATTAAGTTTTCTATTCTTTCCAATTCGCAAAATATGAAAAAGCGTAAAATGAACTATTGAACAAAGACAATATTTTCTTTTTAATTCCATAAACTACCAGATCTTCCGAAAACAGAAACACTGAAACAGAAACAAAACAAAACACTAATCTATTTTTCAACAGAAAGCTCGCATTTTTTATCCAAGGTTAATTATTATCTGAAAAGTTTTTGTTTTGTTTTTAAACCCAGATTAAGGTGCGTTTATTGCTATGCTCAACCCAAGCGTTTATTTAGTACTTAAGTGGTTTAGTTTTGTACATTCGATTCTATGAAGAAGAAAAAATGGCTACCCCAAAATTATAATTTCTTCAGACGACAAAAGATCTTTTTCTTTTTTAGTTTACATTCCTTTTTAAAAAAGGAGTTTTTCTCTCCTTTCTTACAGCATTTGACTGAAAAGACAGGTACAGATTAGTGTAACATTTACCATGCTTGTACAATAATATGATTATTAAGACTTATCTAATATAATGCCTCCTTAAAGTTATTGTAAGTTTGTTAAATTAAAAAATTATACATCGATAAAACTTGAACTTCATTATACGTTGTGACGTTACATCGCTAGAATTTATTTCCAACATTTATTATCATATTGTATATTGTATTATTTTTTCGTATTTTATTTCTTTATCAACATTAATATTTTATTGTATTTCTCTTACAATACAATGTTTCATATTGTATTTTATCTATCATATTGTATAATTAACATATTATATTTATCACTTTAAGCTTTTTTCTTCACATTTAACATTCACTAAAAAGATGTAAATTGGTTAAATTTCGTACATAACCAATTAATCTCACGAAGTTTATTGTCGAATTGTGATCGACACATTTTTTTGTGTTCTTCATTGAAAGCCTTACAGCTATTAATGCTTTTACTAAAAAACCATACATCTGAGTATTTAAAAGAGATTTTTGAATTTTTAGCAAAAAATGCCAAGTAAAACCATCAAAATGAGACAACTATCTTATGGCACATGAAAACTCATACAGACTCTCTTTTTTTCATTCAAGTGGACAGAAATAAACTGGATCTCATTTTCACAGTAAATCATAGGGTTTGGTCATCATTAGACAAACGTACAACAAAACGAGGCTCAACATAAACACACTGCCACTTGATGTTTTTTTTGTTGTTGTTTCGAAACTGAAATCACCTCCTTGAGCACCACCTGGAAGAAAAAACATTGGGTATTGTCAATTGGGCAATTATAAGGCTAAAGACATATAGTATGGGTAGCTTATAGATTTATATAAACAGATTAGATAGATTTATCCACACGAAAAGCCCAATGGGCCATGGTGACATACACAAAACAAGCGAAAAAATACAGCAACAAAGCATAGACTGAAAAGATACTAAAATTGATTGTTTAAGAAAGGCATCACGACACCTCATACCTACCCAGAAAAACTTTCCAAGAATATTTATATTTAAGTAACACCTACTTCTCAGAATTTCCAAAATCCAATCTCTCCCCCCCCCCCCGACCTCCCTGTATGAGCGGTAACTGGAAAAAAGTGTCGACAAAAAGACCCTTAACGCCATCTAGAGTTTGGCGATAATTGGCATTTTTCAATTTTTGTAATGGTTTTTCGGTCTAATTTTACAAACTAAACAAAATAAAAGAATTATTTTTATGACAGTGAACAAATATCACGTGCCACCAAACGCTAGATTGCGTTGATAGTCATTTTTTTGCCAAACTGCCTCTAGATCCCACTCTTTTAAGTTATACATATTCGTTGGGTAAAAAGAAAAGTATTTGAAAAATAGTAATTTTCGTATCTAAAAATAGCCCAAATAAAAGCCAAAAAAAAAAGATTTCGCAAGCTGTTGGTCGTTATCATGACGTTAAATTTCCCGTATTTTCTAATTTCTACAGCCTAGAGCCAAGCTCATGGTTCCAATATTATTTACTACATGATTCCCTGCATGTCCTTGGCTTGAATAGTTTAGCTGAAATTTCAAGAAAAGGAAAACTAATTAACTAACTGAAAGGCAGACACTTTCTTTTATATTTAAAAATTACTCTTTATCATACTTCATAAACTCAAATTCCCTCAATGGTTACAATTACACATTAGATAAATGAAAATCTTATTCATATACAAAGAGGGAATGAATCAGCGAAGTGCAGCGACTTCTCATTATGGGGAAGCCATGAAACATTTCTTAGGAATAAATATAATTTTCGTTTATGTCACTTTAACTTCTCAATTTTCTGTTTTTGCATAATTTGTTTCAATACAGAAGTTTTTGTTTAATATAGAAATTTATGATCACTTTTCCGTCATTGGACATAAAAAAAAAAAAATCGTCCCGGCAAAAATTTAGTCATGCACTTTCAGTATGTTCAGGATTTGTTTTTCTAATGAGGGGGGACATCGATAACGAATATGTGACAGACTTATCACTATTCAAGCTAAAAACATGACACTTTAGTAGAACAGTTTTTGAACGATGATAATCAAGACTAACAATCTGTATATAATTCTTTTTAAAAACCATCTTATAAACAAGACCTTTACCAAATTCGCTTTTCGCCCAGTGATGTGTCACACAGTTTGTGGTAACGAAGCGTAAGTAAGGAGTGACTCGGTCCAATAGAAACCGAAACTCTAAGAAACGGAATTTTGACAAAAATAGATGCATCAAAAGAATATAAAGCTCATTAAGTTTATGATTAAAGTTTATTATATTATTATCAAAAATAATAAAGTAAAGTTTATTATATTATTATTATATTTATTATCAAAGTTTATTAAGTTTATTATATCAAAAGCAACAAGCCTGAGAATATTTGTCTTACTATTTCGAAAAAGGAGGGACACACCCCCAAGAAGTCAAGAAATCTTAATGAAAATCGCACCATCAGATTCACCGTATCAGAGAACCTACTGTAGAGGTTTTAAACTTCCATGTACAAAAATGTTGAATCCTGTAGATATTTCCCCAGAAAAAAGGCAATGGATACGTGTTTATTTGTTGTTCTTTTTTTCAGAGGTAATCATATTGAGCTAATCCTAGAAAATCGGGATAGGGCTCGTTCGAACGGAAATTAAAAGTACTAGTTCCCTTTTTAAATGACCAAAAAGACAGCGGGGCAGCTAGCCCCCCTTCAACGCCCCTTTTCCCCTAAGTTACCTGATCCAAATTTTGAGATAGCTACTTTGTTCAGCATAGTTGAAAGATCCAAAACTATGCCTTTTAGGATGACATGACCCCCCCAGCCCCTGGAAAAAGGGCTATAAGTTATGAAATTCGCCAATTGTTTACATGGTGTATTTATTATTGGGAAGTATACAGATATATAACGGGGGGGGGGGGGTGTATTTCATGGGGAGAATTTTCCGCAGGAAGGAAAGTTTCCTATGGTGAACTTTTTACGAGATATTTTACATGGCAGGACTTTGGCAGAATTGCTACACGAAATTCTTCTCTCTCCCGACTCAATTTTAAATGTCAAATGCTACGGGGGAAATTTTCAGCGGGGTTAGAATTGTCAGGGGAATATTTTCGTGGGGGGAGAGGATTTTCCGGGGGAGAAATTCCCTCATGGGGGAATTTTTCACGGGAGAAACTTTCCACTGAGAGGGGGGAGAGGGGCCGAGGATTAATTTTCCACAGAGCGGGAATTCCCGGCATGATTTGAAAAACGATCAGAAACCCAATAAAAAACAAGTCTTTTTTTTAGATTAAAGCAGGCCAATGAGAATTTCCCGGGCAGAATTTTTCACAGGAGATTATCAGGGGGGAATTTTCAGCGAGGATGGAGTTGCCCAGGGATTTTACGCGGGAGAAAATTTCTATTTTCCTGGGGGGGGGGGTATTTTCCATTAAGAAGAGGCGCATTTCCCGGCATTACTTGAAAAAGCATCAGAAATTAAATCTAAAAAAACAAGTTTTTTTCAATTGAAAGTAAGGAGCAACATTAAATTTTAAAACGAACAGAAATTATTCTGTATAGGAGGGGGGCTCCCCATTCCTTAATTCTATGACTATCTACCTTAGTTCTGCCCTAGGAATGACCCATGGATGGATGATAGATAGGCTTATCTATCAACAAATGGAATGACATCATTTTTATACAATCCTAAAAAGGGCTTACCCAGATTTACCTCTCAATTATTCGGACTATCTGCCATGTCTTGAAGCCTACAGCAAAATACTTCATTTTAATTCAAAATCAACGGATTCTGAATTAAAAACTAATCGTGAACTCCTCAGTTTGTAGGAGTGGTACCAGAAATCATACAAAAATGCCATAGGAAGAACAAATAAGCCCCCTCCCCCCGGCAGTTTCTACTCAACTACGCACTAGGATATTAAATCAGTAGAAGCGCATAAACTGTCAAAAATACACTTGCTTATTATAGTCTGCACGAGTGTGTACAAGGCCCACTTTGGCAAAATAAACCTGAAAGCCTTCTTGTAAAAAAAAAAATGCAAGTTACACCAAATCATAATTCATTTGTATTCTTCTTTTTCCCTCTTTATTGCCCCACTATAAAAATTATCATGTCTCAATTTTTCATTTAAATGCTGCAAGAGTGTTTTTGAAAATTATTTAGTTTTTTTTGTCAATCAAAGTCTTAGCTATAGAAGTCCCATATAGCTATGGTCCCAGAGTTATAGAAAACGTAAAAATTTAATATCAAATATAAACTTTATATAAACTTTATATATATACAAATATAAACTTTATATTTATATTGAAGTGATATTGCTAATAATATAAAGAAATGATTAATAGAATTTGTATCCACTATTTCTTTCTTCTTTTCCGCACTGCAAAATCCATAAAAAATACCTTGTGTTATATCTTCATATTCATCATCTATAGCTTTCCGCAATCCGTCACCTGAGCCACTGGAACCTTCAAAATCATCATCATCCGCTTCTCCAGGACGATGATACCGCCCAGCATGGACTGTACGATCATGAAAAGAACCGTCTTCGTCATCATAACCTGAACCAGAGCCTTGATCTGACAGCAAGAACGTATCCATGTCTTGGGTTGCAAATAGTTTACTGGCAAGTATCTAAAATAAAGGTGTACAGTTAACGGATGTAGGCTTAAACAATTAAGATTAACCAAAAACTAGTATTAACTGAATAATTTTTTGAAAAATTATATCTGGCTCAGACAAATCATTTTGCAGAAACAAATTTCTCGGTTAGTTACACGGTTTTAACATTTAAATATAATTTCTATGAGTATTTTCAAGGTATTATCTCCATTATCCATCAAATCAATGGAAGCGCTTCCAATATCTCTGGATTTTTATGGATGTCCGCAACACAACAATGAACGAACTCGGACGCGGTTCGAGCTCGGACACGCTTGGGAGAAATTCTAACATGAAAAGACTTAATAGGGTTAGTAGATCGTGTTAACAAAAACGTATACGAATATTGCACTGTCGTTTCCTTTGCTTTAATACAGTTCCATACATGGAAAAAACCTTCTTCTTCTTAAAACCAGCACCTTGACCCATCTCAGATTTCTGTCAACATCAACGAATTTTGAAGGTGAATTTTATTTTTTCATTCGTCTAGCCTGCCTTGATTACCCGAAGTGAAGCATGTCATGGGCTTGGGTTAACCAAATTAAAATGTATCATTAAACCTAAATGTCTTGATAATCCTACGGGATAGTATTCTTCCTTTCTTTGTAAGAAGCTATTCATTCAGTAGATCCCTCTTGTTTGGTTTTAACTTTCTTATTTAGGATATCTTCCCTGTGTTGTGGTGGACAAACAACAGGAAGATCAGACGAACACGAGAAAGATCAGACGAACACGAAGAAGAGAAGATGAATATGAGAAACATTAAACGAACACGAGGAAGATCAGACAAACACGAAGAAGAGAAGATGAACACGAGAAAGATCACACGAACACGAGGAAGATCAGACAAACACGAAGAAGAGAAGATGAACGCGAGAAAAATTAAACAAACACGAGGAAGATCAGACAAACATGAAGAAGAGAAGATGAATACGAGAAAGATTAAACGAACACGAGGAAGATCAGAAAAACACGGAGAAGAGAAGATGAACACAAGAAAGATTAAATGAAAACGAGAAAGATCAGATAAACACAAAGAAGAGAAGACGAACACGAGAAAGATCAGACAAACACGAAGAAGAGAATACGAACACGAGAAAGATCATACGAACCCGAGAAAGATAAATCAGATGAACACGAGGAAAATCAGACAAACACGATGAAGATCAGAGTAACGACAGGAAGAGCAAACGGACACGAGGAAGACCGGACGAACACAATGAAGATCAGACAACAAACTGAAACTTTAGTTGAAGTTTCCACAAAAGCATTACAATTCTTTTTATTGTATTCACTAGGTATGGTTAAGGCTATAAAATATCGACAAGATCAGTTTTTGTAGCCTTAATTGTTTTTTGTTTTTTTTTGTTTTTGTTTTTTGCAGTGTAGGCGTTTGGTAGAAGTTCATGCCCTTAGAATAGACAAGGCTCCGGGTGTTTTTTCACAGTTAAAAAAAAGTTTGGAAGAATAGGAAGAGAAGTCTGCAAACCAAGATTAGAATATTGGAAGGTACAGTGGTGACAGTGGTCAAATATGGCTTTGAAGCTTGGGCGCTCCAAAAAGTAGATGGAGATTTAACAGATATTTTCCAGAGAAATTGTCTACAGATGGTTCTGGGTACCCGGCTGACTGACCGTATTTCAAACAGTAGGCTGTACGAAAAATGTGTTTCAATCCCCCTTTCTAGGGCTATAATGAAAGAAAGGTTGAGGTGGCTAGGGCACGCTGTGCGGATGAAGGATGACAGATTGCCGAAGATTGTCCTTTTCGGCCAACCGTCTAAGGCTAAACGGAAAGCAGGTCGTCCGCATCTGGGGCGGGAGAATGTCATAAAGAAAAATTTAAAGGAACTTCCTGGGAGGGTGTAAAGAGAGACGCTTTGAATATATTGGGATAGAGGCGGAGCGTGTGAAGCTATTTTGAACTGAGGCGGCTTAGTGCTGCAGTCATTTTTTAGTAGTAGTAGTAATAGTTATGCCCTTAACCACATGAGCTTATCCAGCGGGAGAGCTGTTTCTTTAATCATTTTTAAAAAAGCTCAGTTTCTAAAGAAAAAAAAAGGAAACATTTGTTAATCCAATTTTATAAGTTTTCTAAAAGAAAATTCTGTCCTTCCCTGTTTACAGGTATGTCCATACATATTTAATAGTTATTTAAGCATTCCAAAAATATCGTCAAATAAAAAGTTAGGTCAGCACCATCCGCTAAAATAAAAAAAAAAGTATTTTGAGGCCCCATTCTAGAAATACGCATCTCTGTTTCGCCTTCCAAAGTTCCTCCCATTTCTCCCCAAATTTTAGAAATCTAATGTGGTAAAATTATAACGGATTTTAGGCTAAATGTCCTATTTTTCGGATTAATGTCTAAAAGTGGCAGGGCTATCATAGGTTTAAGTTGAATTTACATGGATGGTAAGCTAGACACCAATATACAGACATAACCATCATTTGCCACTTCTACCCGTAATTTGCTCCCTCATTAACTTGTACTGACAGAGAAGGCGCTTTCTCTCATGTCACTCCTGACTTTCGGAAAATAAGAAGGCATACGCCAACGAGCGCACCATTATCGGTCCCTGATGTTCGCGCTTGCCGGTGTCAGCGACAACCTTGCGAATATCTGACAAAAATAGTTTAGAATCTCTACCAAGCTTTCAATCCCCAAAGCCCCCCATCCCTGAATACCCCTACTTTAGTATCCCCTTTCAGTTTTCCTCCCCTCTTCCCACTATGCACTGGCTTAACCATTTTCGAAATTTTCAGATAGCAGGCAGAATGAATCCACAGGTAACACCTCCATGCTGAGTTTCTAAGACCTCAAATAGTGAGACGAATTCCACCGTAGTTCCATCCCAACTCAATAATATCCCATAATTTGTTCCCTGTCCTCCTTTTCTCTCAAGGCCAATCCATTCCCTCCTTTTAATTATACCTCAAAGCCACCCCCTTATCCACATCATCCTTCTCATACAGTTCAACTCTAAAAAATTCCATCCCGAGTTGAAAAAAAAAATCCAAGTACCCAAATCGGTATAAATTTTCAACTTTCCTACTTACCAATGGTGACAGCCAGAATTTTGACAAACTTACCAAACTCGAGGGTATCTCTAAAATTCATAAAATTAATATTATTGCTTTGACAGAGGTTCACTCGAAGAACCCCGATTTCCTAAAAATCTGCAATTATACTCAGTTTATAAAACTTCGCCCTCCCGATCACCCTCTTGAGAAAAAAGGGGTGGTATATTATTTTTTGTCCGAGATAACCTCCAACCTAAACTCATCCCCACCCCCAACTTATCAGATTATGATGAAATCCTATGGCTGAGTCTTAGACCGAAAGTACTTCCCCGCCCTTTCAATTTAATTGTAACTGCCGTCTTTTATCATTCCCCTAACCAAAGTATTGATCAGAAACGCAAGTTTATACAACAATTTCTTATCAGTGCTGACTTTGTGTTATCAAAGTATCCGAACGCTGGTATTTGCTTACTTGGCGATGCGACTGACCTGAGGATGGACTCTATTTGTACCTCTCTTAATATTAAACAACTGGTTAAAATATCTACAACAAAAGGTAACACCTCTCTGGATGTTATTTGTTCAAACATGAGTAAGTATTACAACTCTCCGCAAGCACTGCCACCATTACGAGGCAGTTACCACTAGTGTTTTCTTTTTTCTCCCTTTTCAGCCATTGAACATTTCTTCACTACCTCCATTAGGGCTTGCCGTCCCCTTACTGACACAAGCTTTTTCTCTTTTGGTTCATGGCTGACCAGTGTAAGGTTGCCAGACCTTTATAATTCTAATAACCTTGATGATAAAATGTTGATTTTTAACAAAAAATTAATTGATTCCTACTCATTATGTTTCCCAGAAAAAAAAAATCGGAAAATGCTCCAGTGATAAACCTTACATAAATAATCACATAAAAATGTTAATCCGCACAAAATAAGCTTATTTAAAAGGGGTAATTTAGCTGAAGCAAATAAATTAAGAAAGGAATTAAAAAGTCAAATTAGAAAAGCTGCCCGAGCCTACTATAAAAATAAAATTAAAAGCTTGTGCCATGATAAACCAAAGAACTAGTACTCTGAAATTAAAAAACTTACCGGCAATAGTCAAGAACAACTAAATTTTAATATAAATGAACCTCCAAAGACCACAGCTAATGACCTCAATAAGTTTCTGGCTTCTATTGTCCAGAGTCTCCCACCACTATCTTACGCATTTCCAGATGTTCCTGATCCTTTTTCATTCCCACATATTTCTCCACTTGATGTTGTAAAAAAATTGAAAAACTAAAACGATCAAGCATTTGCCCTTTAGATATTCTACTTGTACTTGTACTTACTTGTACTCGTTGCGGGACCAGACGCGGACGCCTCACCCGGCATCTAGAAGACTACGTATGATTGACTCCCATTTGTCGCGATCTTGTGCCAGCTCTTCAGCAAACCGGAGACAGCAGTTCTTCCACTTTCTGCCAAACTTTCGAAATCCGCCAATGGGGTCGAGGTCGTTTTTGGCAGTTGTCCACCAGTTCTTAAATTAACCACCAGGTCACCTGCGCCAGTCAAGTAGAGGAACAGCTAGAAGAGCTTGTTTTATGATGTAGTCATTGGATCTTCTAAGTACATGATCATCCCAACGCAGTCTGCTATGTTTGACAATCCTGGTGGCGGGTTTGATTTTAAGGCACCGGTGGCGAACATCAAGATTTGGGATTCTGTTGGAGTATCGAATCCTCAGGATATTTCGTAGACAGCGGTGGTCACAGACTTCCAAATCATGGAGATGAAGCTCCTTCAGTGGCCAAGTTTCGACTGCATAGAAGAGAACAGAACTAACAGCCACATTATAAACATAAAGTTTTGACTTCATGCTGATCTCCCTCCAGATCCACAGATAGCGGCGGAGTTGTGAGAAGATGGCTTGGGCTTTGTTGATCCTGTTCTGTATGTCAAGGTCACAGCCTCCATGAGAGTCTATTATTGAGTCAAGATAGGTGAAGCTGTCGACTTTTTCCAATTCTTGTCATCTCAAAACCCCTATCCACCCTGTTTAATGAAATAACCGAATCTGGACATTTCCCTCAATATTGGAAACAAGGCTTTATTACCCCAATCAAAAAGAAAATGGGAAGCCTGGCTTTGATGGCATTCGTCCTATTATCCTCACCTCAATTTTTTCAAAATTGTATGAAAGTTTTCTCGCAGACTGGCTTAAGATGAAAGTCCTCCCCCTCATTGATCTTAGACAGTTTGGTAATCTCAAATCCACGTCAACCTCTCATTACCTGATCCATCTTGTTGATACCATGGGTAAATTACTTGAAAAACCTAACACTTGGCTTAATCTGATTAATCTGATTTCGATTTGATTAACCACAATTTACTCATAGGTAAACTTATAAATGAATTCCACATTGAAACTTTCCTTGTTAAGCTCGTTGCCTCTTTTCTCTCTAATAGATCTCAAGCAGTTAAATATCTAAATTGTTTCTCAGATCATCTCTCCATATTTAATGGCTTTCCTCAGGGGACTATTCTAGGCCCTCTCCTTTTTTCTCTTATGATTAACACCCTTTCAACCTTTAATGACAATAGGTGGAAATTTGTCGACGACTTGACAGTTTTAAGAAATGGGCATACTCCAAGATATTGCCTGTGAGGCCTCTTCCCTTGACATGACAGTTAACCCTTCTAAATCCGCAACACTTTTAATAACTTTCCTTAAGTATTCCCTCCCCTTTTTCTTGCTCCTATTCCTCCTGAAACCTCTGCTACATCACTCAAGATCCTTGGTATTACAATTTATTACAATTTGAAATGGGATGCCCATATAAATAATATCCTACGACAAACAAACTCCTAACTTCCCCCCCTTTAACTTTTAAATAAATTTAGTTACCCCCAATCACATTTACTGCAAGTATACATTTCTTTTGTGCGTCCCATATTAGAGTATGCTTGTCCTGTGTGGCACCCTGGCCTCTCAAATGAAGCAACACAAAAAATTGAAAATGTCCAAAAGAGAGCTCTAAGAATTATTTTTAAAAAGGGCAAGATACCATATTTGTATTTGTTAAATATTTCTAAATTAGAGACCCTCAAGCGAAAAAGAGATAATTTTTGCCTCTGTTGTGGTAAGTTGGCCCTTCTGAACCCACGTAATGCGAATTTTTTACCTGAATATCATGCACCTGGTAGAAATCATTCTCCACGAACTGTGTCACATCCTATCCCTGCCTTATCTCTCATTCTTTGTACTACCTTGCGGTATAAGAAATCTTTTATCCCTTTTTTTACTGATGTAATAAATAGTTGCTAATTTGTGCATAAATTTTATCTTATCTCTAACATGGTTAAATTTTAAAAAAACAAGTTTTTTTAACTGAAAGTAAGGAGCAACATTAAAACTTAAAACGAACAGAAACTATGCCGTACATAAAAGGGGGCTGTCCCCTCCTAAACGCCTCGTTCTTTAAGCTAAATTTTTTATTGTTTTAATTAGTAGCGTTGTTATAATTAATCAAATTTTAGTGTCAAGAGCGAGGTATTGATGAGGGGACCACCCCTTTCATATACGGAATACTTTCTGTTCTTTTTATTTTTTAATGTTGCTCCTTACTTTAAGTTAAAAAAACTTGTTTTTTTATTTAATTTTTGAACTTTTTGAATTAATAGAAGTTTTGATTTTGGCTCACCGTACACGCATAATTAAAATAAAATATTTGCATATTAATTTTACTTTTCTTTGGTTAAATGGCTTTCTCGAAAGTTGTTTAATTTTATTTACGAACATTTTTATTGGAAATAAATATACGTTACTTACGCATTAACTTGCATAACTAACTTCTATATTCATATATTTTTAAAACTTATACTAGGGAGTTTGCGCCTTAGTCAATACCTCGCTCTTTAAACTAAAGTTAAAATCTTTTTCCAATTCTTTAAAAATTACCCCTTAATCACAAAGGCCCTTAATTAGAATAAATAGCTCTTATGAAAGTACTAAAAAATCTTTGGCTTAAAGAGCGAGGTATTGACTAAGGGGCTAACCCAATCATAAACTTAATAATTTCTGTTCGTTTTAAGTTTTGATGTTGCTCCTTACTTCCAGTTGGAAAACTTGTTTATTTTTTTTATTTAATTTCTGATCGTTTTTTTTTTAAATAATGCTGGGAAATCCGGCGACCCCTTCATTGCAATGTCTCTTCCGCCATGAAAACTTCCTACATGGAAAGATCCTCAAACATAACCCAAGACCCCCCCCACTACCAGAAAAAAATCCCCCTTGAAAACGTCTGAATATTTCCCAATAATCAATACTATATGTAAACACTGGGTAAAGTTCATAACTTTCAGCCCTCCCCCCGGGAACTTTGGGGGATTAAGTCATCCTAAAAGACACATTTTTGACCATGCTGAACAAAATTGGTATCTCAAAATTTTGATCGGGTGACTTTGGGAAAAAAATGAGCGTGGGAGGGAGTCTAGTTGCCCTCCATTTTTTTGGTCACTTAAAAAGGGCACTAGAACTTTTAAATTCCGTTTGAATGAGCCCTCCTACGATATTCTAGGACCAAGGGGTCAATACGATCCCCCCAGGAAAAAAAAACAAAAAAAAAAACAAATAAACACGCATCCGTGATCTTTCTTCTGGCAAAAAATACAAAATTCCACATTTTTGCAGATAGGTTATTGAAACCTCAACAGTAGGGTTCTCTGATACACTGAATCTGATGGTGTGATTTTCATTAAGATTCTATAGCTTTTAGAGGGTCTTTCCCCCTTTTTTTGAAAATCAGCCAAATTTTCTCGGGCGCGTAACTTTTGATGGGTAGGATTAAAATTGATGAAACTTATATATTTGAAATCAGTATTAAAATCTGATTCTTTTTATGTATCTATTGGTACCAAAATCCCGTTTTTTACCGTTTCGGTTACAATTGAGCCGGGTCGCTCCTTACTTAACAGTTCGTGGTAGTTTTATCAGGTTTTATATCTTTTTAACTAGTTGCCATTTTGCAGATTTTAATATTAGTGAAAAAGGAGTCATAGACATCCAATATTTATTTATTTTTATTTTTTTGCATTGGTTGTTACTCTTTTAGTATTGTTGCTTTTGCTTAAATTTTCTTGTTTATTTGTTTTTTTACGGAATTGAATATTTAATTTCGACCCCTCGTGACTTTTGATAGTAAATCTTCTAAAAAAAGACATATATATCTATCTATCCATGAGCCCTCCTACGATATTCTAGGACCACGGGGTCGATACGATCACCCCAGGGAAAAAAAAAAAAAAAAAAAAAAAAGCATCCGTGATCTTTCTTCTGGCAAAAAATAAAAAATTCCACATTTTTGCAGATAGGTTATTGAAACCTCAACAGTAGGGTTCTCTGATACGCTGAATCTGATGGAGTGATTTTCATTAAGATTCTATAGCTTTTAGAGGGTCTTTCCCCCTTTTTTTTAAAAATCAGCCGAATTTTCTCAGGCGCGTAACTCTTGATGGGTAGGATTAAAATTGATGAAACTTATATATTTGAAATCAGTATTAAAATCTGATTCTTTTTATGTATCTATTGGTACCAAAATCCCGTTTTTTACCGTTTCGGTTACAATTGAGCCGGGTCGCTCCTTACTTAACAGTTCGTGGTAGTTTTATCAGGTTTTATATCTTTTTAACTAGTTACCATTTTGCAGTTTTTAATATAACTGACAAAGGAATCATATAGCATTCCGAAATTTATTTATTTTTATTTTATTTTTGTTTGCATTGTTTGCCAATTTTTTGTTGTTGTTGTGCTTTTGTTATGATTTTCTTGTTTATTTGTTTTTTTATGGACTTCGAAATTCGAATTCGGCCCTTCAGGGCTTGTGATAGTAATTTCTCGAAATAAATATCTATCTATCTATCCATCCATTCATAAGCGACCCTGATTGATCCGAAGTGATCATGACTAGGCCCAGATTTTATAGCCCTATGCTGAAAGAATTCATGAGCGCAATAAATATACAACCAATTCTTTTACGTGATTAAATAAAAAAAAACAAGTTTTTAAACTGAGAGTAAGGAGCAACATTAACACTTAAACCGAACCGAAATTAGTCCGTACCTTACAGGAGCGGTTCCCTCCTCAACACTTCGCTCTTTACATTAAATGTTTTTATTGTTTTAAAACATAATGTTTTTACGCCTATTATAATTTTATCGTAAAGAGTAAAGCGTTGTGGAGGGGAAAGCCCCTTGCATATACGGAATAATATCTGGTCCTTTTTAAGTTTTAATGTCGCTCCTTACTTTCAGTTTAAAAAACTTGTTTTTTTTTATTTAATTTCTGATCGTTTTTTAGTTAATGCAGCTTTTATTTGCATAAAAATTTTACTTTTCTTTTGCTAAATGGATGTCTTTACAAATTAACTTACGTAACTAACTTCTATATTCGTATATTTTTCTTCTGGCAAAAAATACAAAGTTGCAGATTTTTGCAGATATGAGCTTGAAACCTATGTAATAGGGTTTTCTGATACGCTGAATCTGACGGTGTGATTTTCATAAAAATTCTTTCACTTGTAGGGGATGTTTCCCCCCTCTTTAAGAAATAGAGTAAATTTTATCAGGCTAGTAGCATTTGATGAGTAATACTAAAATTAATAAAATATATATATTTAGAATCAGCATTATAAACACATTCTTTTGATACATTAATTGACATGAAAATTCCATTTTTAAAAGTTTCGATTACTATTGAGCCTTATCGATTTTATTTATTGTTTTTTTTTTATTACGTAATTGTGAATAAGTATATAAGGGGGTTTTTACTGTACTCAATACCATCAATTTTAATTTAAAATTAAAAACAATTTCTTAGTAAAAAAAAACATAAAAAATACGTCATTTTAATTATACTATATATCTCTGTTGAAAGCACTAAAAAATACTGTAGCGTAAATAACAAGGTCTTGACTTGGGGGAGAACCCCCTCACATACGTTATAATTTCTGTTTGTTTTAAGTTTTAATATTCCTTCTAACATTTCAGTTGAAAAAACTTGTATGTTTTTTTTAATTTCTGCTCGTTTTTTAAATAATGCTTGGAAATCCAGCGCCCCCTTCATAGAAATGTCCCTTACCCCAAAGAAACATCCTCTACGGAAATATTCTCCAGAGTAACCCCCTCCTCTAGCCCCCCCCTTCAGAAAAAATCCTTCCTGAAAATGGTTGTATACTTCCCAATAACCAATAAATAATGCTGGCAAGTCCGGCGCCCCCTTCTTGACAATTTCCGTTCCCCCATGAAAACTTCCTTCATGAACAGATCCTCCAACATAACCCCCGACCCCCCCATCCCTCCCCCTACCACAAAAAAAACCTCCTGAAAACTTCTGTATACTTCCGAATAACCAATACTATATGCTAACATTGGGCAAAGCTCATAACTTTTAGCCCTCCCTCTGGGTACTTCGGAGGATTAAGCCATCCTAAAAGACATATTTATCATATTTTCGACCATACTGAACAAAATGGCTATCTCAAAATTTTGATCGGGTGACTTTGGGAAAAAAATAAGCGTGGGAGGGAGCCTAGTTGCCCTCCATTTTTTTTGGTCACTTAAAAAGGGAACTAGAACTTTCAATTTCCGTTCCAATAAGCCCTCCCACGATATTCTAGGACCACTGGGTCGATACGATCACCCCTGGGGAAAAAAAAAATAATAATAATAATAAACACGCATCAGTGATCTTTCTTCTGGCAAAAAATGTAAAATTCCACATTTTTGTAGATAGGAGCTTGAAACCTCTACAGTAGGGTTCTCTGATACGCTGAATATGATGGTTTGGTTTTCATTAAGGCTCTATAACTTTTAGAGGGTCTCTTCCCCCTTTTTTGAAAATCAGCCAAATTTTCTCAGGCGCGTAACTTTTGATGGGTAGCACTAAACTTGATTAAAGTTATATATATGAAATCAGCATTGAAATATGATTCTTTTGATGTATCTATTGGTATCAAAAACCCGTTTTCTTGAGTGTCGGTTACCATTGAGCCGGGTCGCTCCTTACTTGCAGTTCGTTACCACGAACTGTTTGATTCCAACTGAAAATTTTTTCAGGAAAAGCAAATCAATCAAATCTTCCATTCTTGAGACACTGTGAAAATACTTGCTTCTTATTCCATTGCAACTGACTTTGTATAAGAGGCAATCTAGAAGGAAGGTGGCTTAACTGCCAAAGTTCTAATCTATCTAATTATATATTACTCCAAATAAGTAAAGTAATTTGATATAACTGTTTTAATATATATTTTTCCTATCCAAATTAGAAATTCTAAATAATTTTGGTTTCTTAAACAAGGAACGAGCGAACGTCTCAGGTCTCATCACCAAAGCTGGATGTGTACTACTAAGTGGGAAAATGGGTTCAGGCAAAACAAGTCAGGATACTCTTAGCGCCACCATCTCCGTGCTAAAATAAAATCGTCGAATTCTCAGGTGGCAAAACTATAGGAAAAGGGTATGGACAGGCTGATGCACCTTTGCAACCCTTGGATGAATTTCAACAAGGGGTATATTGAGAGGTAGCTGAATAGCTTAACTTTTGCGTGACTATGATTAGAAGGATTTTTTCACTTTTTGGTTTTTCTTATTTTGAACCGCAATTACTTTTTAAACAGCCCTTGTACACAAATCCCTGTATACAAATTCTATAGCAGTCTTTTTGCTTAATCACAAAGGCATTTTTTATTTTAGTGTAAAGAGCGAGAAGTTAGAGAGAGGGTAGCTCTTTCCGCTCCTAATATAGGTGATAATTTATCTTTGTTCTGAACTCTAATATTTTTCTTTACTTTCATTTGAAGAAACCTGTCGTTTTTAATTTCTTTTCGTTTTTAATTGAATACTAGAATTCTACTAGATGGGAAAAGCGCTACTGGTCTGTCAGTTGCGACTTTTCAAATCAAAGTTTAGCTTTTGTAGACAAATGATTCGAGTAAAGACCTCATTTCGAATATATATTTTTCAAAATTTTTACTTGCCAAAATTAAGCAATCGTCTCCGCAGTAAGAAGGGAGCTCTCACTCCTTTAACCCTCATACTGCACACAATAGAAGGAGGTCAGATTTCAATTACAGTGGATCCGCAGTTATCCGAGATACTGCGGACTGAGAGTACCTCGCATTAACAAAAAATCAGATAACATGGACTCTTTAAGCAGTCAACAAGGAGACATGAGGTAAACTGCATGAAATTCAACCAGAGCTGTTAGATAGGTGCATATTTTTTGTATTATAAATGAAAAATGACGATAGTAATGCAACATGATTACCAATGATAGCGATTTCGCATTGCGCAGTGACTTAGTCAAATAGAGTTTTATTTTTGTTCACGGTACCCTCAACATCACAGTATATTAGATTTTTATCTAAATAGGGCAATAATTATATTAGTGAAAATAGAGTAAAAATAAATTCTAAATTTTTTTAAAATATTCATCAAAGTTGGAAAGAAGATAATCTATCGATACAGGTATTAAATTTCCCTTTCATTACAATTCTTATTGATCCAAATTTAAAATAAGCGCTGTTTTGAGATCAAGTTATTTTCTTAGACCAGCCCTCCTCCCTCATCAAATTTGCTTTAGCTTGGGGTCTAAATTTCCACGGTAGCTAGAAGCCTAGTAAGAGACGATCAAGTCTCATAGTGTCTATTAAGGATTCTATTATATGTCTAATCATGATTGTATTCGTAATTCAAAATTGAACGAATTGAACTTAACTGTCTGTGATCAATTAATGCTTGGATATACATCAAGCTCTTCTGAATAGTGAATTTTCTAACAGTCCAAAACATTAATAAATATTTATAAATTCAACTAATTTGGGAAAAAAACTTTTTTTAATCTTCTTATTTAATCTATGTGAATACCCGGATTCGGATTCATCTAGGATCCGAGTCATTTTTATGTAACACAGAGTCGACAAAATCGTCACTCCCAGGGAAATTTGTAACTCTAGTTCAGATGCGGTTTTAGGGGGACAGAGAAGGCACTTACCCCGGGCCCAAAAATTCTAGGGGCCCAAAATTTTAAATAAACAATCTAACAGATATCGTAATTTTGTAACTTTTGCAATTTTATTTTTATTAAAATAAAGTAGAGGGCGCGGTTGACGATAAATATAAGCAAATTGAATCCAGAATTTTCCTTTTTCCGACATTTTCATTACCATTCCTAACGAAATAATTAAAACAAGATAATTAATAATTTTGTAGAGGCTAAGGAAAATAAAGCTGGATTTAGATAAACAGAAATTTTTGTTTTTAAATGAGAATTTTGTTAAAATTTGACTTGAAAGTTCTTGGGTGACAAGAGGGGGAGGTGGCTAATTAAAATTTTACCCAGGGCACAAGAGAGGCGAGAACCGCCACTGCCTTAGTTAGACATCCAAATTTTCTTTGCCAAAATTGAGAATTAAACAAACTGAATAATTTCACTTGACTGACCTGTCGCGCAGTTTGCAATTTTCGATTCAAATCGGCAACAATAGCAGTGGCATTCGTTTCTTGAAACTTCATTTCAGGATTGTATTTCTGCTCAGCGATCCCAATACCTCCAATCGTCTTTGAATACCTGCCGAAATCGAATAATCATAATTCTATCTTCAGGCAGTAAGAACCAAAATAAAAGAAAGACTTTTTTATATATATATATATATATATTAAAATTAAAAAAAAACATATATGTGTGACAATAGAAAACCGATATTTATCATATGGGTCTGAAAGGGGAGTAAAGTATGGCCTCTTCTAGTGTTTTTCTTCCTACCGATGAGACTAACGAAGTCCCCAATTTGGTTGTATACTTCCTAAGGTGTAATCCCCCTATGGTCTTTATTACATCGATCAGGACGGGGCTTAATTCGGCCAGCAACTTTGATTACATTAGGGATAGGCTTCATGATTGAGGTCACGACGGATGTGCGTGGTACCCCAAGACTGGGAAAATAGGTCAATTCTGTCAAAACCAAAATTGTTAGGACTTGTTAGGAGTTTCAGACGCTCATATCCCAGGGGTAAGAGACATGAAACTCGGTGATATATAATTAACTTATTCAGGTAGGAAGGGTGGAGTACACACGCAGGGAGCAGGACTTTTGATAAGTAAGGAAACTTCTAAATCTTGCTTAGGTTGGTAATGTATAAATAATAAACTATAGTCGTTCGTTTTACGACTAAAAAAGACAAGGTATGAGTCATATTAGAAAATGCCCATGTAGAACCGATTGACGGAGATTATAGTAAAGAACATCCTAGACGGTTAATCATTTTGTTCAAAAGCTTCTGTCAATCAATTGATTAAAGCATGATTAACCATCTAGGAACCTGTTTGACACTTGAGTCTAGCGTTTACGGTGACTAATAGAAAGTTTGAGTGCCTCAATCAGCTCCTAGACGGTAAATCATGCTTTAATCAATTGATTGACGGAAGCTCTTGATCAAAATGATTGATTGTCTAGGGTTTCCTTAACTGTCTTGCAATTTTACAGTTACAAGAGCGCTGCTGCCCTGCCTAGCTTGTGATTCTAGTGATTTTGAAGTTGTGACTTTTGAATTGGGCTTTTTTTTTTGTGTCTTTTTTTTCCTGTGTCTTCATGTCCATCGAGTGGTAACGGGAAGACTACGTTTAATTCGTTTTTGTTGTAAATTAATTGTTGAACTAAAAGCCTAAAAGAGCTCTAAACTGTGTGAATTTCACTCAAACAGAATAGATTACAATTCACAAATATACTTCACCGGCTTTTAACTCCTTTAGTTAAGGATAATAATTTGTTTCAAGCAAACACTATAAAATCTCTCATAAATTATTCAATCTCAACCTATTGACTTTTCGATTTTAACCATGCCAACTATCAACCACAGATAAATCATTATTAACGTGTGGCACAAAACAATACTACGAGAGGATATTCTTTGGGAACACCATTTATACAATCACAGATTACATCACATTGTTTTATACACTTTTCTTTTAATCTATAGAATAGCTACATTTTAATAATCTTCAAATTATCACCTATGAAATATTTTTCAAAGTTGTCTACGCTCCGCTAGCTTGGTTAAATATAAAATTAATTTTTACGAAATGACTTTGCCTGGAATCCCTTATGACACTTACTTCTACTTGAAATCGATCTTCCGAACAGAGAATGTTAGTACACATTCTCTGTTGAATGCCCCCCCCCCTCCCTAAGCCCATGGTCGTATAGTCACCGTTAAAGTTACCACCTCTTAATTATTGCTCAAATTTTTTATAAATCCTAAAGTTAAAATAGATGGACATAGACATAGATAAAAGATGGCGCAATGAACTGACAATTTTCAGAATCAAAATATCTACGTCAATACTACTCCCATGGCTATAAATCGAAGGAGGAAGTAAAAAAAGTCACAATAAAAAGAATATATTATATAAAATATAGTAATAATTTATCTAGTATACTATAGTTATTAACTATTACAAAATGCTTATATACTTTTTTCAAATGGATTAATCCATTGTTTGTGAATCTTGGAAAGGTTCAAATTGATTAGTGCGATCAAGAAGTTTTCACCTTTGCATGTTAGATCAATCATTCAAAACATTCTACCATCGACAAGATTGTATTATCAGAAGTTCCGACGAACTATTAACACGGGCGTGGGGGGATAGTGAGGTATTTGCACTTCAATGATAAGAAACTGAAAACCCAAATGACAGGTGCCCAATAGAATGAAATAATAACAAGTAAAATATTTGTCTTATACGAATAAAAGGCAGGAGTAGAAAACGGCCAATTATACTTTTTCTACTTAAAAGGTAAACAGTTGAGAAAACTGTATTTTCTTTCAGAAAAACAAAATATTGTAACAGTCAGATATACCGTCCTCTCAATGAGCATGAACTCACGAATAGACTTGTGCAGGGGCGTAATTTACTATAGGACAAAGGGACAGTTTTTTTTTAGTACATCTTTGCCTTTATAGTATTATTGGCTCATTTTTTTATATTTAACTTGGTAATTTTCACCTAACTTGGGAAAAACGGTCCTAACTCCCCCCCCCCCCCCCAGGATTTTGATTAAAATGCAGCCCTGACTATTGGCATATTTTTATAAACAAAAGGAATGTCAAAGAACAGTGAGCGATAAGTAATTTTTTAAGAATGCAGGTTGATAGCTATCAGTAAATGTATTTCCTCTTTTTAAGTTGATGTCCATATCAGTAAAGTTGAATTTCGCTTAAGTTTCTATATTAGGCACGAAACCAGAAAGACAACCATTGGGCTTCAATAAAATATACAAAGGAAACAGTCCATCAAATAAAGACTAAGGAAGTAATTGTAGTTCAATTAGAAGTGAGAAATTAGCGATACTGACACAGCACAGTAGTTAATAAGCTTAATGAAGATTGTAATTTAAATTAATTTATGTTAATGCTTTCCAAATTTTAACTACAAGACACTATTTCCTATTGATGTTTTTCCTTTCACTTTAGAGGTTTAAGTGCCTGCACGTATTGACTATTGCAGCCACCACGCTTTGAATGAATTAAATAGCCACGATATAGCCTTGTAATTAAGAAAACAGTTCATTACTAAAGCTGAAGATAGTTAATAAATAACTAATATTTTAAATTAATTTTAATGAAAGATTATAAATTAAGTCATAATTAAATTACCTCTTTTTTAATTGGTGTTTTCCTTTTACATAAGAGATTTTAGTGCTTGCGCACATTGACTATGGCTATGCTAATTAAAATTAATTATAATGATCAAAGTTACAATAAAATGGCATATATAAAATAAGAAGGAAAAAAGCAGTATTTAAACGGTTGATTAGTTGATAAGGTTAAATAAAATTCGGACTATAATTTTTTATTGGTGTTTTTTTCTCTTACACCAGATTTTTGTACTCCTTACATATATTACCTATACCAATTCAGATGGCAATATGAAGGTACAGTATGATCTCAACCCAGACTAGACTGTAGCCACATTTGACCATAAAACCAAAATGGTCAGGGCGCGCGAGTACATAGCCAATTACGTATCATTTCATTATTTGTCGAACTGAACAATGTTCTGCTTTTTCCAGCATAAGTCTGACTTTTTCATTAGTTAAGATTAAAGGCCAAAGGTTTTGAGCTTAGAAAAGAAGGAAGTTCGGAACAACAATTTTTCTATACATAAGATAAATCTGAAAAAAGATACAAAGACACAATAATAGCTGGCAAAAACTGGGAACAACTTATGGATTATAGAGGTTTTTCAAACCAGTTTCTTATCATTTCAATTTTTCTGCTTATACAGTAAAAATTTGCGTTAAAATTAAGTAGACAAATAACAGTTCAAATAAGGATAAATCCTTTTATAAGACGGTAAAATCACAATAAAAAAATACTGATGTGTGATCAAACTGTCTAGTTTTTTTTATTGTTTTTGTACTGTCTAATAAAAGGATTTATCCTTATTCGAACAGCTATTCATCGTCATGGAAAGACAGTGTGGTCCTTGAAAATACCTAAAATTAAAGAGAAAAGCAATTTTTATCCATAGGTATAACAACGGTCTGGTTCAAGCATAAGACTAGTAGCACAGTCACTTAAATTCAGCACACAAAATCAATAGCCTTATCTGTGTTTTTAATTATCTCATTATGTCCCCAGGGTAATTCAAAGCTTCTGATTTTACACGATGGCATGTCTCATTGAGACACTCGCAGTATATAACGTGATTTATCAGCAGATACATCCTCATAAGCCATTTTTTGCTGATGTCTACAGTCCTTCTGGTTGTACAATTAATGGATTGCTGATAACAGGGAAAAATATCAAATGCACTTTTCACTTTTTTTCCGTCTCTTCGGCAAAATTTGTGTTGTACAAAATGATGTGGACAGAGCAATTATCAAAGCATAAATATTGTCTTCCAAGTCTTGACTTAGAAAAAAAGAGATAAACAACAAACAAATCGAGAAGGTTATGAAAAATGGCACCTCAGTTTTAATGTGCAGCAAAGGCGCAAACTTGCTATGGGGCAGGGGGCGAAAGCCCCTCCTAAACCTCTCCCCCCCCAGCTGAAATTTAGTTTCTTCGAAAAGCTTGTCAAAACTAAGATAAGCCTGCATAATTCAAGCATCCACATAAACGAATAATTTTTCTTTAGGTGGCTATATATTTACCTTTATAGTGCTTTTATTGCACTATATAGCACCTTTATGGTACCAAATGGCTCCTTTTTCAGTTTTTACTGTCATTTTCACTTGATTCATGAAAATGTGCTCCAGCTTTGCCCCCCCCTCCCCAGGATTTTGACGAAATAACGCCACTGATGTGCAAGATTATTAAGGAGCGACCCGACTCAATAGTAACCGAAACTCTAAAAAACGGAATCTTGATACGAATAGCTACATCAAAAGAATCAGATTATTATTCTGATTTCAAATATATAAATTTCACCAAGTGTAGTCTTACCCGTCAAAAGTTACGCACCTGATAAAATTTGCTCATATTTGTTATTTTTCTTGTTTTTTCCCCAGGGGTGATCATATCGACCCAGGGGTCCTAGAATATCGCGGAGGGGATCATTCAAACGGAAATTAAAAGTTCTATTACCCTTTTTAAGTAACCAAAAAAATTGAGGGCAACTAGGCTCCGTCCCACGCTCATTTTTTCCCAAAGTCACCCAATCAAAATTTTGAGATAGCCATTTTGTTCAGCATGGTCGGAAAAAATACAATAACTTTGCCTTTCAGGATGACTTAATCCCCTACAGTCCCCGGGGAAAGGTATGCAAGTTATGAACTTTGCCCAGTGTTTACATATAGTATTGATTACGGAAGAGACCCTTTTGATTGCAGTTCATATAGACCCATCACTGTTGCTTGCAATATTGGCAAAGGAGGTTTGGGGGGAGGAAGTTTACTTTAAAGCGGGGATGAGTAGTGAGGATTTAAGATAGGTAATTTCGGTTCGTGGTAATTTTTTGGGTATTGGAGAAAGGAGGATATATATTCGGAATTATAGGATTAAAAATGGTACATATCAGTGTCCTATATGTGAAGAAGAGGAAGATCTTATCCATTTTATGGGTACATGCCAGGAGTTAAGAAATTTGAGGAGGGAAGTGTTTTCAACAGATTTTGGAGGGGTGGATTGGTTTGAAAAAATTTTAAAAAGTAGAAATTTTGATGATTTTAGAAGGTTGGGTAAATTTGTAAGAGTGGGTATGGCACATAGAGAAACTTTTTTGATGAATTGTGTGTAATTTAATGTGTGTTTTTTTTTGTATTTATTTTTGTTTTGTTATTTTGCCATGGCCCGAAAAGGCTTTTGTTGCAATAAATATCTATCTATCTATCTATTAGTAAGGTTTTTGAATATTTCTGCTCCCATATATTATTGAACGAACACCGAAAGACTCAAACCAATTTAGATTTCAACCTCGTATTGGGTGTCAACATGCGCATAAGGTTTTAGCTTCAACTCTTTATAATGCCCAGTCTAAAGGTTACGAATTACTTATCTGCACTTTGGATTTATCTAAACCTTTTGACAGAATTTTCCGTGCACAAATGTGGCATTCCTTGTCAGAGTTTCGGATAAACTCGTCGGTCATACATTTACTTAAGTTTTGGTATAATAATTCGTTTCCTTATTGAAAATCTGGTACAGGGTTCTGCGGTACTATACCAGTTCAATCTGGAGTACGAGAGGGTAGAGTGCTGTCAGTTTATCTATTTAATACTGGCATTCAAAATATGGTGTTAGGAATCAAGCCTTCTTAGTTTTATAATTCACCTCATGTGTCTTATATTGCGTATGCGGACAACCTGCTAGTTTCAAGCCGAACTAAGTCTATTTTGGCATTATCGGTGCAACGTATTTCTATGATGTTTCGGGATGTTGGTCTGTTTTTGAATTTTGATAAATGCGAATATTTAGTTTTCAATCTCAAATCATCAGCTCATAATTTGTCCTGTGGATCCTCAGTAATTCGCAATGTCACGAGTTTACGGTGGTTAGGAATTAGTATTTGTTCTATATTCCCTTTTTTGCGACTCCAAGTTCTGAGAGATGTTAAAGAAAAGTTTAAGATTGGTTATGCGAAAATTGTACCTAACCGTGAAAAATTCATGCTGAGCTTTAGCTAAAATGTATCCTACATATTGTGACCATCCTGTCTTGCTTTTAAGTAGTATATGTCCTTTATTGAACAAGAATAGCCTGAGACAGATCTTTATTGCTTACTATAGATATTATAAATTTTTACTGTACTTCCCCACTTCATATAGCAATAGATACAATATTGGGAAGCATGGTGCTATCAATGTTATCCAATCGTTTGAATTGCTTAATAATAATTTGACAAGAAATGCATTTGTGTCCTTAGGCCCAAACCATAATATTATCCGTGTGTTTTTGTCCGTGACTAAGGTTTAAGTTATCTATCTTTCTGTGTATTTGATATTTCATCCTTTTTAGTGTAATTTACTCCGCTTGTTTTGTATAAAAGTGGGTTATAAATAAATTGTTATTATTATTATATCCAAAATGTCCCGACGAAATTTTAATTTTGAATATTCGATAGGTTTCCTATAGTAACTAAAATTTTCTTTTCTATGAATTTTAATCTCGGCCTTCTCACTTACTTTGCTCCAAGTATCTCTGAAAGTCCATACCAATGTACCCACCTTCAATCTCAGACCACATATATACTCTTTTTTAATAGTACTTTCGCAATGTTTAGCTTTACACTTACCCTCTGTGCTCCGTTTATCTACTCTGGCTCTAAAATCTCAAATAAAAAATCTCAAATAATCTTAAAAAAATTTTAAGTTTCAAACTTTCAAGTTCTTCTCCTTTCATCTTTTATTAGTCTTTCTATCTCTTCAAATCCATTCCAAACCTACACCCTAAATCTATTTTACACTTTGGACGTTACACGTTAGGGCGTCACAAGTTAGGACGCGTATATCTTCATCCACCGTAGGAATGTATATTTATAATAAATATATATATATATATATATATATATATATATATATATATATATATATATATATATATATATATTACATAATAAATCCATCAACACAGACCCCTGCGATACTAGTCCTACGACTCTACATGAAATGACCAGGTAAAAAGATACTTGGGACATTGTTTCACCGTTTTTTAAGTCAATAATAGTCCGATGACTGTGAATGGGTCAAAGGATATTGCCATATTTTGTTCTATATGACGGCATTAGCTATTGAGTTTAGGGAAAATTCGCACTAGAAAGAAAATACCTTGATCTTTGCCCATTCCATAACAATTTATAGAGGTGATACTGCACAATAAGTATTCAAAAACTTTGGAAAACTGGTAGCAAATTCTTGGGAAAAGCTAATACATAAGCAAATGATGTTTAAGGTTACACGTTTTTATGGCACCTATTTTTACGTCATTACGTAATTATAGAATTTGCGTATTTTTACGTATATTCTAATTATAATTACTGAATTACGTAATTCTAATTATAGAATTACGTATTTTTACGTAATTATAGAACGGATACTATCGAAAATAACAGGAAGAATCGTGATGGTAATAATATTCAAAGGAGCCCAGGACCTCCCCTCCATGTGTTGTTTTCAACAAATGAAATGACATCATTTCTATACAATCCTAAAAATCTCACATTTGCTTCTCACTCACTTGGACTATATGTCTTGGCTTTTTCTACAATTAGCCATGGCTTGATAGCTGCAACTTCTTGATTTTAATTCAAATCAAATGTTCTCTTTATGAAAAGGCAAACAAAAAATAAATTGAAAATAAAATCAGCTTCAAAATCAAAACGAATAATTTGTGAGGAAGGATACTGTCAGGAATTTTTTTTATAGATGGCGATAATGAGAGTACTCCCTATAGCAGTTTTATATTAATCAGTTTTCTTAGAAAATTCCAAATCAATGACGAAAAAGGCGCAAATTTTTTTTTTCTGCTATTTAAATTTATAAAATTGCACAAAAATGTTTTTTAATTTCGGTAAATTAAAAAAAAAATATTATGAATTGATGCAATAAATATTGGCGTAGCTTTGGTCACACAATATATATATGTTGGATCTAAACATTAGGCCAGTTGAAGACGAACAGTTACTATGCATTCTCTCGCGTTACGTGCAATCAGCTCCAATTTAATTTCGCTATGGAACCCAGGCCAGTTACAGGTATATTTATTCAATGTTTAAGTCTGTTGCACAAAACATAAAAAAAAAAACCCAAAGAAACTGGCTATATGCATGATACCAACCCTTTGCTTATTTACTCCTATTTCACTCTATTCATGGCCACATTTTCTTATTCAGGTTTTATTCCTACTGCTACTACTACTACTAACAACTTATTACGAAACCAGACCACCAGGAGCAAATAAAACTGCGTAAGGTCCTTCTACACCAGATTCTATTTGGAGGTTAACTCTTTCTTCGCTCTTGAGAAGTTCACAGCTAAAAAATATATTGAAAACATTCTTTTAAGTTAGGTTTTGATGTAGAGTATTCAAATTTTGCTTTAGTGCTTTCAGACAGGTTTTCATTCACGAAAATGTAGGGGAGGGATGTATTTTTCAAAACCAGAGATGCAATTTTGATGATCTTTCAATTTTTCTTAATGGAAATACCCAAAAAAGGTGATTTTTGATGAGAATTTATAAAAAACATTATTTTCAAAATACAGGTGGGAGGGGATTCAAGGCAACCCAATTAACACACCTGCTCCAGCTGGATTCCACCCAACCACTCAAAAGAGGGGTGAAATTTCGGTTACCACCCATTTTTAATTAAGTTGTAAAAATTTGAATCTCCTTTGAAAAAACACAAAAATTCAATTTTATGCACAGAGTAAAATTTAAAAAAACATAGAAGAACTTCTATTTTTTACAACTCATTTTTGTTTTTGCATGTGTATTTAACCGAGTCTTTTCTCAACACTTCAGGAAACTTTGGTATCAGTCAAATCAAACCAATGAAATTAACACAGCCTAACAATGACATTAACACAGTGGCGTCAATTGATCGCGTTCGGTCACAGAATAGACTGTCTCACATCAAGTAATTGTTGTGTTTAAATTATCCACGAGTTTAACTGACCCCTGGTTCTCCATGGCCTGATACTCCCTAGAAAAAAATTATCAATGATATATCATGGGAGCTGACCTTGTTAGATCAAATTGCTCAATAGCCCAGTTGGATCCATAGTATTGGAAATTTGGGGTACTGACAGATACGCATATCCTATAGGTAGTGCAGCTTGAGTATATACAGTATGTAATAGACAGGTACCACTTGCACACAGAACTGCACTGGTATACACTTAAACAAATAGCAGGCGTCAGGGAAGAGTAAAATTTAATCAATAAATGGTAGCAAATTATTAAATTGCTCAATCGTCAAAATTGTTTCTGAATTTCGTTTAAGTCTGGAAAGTCGAAAACGAGCGAATGTGATTCTTTTACTCATTAATTTTTGTTGTACTTTAATTTTGAGGCATAAAGAAGCAAATAGAAAACTTACTCGCCAACTTCTGAGCCATTCCAGCAATTTGAGTCTTCTTCGCTAGGTGGCAACTCTTCATTCTTTCCTGAACATATAAGGTCTGCCACATTTGCATAGTAGCCTTTGCTTTCGCTTACAGTCAACAACAAACCTTGAAGAACTTCTTGAAGCACACTGGAGTTCATTCCCGTTTCATCATTTTCATAAGATATTGTCTCTTCGGATTCCAGTAATTTGTTACTTTTATTAATGAGTTGATCACTATATTTTGGCTCACCACAGATACTTCTGATCTAAAATTGGATGTAGATTAGAGAAAAAACAGCGTTTAAAGCAGCATGACAATAACCAAACGAAATTGCCACACAATTTTACGATATTGTATAAATGTAGCCAGCTCCCTCCTTCCTGCCTCTCCCAAACTAAAAGAAAGCCTGACTACACAAAATAATAAGCTAATCTAAATCGTACCATTCCATCATTCTTTTGGGAACTATTACGATTTATTACATGATTTCGGACTTTTTTCTTTTTTTATAGTGATTTCTGATATCATTCTACCAGGAACTATCGTTCTCAATATATAAAAAAACACCCATCTCTTTCTTGACCTTTTCCTACCGATTTCCACCATTTTCAGCTATTTGCTCTCCCAACATTGCTGCCATCTGCTGTTCATTTGCTGAACCAAAGCAAAATTTTGGTTCTATTCTGGAACAAACCTGAGGTCTATTGTTTACTGAACACCTCTGGCAACCACTAGACTTTTAAGCCATTTAAACCTATTTTGATAAGTTATATAAAAATTAGTCTTTAACTGAAAGTGAAAAGCAACATTAAAACTTAAAACGAACAGAAACTGTTTCGTATATGAGGAGACTACCACCTCCTTAGGCCCTCGCTCGTTACACTTAAGTTTTTCAGGGCTTTAGAAAGGCTTCTCATTCCAGTTCCCCTTGCCCCTTGTGTGTTAGCAGTCGTTCTTAAACAATTGGGACAAGAAGTAAAGGTTTAGTGTAAAGAGCGAGGAGTTGAGGAGGGGCCCGTAATATAAGCAATAATTTCTGTTCATTTTAAGCTTAATGTTGCTCCTAGCTTTCATTTGTAAAAACGTTTTTTTTTTAAGTTTAGTTTCAGATCATTTTTCAAATCCTGGCAAGGCCTAACCAAGATATGATGTGGGCTACCGGCCCCATAACAATCCAATTTCTATCGGGTTATAATATATATATATATATATATATATATATATATATATATATATATATATATATATATATATATATATATATATATATATATATATATATATATATATACTCTCTCTCTCTCTCTCTCTCTCTCTCTCTCTCTCTCTCTCTCTCTCTCTCTCTCTCTCTCTCTCTCTCTCTCTCTCTCTCTCTCTCTCTCTCTCTCTCTCTCTCTCTCTCTCTCTCTCTCTCTCTCTCTCTCTCTCTCTCTCTCTCTCTCTCTCTCTCTCTCTCTCTCTCTCTCTCTCTCTCTCTCTCTCTCTCTCTCTCTCTCTCTCTCTCTCTCTCTCTCTCTCTCTCTCTCTCTCTCTCTCTCTCTCGCTCTCTCAGAGAGAGAGAGACAGGGAGGGGCCCGTAATATAAGCAATAATTTCTGTTCATTTTAAGTTTAATGTTTGCTCCTAGCTTTCATTTGTAAAAACGTTTTTTTTAAGTTTAGTTTCAGATCATTTTTTCAAATCTCTGGCAAGGCCTAACCAAGATACGATGTGGGCTACCGGCCCCATAACAATCCAATTCCTATCGGGTTATAATATATATATATATATATATATATATATATATATATATATATATATATATATATATATATATATATATATATATATATATATATATATATATATATATATATATATATATATATATATATATATATATATATATATATATATATATATATATATATATATATATATACATATATATATATATATATATATATATATATATATATATATATATATATATATATATATATATATATATATATATATATATATATATATATATATATATATATATATATATATATATATATATATATATATATATATATATATATATATATATATATATATATATATTAGAGTAGAATCAAATTTTGGAGTGATGAGCTTTCAGCAATTAATATTATTATACATCAAATGTTCAGTTCAATTTTATCAGTTCTTTTCACGACTGTTCAAGACAAATATAGTTTTACTACCAACAGGAGTTTGGATACTGCCCCCTTCCTTCGCTGTAAAAGTCTAAAGCCTACTCCGTCATTAGCGCTATACTGAAAACGAATTATATTACAAATATTTTCATTTTTGGTTATTACAGCATTGAAAATGAAAATAAAATTTACAGCGAAATAAAATCTTAAACTGATTATCTTTCAACAATTGATATCATTATACATCAAATATTCAGTTTGATTTTACTTTCCAATACTTTTCAAGACACACATAGCTTTCAGTAAGCGCCAATGACGCAGTAGGTCTTAGACTTTTACAGTGAGAGAAGGAGGCGAAACCCAAACTCTTGTTTGTAGTGATTGTTGTTCGTTTCAAGCTTGATTTGCATATTCAATTTACGTTTCACTCGTTTTGAAATTTATTTATTTATTTATTGTATGTTTGGTTGCTATGATTGTTTTATTGAATTTCTGTTCGTTTTGGGTTTCATTTATTTTTTAATAATAATTTCTTGTAATTTATTCATTTATGTTAGTACTTGATGTATATTTTTTTGTTATGATTGTATACTTAATTTCAGTTCGTTTTGTGTTTTATTTATTCTTTAATATTAATTTCTTGTCGTTTCTAGTCTTAATTTTTACAGGTATTAGTATCTACCTATTTGAAGTCGAATATGGCCTTTACTTTTCTTTGAAAAACTTCTTTTTCGGAAAGTTATTTTTAAATTTATTTTTGGCCAATTTTTATTACGAAAAGTTCCAATTTCGTAGAAAATGCCTTATTACAAAATCATTTTTTTTTTTCAACATCAAACTTTCATCAAAGTATCAAAACTAGCATCAAAGTAACAAAGTATCAAAGTAAAGGAAGCATCTAAGTAAACAAGGTATCAAATTAAACAAAGTATCTCAGTAACAATAAGCAATTTCCGTAACTCAGAATTATTTCCCCGGGGCTAGGGGTTGAAACCCGAAACATATTTATTTGGCTTTTGAACTATTTTGAATAAAATGGCTATATAAAAATTTTTACCAGAAGCCCTTTGGGAAAGCGGGGCGTGGGTTAATTGCCCATGCTCACTAATCACTTTTGACTCTTAAAAAAAGAACTATCAGTTTCAGTTTCAAATCAAATAAGCCCCGTCCAAAGTTAATACGACCAACCCTTCCACAAAAAACCTATATTCTAGTAATGGGCAACTTACATAAGTTACAATCCTTTCGCTGCGGCCTATAGAGGGTTTCTCAACCCTTAAGTTATAGCAATTTGAATTTAGGACTATTTTGAACAAAATGGCTATTTCAAAATTTTTATAAGATAGATTTGGAAGAAAAAGGCACAGGGGAGGGGGGGGGGGGGGCTTGTTACTTTTTGACCATTTTCGATTAAAAAGGGCACTTAAAAAGGGCACAATAAATTTCGATTTCCGATTGAACGAACTTCCTCCAAAGTTTATACGACCACACCTTCCATAGCTTGCCTAACTTACAGCCTTGGCCCTGGGAGCAGTGGGAGGTTTTGTCCACCCCGAGGAATAATTATTTTAATTGCTTCACCTCTTGGCTATTTCGGACATAATGGCCATCTAAAATTTTGATTGGATGCGTTTGGGGAAAAGATGCCGTGGAAAGGGGGGGGGCTTTTTGCCTTCTAATCATGTTTAACTCTTAAAAGGGCACTAGAAGTTATTATTTCCGATTTAATGAGCCCTCTCCAAAGTTTATAACACCACCCCTTACATATGAATGCCTCTAAGAAAAAAAATAGTCTTACGGCCTTGAGATTGGTGGGGGGAGGCTAGTTGCCATCAGATCACTTGACTCTTAACAAGGGAACTAGAGTTTTCAATTTATAATCATTCGAGTTCCCCCGAGTTTTAAACGACCACCTTTTTCGTAAAAACTATATATCCCCCCGGGGCATAAGTTACACGAAACCCTTCCCTGGGTTTCGGAGGGGGGGAGTATTTGGATCCTGAAGTTTAGTCATCTGATCGTCGGAATATTAAAAAAAATGGTTATCTCAAATTTTTGATTGGATGTATTTGGGGAAAAGAGGGTGGGAGGGAAGGGGAAAGAGTATATGCCCACCGATAACTTTTGATGAATCTTAAAAAGGTAAATAAAAATTTCAATTTACAATCAAATGAGCCAACCTTGATGTTTATATGACCACCCATTAAAAAAACCTTATCTGCCCCCGGGGCATAACTTACAACACCTCCCCCAGGCTCTGAAGAACTGTGTTGAACCCTGAGTTTATGGTATTTGATCTTTGAACTATTTTGAACAAAATGCTATCTCAAAATTTTGATCAGATGAATTTGGGGGAAAAGGGCCTTGGGGGAGGCTAGTTGCCCTTCGATCCCTTTTGACAATTAAAAAGGGCACTATATATTCCGGTTTACAATCGAATGAGCCCCCTCCGAAGTTTCACTACCATCCCTTCCATTATATGCCCCCAGTGCATAATTTACAACACTTGCCACCAGGTTTTGGTGGGCTGTGTTATCCCTGAAGTCTTTGTTATATGATCTTTGGTCTATTTTAGACAAAATGGCTATATAAAAAATTCATTCGGACGCATTTGGGGAAAAGAGGGTCAGGGGAGGGGGTAGTTGCAATCGCATCACTTATGATTCTTAAAAAGCGAACTAGAACTTTCAATTTCCAATTAAATGAGCCCTCTCTGAAGCTTATACGAGCATCCCTTCTATAAGAACTTTATATGTCCCCACGGTAAAATTTACAACTCTTTCCCCAGGGTCTAGAAAGGGGGGCATGTTGACCCTGAAGTTTTTATTATCCGATCGTTAGACTATTTCAAACAAACTGGCAATCTAAAAATTTTGATCGGATGCATTTGCGGAAAAGATGGTGTGGGTGTGTGTGTGTGTGGGGGGGGGGGTAGATACCCTATGATCCCCTTTGACTCATAAAAATGTAACTATAACTTTCAACGTAAATAGAACTCGTAAATCAGGTCTTCCTCGTCTGGGGTGGGAGAACGTCATAAAGAAAGATTTAAAGGAAATTGGAACTTCCTGGGAGGGTGTAAAAATAGGGAGGCTTTGAATAGATTGGTATGGAGGAGGAGCGTGTGTAGCTGTGTTGGCCTCAGGCGGCTTGGTGCTGTGGTGAGTTGTTAGTAGTAGTAGAACTTTCAATTTCCAATCAAATTAGCCACCTCTGAAGTTTATACGACCTCCCCTTACATAAAAACCTTATATGCCCTCGGGGCACAACTTAAAACACTTGCTCCCGGGCTCTGTTTTTTTTTTGTCGACTCTTGAGTTTTTATTATCTGATTTTATAACATTTTTAACAAAATGGTTACCTAAAAATTTTATCGGATGGGTTTGGGGGAAAGGGCGTGGGTGGGTAGCGGGGTAGTTGCCCATCAGTCTATTTTGACTCTTTAAAAGTGAACTATAACTTTCGATTTCGTATTAAATCAGCCCTCTCTGAAGTTTATACGAGCATCCCTTCTACAACAACCATATATGCCCCCAGGGCATAACTTACAACGCCTGCCCCGGGCCCTGGGGAGTTTTCGACCCCGGAGTTTTTGTTGCATGATCTTTGAACTATTTACAACAAAATGGCTATCTCAAGATTTTTTTTCGGATGTATTTGGGGAAAAAGGGCGTGGGGGGGGGGGCTAGTTGCCCTCCGATCACTTTCGACTTCTTAAAAATGGCACTAGAACTTCCGATTTCCATTTGAATGAGCCTCCTCTGAAGTATATACGATGACCTCTTCCACATGAAGTTCCGCTGAGAAAAAACAAAACAAAAAACACTTGAGCCGTATGACCTTTATTATAGGCAAATCTATAGCGTTGCCTCTGATAGCGTCCACTTGCATTACTTTTGGGAAATAGACCACTGATTAATTCCATCATAAGAATTCTAAGCATAATGGTCAGCACTCAGCAAATCCTCTTAAGTGTCCCAAAATAGATGATTCCCACGCTTTTTTGTCTATTTTACGTGGTCACGTACACAAGAAAGCGACTCTAATCGAACATAATGCTCTCCAAGCAATCAATTTGTCTGGAAACTAGCATCGTTTCGTGGGAACTTTGCTCTTATCCACTAAAACAGATCTTAAGGTAAAGACCAGCATATTAACACCAAAAGTAAAGAAAGTTGGTTAATCAAATAGTTGCTTGATTTAGTCGACAAACGGAACCTAAAGGTAATCAGCTGTTCAAAGGCACAAGTACGTAAAATATAACAAATTTATTTTGGTTTTTACTCCTGGGTACGGTTTTTTTTTGCGAAGAATAAGCTTCGTCGATGGATATACACAGTGGTTTTAGTCAAAAACTTGACAGTAGTGATTCTGTTTTCCCGAATGTGGCCATAAAAAAGTTGGGATTTCAGAAATCTTCCCAAAAAATGTTCGTGAATTTACGACGTAACACGAAATGCAAATTGTTATCTTTTTGAAATATGTTAATTTTGATTGAGAATTTTTTGATAGCCCGATTTAAAGAGTAATTCAGTGAAACATCGAAAAATCGAGGGTGGTGGAGTTGAAGTAAATCTTCACAATTTCGCAATGAAAATTTTTTTTTTAAAGAAAAAAGATTTCTTCAATAAAAGAAAATTGAAGAAATCTTGTAGGAAAAAATTGGTTAAAATTTTTTGGGAAGAAATCTTCCCAAAAATGTTCGTAAATTTACGAGCGTGGCACGAAACACAAATTGTTATCTTTTTGAAATATGTTAATTTTGGTTGAGAATTTTTTGATAGCCCGATTTAAAGAGAAATCCAGTGAAACATCGAAAAATTCAGGGTAGTGGAGTTGAAGTAAATCTTCACAATTTCGCAATAAAAAAAAAGAATTGAAAAAAAGAAAAAAAAATATTCGATAAAAAAAAATTGAAGAAATCTTTTAGGAAAAAATTGGTTAAATTTTTGGGAACAAATCTTCCCAAAAATGTTCGTAAATTTACAAGCGTAGCACGAAATACAAATTGTTATCTTTTTGGAATACATTAATTTTGGTTGAGATTTTTTCACGCGTTGAGATTTGGTTGAGATTTTTTCACGCAACAATGAATGGATCGAAATAATAGCTTCTAAAAACAGCAGCAAGGTTATTCCATTTGTTGATGCAGAAAGAACAGGATCGTTTTGATCAGACCATTTTTCGGATTTTTTGTGCCACAATAATTTAGCATTTATCGCATTTTAGTATGTATTTTAAGTATGTATTTTATCTTATTTTAACTATTGCTATAATTTTTTGCGCATAATAGTTGATTTACTATGTGTTTTTTCTTTACAAAGGTTTACCTTACTAAATTATTTGAGGTGGGGGCAACGTAGTTGTCAAAAAGAAAAAAACTTTAGTGTTGAAAGGACGAGACGGGGAGTGGTATGTTGGAGACTCATCCAATACGGGGCAGACCTTCACTTATCTCGTCCGTTCCTGATTTAGGATATTAGAGAGACTCTTTGGTCTGTAGAATGTTGGGCCGTTTGAGTTGTGGAAGACATTAAAATACTCAAAAATACTTTATAGTTTTAGCTATTGCAGGATTGCTGTCATAGATTGAGGAATGGTGAGCCCCCTGGCCCATCATCTGGGTGAGCCTAAACTCCAAATATGCAATTTCGATCAAATTTCACGTTTTATATGCATATATTATTCTATATGGTACTTTCAGCTACAAATTAGTTACATTTCATCTATTTTTAAGCTTTGGGGCACGCATTGATGCTCTATTGTAGACTATAGTGGGGGGAAGTCTCCCCCCTCACACGCATGAATGAGCAGTCGGAGGGACAGTAATGCAAATGAAAATAATCTGTCTTTTGAAAATGTCTTTTTTTTAAAGACACGAAAATAATCGTCTAAAGGAACCTGAAGTGCTATCTCTGACATTACCGTTGATTCTTTATTCCCGTTACTTTCAGATGTAAAATTTAGAATATTATCGAATGGGTTTAGTCGTCTCCTCCCTGAATAATTCACATTTGGAAAACTCACCCCCTGGGAAATTCCCCCCCCCTCCAAGAACATTTTCTTTTCCTGCTGATAATTCCCCCGCGTTAAATTCCACCAAGCAGAAATTTCCCAGCCGTGGAATATGCTCCCCCAAACATATTCCCCTCAGATAATTTCAGATATTCATAAAAATGGAAGCTGGAATTTCTACTCAACTTTTTAGGTCAGAAGCAATGCTATAGCGTTACCTAAGTAAAGAACCATAAGGGTTCAACGAATTAATACTTATTAATTTTTCCAGGGGCACTTTATGTGGAAGAGGTGGTCGCACAAACTTTGGAACGGGGTTCATTGAATTACAAATTAAAAGTTATAGTGCCCTTACACCAGGGGCGGATCCAGGATTGTTTTAGGGGGGGGCGCAAAATAGGTTGATTCAATAAATGTGCGTAATAAGCAAGTTTAATTAACACACACTTGTGGTAATTAGGTAAATTGTATGACTTTAGACTCCGCTAGGGGGGGCACCCCCTCTCCCCTCCCCTGGATATGCCACTGCCTTACATTCTCTGTGTCTTTCCTTGTTAGGGAGGAGAGCAGCTGCCTAATAGGTGTGTGTTAATGTCAAACTCTCATTGGGCCTTCAGGTATAAACAGAGTGTGGGGGATTGTCCTCCTCAAAAATATATTTTCTATCTGAAAATCGCTGAACGCTGAACAAAATGGCTGTCGCAAAATTTGGATTGGATGTGTGTGGGGGCATGCGGGGCGGGGGGGGGACTAGTTGCCCTCCAATCACTTTCGAATATTAAAAGGGGCATTAGCCCTTTGAATTTCCAATCGAATGAGCTATTTTTGCAGTTTCTACGAAAACACCTTCTATAAAAACCATATATGTCCCCAGGGCATATCTTACAACCCTTTCCATAAGGGCAGTTGGGGATTGTCCTCCTCAAAAATATATTTTATATCTAGAGATCAACTACGCTGAACAAAATAGCTATCTGAAAATTTTGATTGGATGTGTTTGGGGAAATGATGAGCGTGGGGGGGGGGGGTAGTTGCCCTCCAAACACTTTCGACTATTGAAAAGGGCACTATCCCTTTGAATTTCCAATCGAATGAGCCTTTTTTGAAGTTTCTAGACAACGCCTATAAAAACCTTATATGCCCCCAGAGCATAATTTAAAACTCATACCCCGTTAGCTATGGGAGAGTTTCCTTCTCAAAAACATAGTTTAAATCTAGAAATCCACCGGGCTGAACAAAATGGCTATCTCCCAAGTTTGATGGGGTATTGTTGGGGGAATGGGGCGCGTGGGGGGGGGGGCGAGTTGCCCTCCAATCACTTTCGACTATTAAAAAGGGCAATAGCCCTTTGAATTTCCAATCGAATGAACCGGTTTTGTAGTTTCTATGACAGCGCCTTCTATAAAAACCTTATATGCCCCCAGGGCATAACTTAAAACTCTTGCCCTGAGGGTTGTGGGGGAGTGTCCTCCTCAAAATATATTTTCTATCTGGAAATCAACTACGCTGAAAAAAATGGCTATCTCAAAATTTTGATTGGATGGGTTTGGGGGAATGATGGGCCTGGGGGGGGGGCTAGTTACCCTCCAATCATTTTCGACTATTAAAAAGGGCACTATAACTCTCGATTTCCAATCGAATGAACCCCCTTTGAAGTTGTGGAGCCGTATGGCCTTTACTATAGACAACGATACAGCGTTGCCTCTGATTGAAAAACAACAATGAACACTGGAGCTACTAGAAAAATTAAAATTTCGCGCCTGGAAAAGTCATGTGAAAACACTACTTATGTCTGCAAAAGATTCCGCGCCTCGAAAACAATACCACCAAGAAAGAGACTTGTCGCAAGTCACATTTCATAGACTAAGCCCATTTTTTTCGACATCCAGCATAGTTTGAATTTTGAATTGCTTGTCTTCGGGCAAGGGTGTAATCTGTTATGGGGTAGAGGGCAACTGCCCCCCCCCCCATCTGAAATTTAGTTTCTTATAAAAAACAAAAGAAAGAAAGAAAATATTGCCTATAAAGAAAGAAAATGAAAAAAGTCACACTTCCTAAGCTACAATTGTGTTTTTAAACGAGTCTAATATGATAATTCATACAACAAATACAAATCAGGGTAAAGGGGCAATTTATACACATTTTTTCTAAGTTACCTGTCTTTTTCAAAAGGTTTACCCGTTTTTTTTTCAATTTTGAATTCGATTATAATTATTAAAGGAAAGGCAATGTGTTCTTAGAAATTATTTAGTTAGGATTCAGCACAAAAAGTCCTTCCACACCAAGGCCGTTTTCAGGGGGGGTATGGGGTTTGACCCACCCACCCCCGAAATGTTTGTCCGACTCGTCAAAACATAACAAATATGAATAGAAACAAATTTTTGATGAGTTTTTTAAGTTTTTTTGTACTCCCCCCCCAAAAAATACTTTTGTAAAAAAAATATTTTTATTTCTTTAAGGGCTTCTGTTTGCAAGTCAAGCATTGCAAAGTTGGCAAATACTAAAAAAAACGAAAAAAAAACGAAGACTGCAAGAAATGAAGAAACAAAAAGACAAAATATTAGCAAAGCCACAAGGATAATGAGAACAACGAAAAAAGCAAATGTTGCAGTAATATGTAGATTTTACAGAGTTGAGATTTAAACCAACTAAGTGCTAGTGCTTCGCTGATTAAGCAAGATATATCTCTGCAACTAGCTCAAACAAACCGACTAAAAGTATTTCCCAATAGAATAGGAGTATTTTGCATTTAGGATTTGTTCAAAACCTCCGACTGCAAGAAATGAAGAAGCAAAAAGACAAAATATCAGCATAGCCACAAGGATAATGAGAACAACGAAAAAAGCAAATATTGCAGCAATATGTAGATTTTATTATTACATATTTCTAATGAATCTGTAAAAAGTTTCAATATACTTTCCTAATCGTCATTAATTCTAAAAAAAAATTAACAAAAATACTGAAGTAAAAACAGAGTTGAGATTTAAACCAACTAAGTGTTAGTGCTTCGCTGATTAAGCAAGATATACGAGCATCTCTGCAACTAGCTCAAACAAACCGACTAAAAGTATTTTCCAATAGGATAGGAGTATTTTGCATTTAGGATTTGTTCAAAACCTTCTGTATCCAATAGGATAGGATTCATAGGATTGTAGGATTGAAAAAACTAGTGCTTTGCTGAAAACACAAAACTGCCCCCCTCCCTCCAAAAAAGTAATGCTCTTTTAAGAGTAGAGAACCCCAAAAC
This sequence comes from Artemia sp. Qi Xiang Cuo, assembly GCF_049724085.1. NCBI lineage: Eukaryota > Metazoa > Arthropoda > Branchiopoda > Anostraca > Artemiidae > Artemia > Artemia sp. Qi Xiang Cuo. The sequence continues at coordinate 91,484,683 of NC_142794.1, read as the reverse complement.
TAGTTAGTAGAAAATAAAGCTCTCAATAGTTTTTCACCGACCATGATGTCGATAACTTTTAGCCTCCTATTATAATTATATTTATAAAAAAGCAAGCTCAGTTTTCAATAAAATTTTAATTTCAGAATTCCATAATTATTGTAAAATATCACGAGTCAGTTTATTTGATTTAGTTTTGTAGAAATATCTTGCTAAGTCTACGCACCAATAATTTTTTTTTTTTAAGTATCAACCTCGCTCTTTATTTCTGTAAGAAATTTATTTTCAAAATAGTTTTTGCTCGCTTTTACTCTATTTATAACACAACAATCCTTACAAAAATATCTTTGTTTAATTTACTTGCTGAAATCAAAGAAGTCAATCTGATTCTTTGTTAAACTAGGACATATGGGTTTGTTTCCAACCTACCTTAAACTTTCTCGCAAAAGAAACAAATTACATTTTTTCATCAGTCAGTAAATTTTAAACGTGTGTTTCCGGGAGTTTGGGAGTTTCCGGGAGTTTTAAACGTGAGCTTATTAAGGAGTTTGGAGGGAAGTATACAAGAGGAGGGAGTGCAAACCTCGAGTCAAGGTTTAAAACCGTTGGAGGTCACAATGGTACCCTTATTATATTTTCAAGTATCTCCACACCAGAAATGACCCTAAAAAACACCATTTTTGGCGTCATAAGGCATTTTAAGGTAAATTTATCACAGGCGCAGATAGAGGGATTGCCTTTTGAAAGAGCCATGAAACACCTCTCTCCAATCTCCCGGTGACTTTCTAACCAGGTAAGAAAGAATTACAAATAAATAATGAGATGCATGCTAATTATGCAAACAAAATTCCTTAAAATTCAAGATGTGAGGGTTCAAAGCATTGAGGGTTTTAGACTATGACAAACTGTTCAGCTGACTGAGAGTCTCAATGCCCTCGTATTTAGACCCTCTTTGGGTAGAAATTGATGCTTTGTGACAGAAGATGGGAAAAAGCCACACCTTCCTGTTGCACTATCTTCTCTTTTACTTACAGGTCTTTATCTATTCATGATCAACCAGCAGCCTTGGTAATCAGTGCAGCATGTGCTCGTATGTCATTGTCAGGCGACGACTTGGGAATAAACACGGAACTCACTGCGACGATCAGGTCGTATTGTAAGGCTTGATCCGTATACTGTAAAGGGCTCAAAGCCCCCTGTTTTGAGTTTCAGAGCATGAAAAATCGATTGGCTATTATTAAGGACACTAAAAAGTCCTCCTTTTAAATAAGCGTTTTCCTAACATTCTTCAATTGCTGGTTCACCCGTGGGACAAAAAAAGTGAAAAAATGATTTTCCTTGTCGTTAAAGGTGAGGGACCTTAATTATCCTGTCTGGAGTTTTCGACCATGGTTGTCCAATTTTGCACTCTTAATCTGATACCATTTTCGAGGAGTTTCAGGCTTTTCTTGGGAATACCCATTAATTTGTTTGCCTAATAAACTTTTATTACTAAGATTAATCGAAATAGCCATTCCCATTCCTGAATCAGCTTCAAATGACCAATTATTCTCACTATGCAGTTTACTTTTAAACGAGCTTTTAAACTTTTTGTGACTATAGGCCGTGATTCATTCTTAATTAGGTTGCAATGATAATGAAGCCGTAAAGTGTTGCAGCCAGCCTACCTACTCTTTAGTCTCTTTTTAAATCTTGATACATACAGTCCTAGTGTCAATACGGTTAAACAACAAAATTGCCTCCCTGGATTTTTACAAATATATCCCCCCACCCTCCGGCATTTCCGTGAATTGACGCAACTGAAACTAAGATCATGGATCAAGCACAGTTTACTTCCAAAAATTTTTATTGTTTCTTATACGGACAAAAAGTACAACTACCCGTTCGCTCCTCAAGCTTAAATAATTTATTGTCTTTATAGCACTTAAATGGCGGTCAATTGTCTAGCGCTCACTTGGCTTAGGTTCACAGGATTGGAATGTCACCCTGTGGCTGAAGCCATAAAAATGCATTGAATAAATAGCACTGTATCGAATATGTTTTTCTCGTGAAAGTAAAGAGCGAAATTGAAAATTAAAACTATTGCTTAGCTACATCCGCAAACATTTATGCCACATCTGCACCAAGTGTGTAATTTTCTATGGGGCAGGGGGAGCAATTGCCCCTCCCAGACCCAAGTTTGCTCACAAAAACCGGCCAGTTTTCTTCTGTATATCTTTCCCTTTTTGTTACAATACATGGCTCATTTTCCAGTTTTCATTTTCACTTGATTTGGGAAAATTGGCTCCAAGTGAAAGATTGGGAGCCATGTAAATTAGTCTTTCTGCAAGGTACTTAAGGAGTTGTATACTCCCAGTTTAGTTTTGTCGAACCAATTCCATATTTTCATTAAAACGGTAGTTTTTTCATAAATCTGCAATTTTGGCCCATAAAGAGTCCATAGAATATATTATCGTTGGTGTCCGACATACTCCACCAGAATATTCCAATAGAGCTCCGCCCCACCCTTGTGGGAAATTCCCCCAGATAATTTTCTTTGGAAAATTGCCTGCACATGTAAAACTGAACCGCCAAATGGAGATTACGACAAATAAAAAGAATGAAGAAAAACAGGGATTCTAGAATATTCTACCTATATTCCAAAATACCTATAGAACAGGCTTTCCTAAACTATGGGTCGCGACCCCAAACGAGGTCACATAGCAAAATCATGGGGTCGCAAGAGATTTTAAAGTCAAATATTTAAATATTAAAGTCTAATATTTATAACATACTACAGGAAAAGACATATATACTAAAGTTTATGAATTTTTAAAGACTGGAGGTCTAGAATTGAAAAATTGCTGTGGAATATGGGTCCGAGTTCGAGTTCCAGGTCCGAGCGATGGGTTTGCCCTTAAAAAGTAGATTAAAAGTATTTGAAAGAAATGCTCAGGGCCCGAGATCATGTTATACTTGTTTTCTATGTGGTATGGAGGAAGAAAATTTTCTCCATTTTTTTGACGGTGTGCCAGGGGCTTTCAGATTTGAGATTGAAGTATTTAGGTGATGGGGAAGTGTTTTTTCCTGGGATCCTTAATCTTCATCCCGGGAGACGATTATATCAGTGACTGGACTTATAAAAGAGGGTTTAGAAAGATGTAAATAATGGTTTTAAGGTTTTTTTGTTGTTAGTAGTTATACCATTTATTTAAGTGTATGCTGGCTGTTGTCTTATATAATCATTGTAATGGTTGTGTATGGCCTAGCGGCTTAATAAATTATCTATCTATCTATGTAGAGATGGTAAAAGAGCGATGACAAGCAAAAAAATTAGTATTAGATAATTTTTTCAAGCTAATCATTATGACCATATAACATTTACTCACTGCCTTATTCACCGAGAGGCCCTAGGAGCAAAATATTAGCACCGTAATTGAACGTTGTGCTTCAGAATGCTGTTAAGATTATAAATTTTATAAATTTTATTAAGATTATATATTTATTAAGAGCCATGCCCTTAACAGTCACTTATTTTAAAATCTTTGTAAGGATATGGATTCCGTATATACAACTTTATTATTACATGCAGAAGTAAGATGGTTGTCAAGAGGTCAAAGTTTAAGATTATTATTATTATTAAAAGCCGGAATTGAAATATTGTTAACCGAACGAAAATGTGAACTTGTTGCTTTTCTTCAAAACGACTTATAGCTATCCAAGCTGTGTTGTTTGCCGGATATCTTTGCGAAATTAAACGATCTCAACTTGTCTCGTCAAGGAAAAAATTGCGATATATTTACTTCTAATGATCAAATTGAAAGTTTTATTAAAAAGTTTAAAATTTTGAAAGATAGGATAGAAAAAAAACCTTCAAAATATTTTACAGTGTCAACAATTTTATAATCGAGAGAAATCATTGTAAAACTTATATTGCAAAAATTATTGTAGATCACTTAAAAGCGCTAGAAACCTAGTTCCGTACATATTTCATATTAAATATTGATTTTAAAAAGGTAGCTTGGATTCAAAATCCGTTTTGTACTGATTTAACTGAGGTTGATAACATGCCACTTAAAGCTCAAGAGGAATTTGCTGAACTTTCGAGTGATTCGAACTAAAAATTACAATTTCCAAAAAAGACCTTGTCTGAGTTCTGGATCCGAACTAGAACTGAATTCCCCACAATCGCAGATATGTCATTATATGTTCTTCTGCCAATCAACACCACATAATTATGTGAAGTTACTTTCGGAGCTTTAACACATATCAAACCCCAATATCTTTCATCAGTAAAAAATGTTGAAGAAGTCTTACGTCCAACAGTGTCAACCATTCTACCAAGATTTAATTTCTTATGCAGTAAAAAACAGGCACATCCATCTCACTAAATTTTTTCCTTCCATTTTAATTTAATATCTACCACCCAACGACTGCGTTCGAATATATTCGATTGAACTAAGATGCACAGAATTTTTTATTTATTTATTTTATTGTAAAAAATGCAATTTTGATGAAAAATAGGGCATATAATTTTTGTAAATAGCCTATAGGCTAATAAAAACTAACTTTTCAACTTTGTGGAATTTTTTATTTTAGATTTTTGTTTCTAAACGAATTCTAAAGATATATATTTTCATGTGTACATGTATATTGTTACCTAATAAATGAATTATCAAAAAATATTTATTTGTCTTTCAATTATATTTATATGGGGTCGCCAGGAAACTTGCATTCATAAATGGGGTCGTGAACGAAAAAAGTTTAGAAGCCCTGATGTAGAATATCAGACTTGGATACAGTTCGTGGCAATGAGTCAATACAAGAAAAGGTACTTCAGACTTTGAAACCTTCTGATGTACGCCTATGGGACGATATTCAATACTTTTCAAACAGTTCGTGGTAACGAACTGTAAGTAAGGAGCGACCCGGCTCAATAGTAAGCGGAAACTCCCCTTATAGTAAGCGGAAAAAAGGGGAAGCACCCCCTAAAAGTATTATAATCTTAATGAAAATCAAACCATCAGATTCAGCGTATCAGAAAACCCTACACTAGTGGTTTGAAGCTCCTATATGCGAAAATGTGGAATTTTGTAATTTTTGCCCGAAGGAAGATCACGGATACGTGTTTATTTGTTTATTTTCTTTCTTTTTTTTTCCGGGGTGATCGTATCGACCCAGTGGTCCTAGAATATCGCGAGAGGGCTCATTCGAACAGAAATTAAAAGTTCTACTGCCCTTTTAAAGTGACCAAAAAGATTGGAGGGCAACCTGGCTCCCTCCTCCACATTCCTTTTTTCCCGAAGTCCGCCGACCAAAATTTTGAGATAGCCATTTTGCTAATCATAGTTAAAAGGCCCAATAATTATGCATTTGGATATAACATGACCCCCAGAGCCCTAGAGGAAAGGTCTTTAAGTCATAAAATGTACCCATTTTTTTACAAATAGTATTTGTTATTGTGAAGTATCTATACATTTTCGGGTTGATGGCGAATTTTTTTCTGGGGATTTTTCAACGGGGGAATTTTCAATGGCGAAGGAAGTTTCCAGTGGGTGAACTTGTAATTATACACTGGGTGAAATTATACACTGAAGGAAATACACTGAATTATACACTGTGGGTGAAATTATACACTGAAGAAAGTTGCCAGAATTCCTATACAAAATTCTTTTTAAATGTCTTACTTTCAATTTTTCGTCTCAATTTTACGCGTGGACTTATTAAGGGTAATTGTTCAGGGTAAAATTTCACCGGGATTGAATTGTCAAGAGGATGTTTCCGTGGGGAGGGTGATTTCTCCTTGGAGATTGGGCCCGATTTCCTGGCCTTACTTAAAAGAAGCCTTACTGGCCTTACTTACTTAGAAGTTAAATTAAAAAATAAGTTTTTTCAACTGAAAGTAAGGAGCAACATTAAAACTTAAAAGGAACAGAAATTATCAAGTGTATGAAGGGGGGATTGACCCCTCCTCAACACCCGCTCTTTACGCTACAGTTAGAATATTGTCCCAATTCTTTAAGAACGACAACTGAAACAGAGGGCCCGTTTAATTAGAACAATAGGAAGCTTTTTAAAAAGTATTAAAAGATTTTAGCGTAAAGAGCGAGGTGTTGAGGAGGGGGCAATCCCCTTCATACACGTAATAGGCCTAGTTTCTGTTCGTTTAATGTTTTAATGTTGCTTCTTACTTTCAGTTGAAAAAAACTTGTTTTTTTTTATTTAATTTGAAAACAGGCTTGATGACTCTGAAAACTTTTTTCTTAAACTACTGCTTGCTTATTTGGAATGAGGGACCCTCTCAACTCTCAATTTCCTTGATTCTGACTAAGAGTTTGAATTCCTGTTATTTAAATTAAATTAAAAAAAAACTGCCTTTTAAACGTAGTTCAGACGAGAAAACTTTGCAATGTATGTTTGGTAGAAGCGTTCTCGATCGTAAGGGGTGTACTGGTATAATGTACTACAGTTGTCGGCAGGGTTTTCAGGCACGGAGGAGAGGGACTCCCCTCACCTAATGTCTTTAGTTAATCGGATAAAAAAATTGAGCGGACTCATTCTCGATCGCAACAGGTGAACTACTATTCTGTGCAATAGTAGTCGGCATTAATTAGAATTAATGAAAGAATATCAGTGTAAGGTGGTAAAGAAAAAATTTTACTGGTACCACACCAAGTTCCCGGGAATTAATTACTCGTACTTCTTAGTCACAGCCCATTATCTCTAAGTATTTCCATAATAGGGCAACTCTTCTACAATTGCTATAAATTTCATATTTTCAAATTATTTTCCCAAACCTTTATCTTACCCTTCTATGATAACCTAACCCACCCACCCCCCAAACACAAAAAAAATAATCAAAATAAATAAAAATTTGAAGAAATAGTCCCTACTATACTAAATGATATTCTACACCACATATTCTGCTTTTCATTTGGGGGGCATTTTCCACAAGGGACGAATACTTCCCAGGGAGAAACTTCTCGCGGGGGACTTTCCAGGGGAATTTATCGTTTTGAAAACCTGGATGCAAATCGAGTCTTTTGATTTAGTTTAACACCCCTTAGCATTCCCTGAAAGTTTCAAGTTAATACCCATAACTGTTCCTGATATCAATAAAGATATGCCAAGATACACCCTTTAGACAACATCGATAAACCTACTGTCTTTTTATTTCGTGCAACACCCCCTTCAAAATTCTCTGAAAGCTTAAACTTAAAATCGTTAAAAGTTCCTGCTATATTTCAGATACGCCCTTTTAACCACCTGAAGGCAAATTGTGTCTGTTGACCTTTTCGGTGTCCCACTCAACATTCCCTGAAATTTTCAACTTAATAACTTTAGCCATTCGTGAAACATTGCAGATAAGCCCTTTTGACATCCTCGGTGCACTATGCCATTTTGACAAACAGGATGCACTTAACTATTTTAATTTAGTTCAATAGTCCTAGTTGTATCCTAGTAATAGAAATAGCCAAAAAGTCAAATCAAGTAAGTCAAGTACGTAATCACAAAGTCACATTTGTGATCGCAAGTAGCCGTCATCGCAATTGCGAGTTGTCACATTCGTGACCACAAGTAGCCTTCATCGCAGTTGCAAGTAGTCGCAGTTGAAGTCACAAGCACTCGCAGTCACTAGTATAGTCATAGTTGTAAGTAATCATAGTTGCAAGCAGTCGCAGTGCTAAGTAGTCGTAATAGCAGTTGCAGTCGCAAGTATTCACGGTTGCAAGTTGCGGCTTTCTCAATTCATCGCAATAGCAAGCAGTCGCAGTCACCAGTAGTTACAGTCACATCCGCAAGCAGCCTTATTCGCAGTTGCAAGTAGTCGCAATCAGAAGAAACTGCAGTCGCAAGTGGTCACAATTACAAGTAGTCCCACTCACAGATGTAGGCAGTCGCAAGTAGTTGTAGTCGCAAGTAGATGCACTTGCAGTCACAGTACTAGCCACACTATTGATAACTTGGATGCATAAATTGTCTTTTGGTTCAGTTCAACATTTCCCTAAAGTTTCACCTTAGCCCATAGCCTTTTTGGAGAAACCCAGGATCAAGCATTTCCCCTTTCCCAATGATAAATCTTGCATGCAAACGCTGTGCAAATTGCATAATTAACAACCCTGGGGGCTGTGGTGGGTACGGTGTATCCGGAGGCATGGTTATTAGACCCTTTAAGTATCTTGAACAGAATGTCTTTCCCAAAATTTGATCAATTTTAGGAGGAGGAGCATCTAAAAAATGGCGAAGTAGGTGGGTCAGATTGCCCTCCGATCGCTTTTCAACAACTCCCTCAACATGCCCTGATAGTTCCAGCTTAATCTCCTAAGCCGTTTCTTAGATATTACTGATAAGCCCTTTTGACAACCACAGTATGCACAAAATGGTGCATACTGTGTTTTGGTTTTGTTCAGCACCCCTTAAACATTGCCTGAAAGCCCCCCTTGATGCCCCTAACTTTGTTTGAGACCCGAGATCAAAGATGCCCCTCTTTCCAATTAACAAACCCTATATATAAACATCAGACAACTTGCATAATTTACAGCCATTGCCCAAGGGAGTGTTCGTGGAAGGGCAGGTCAAGTCATCCCTAGAGGTATCGTTATTTGAGCTTCAAATTATGCTAAAAAATAATTATCTGAAAATTTTGATCAGATTTCTTTGGAAAGAGGACAGCTAAAAGGGGTGTTGGAGGGGGATTGATACCGTCCTATCACTTTTAACTCTTAAATAGGTCACTATAACTTTGGATTTCCAGTCGGAGGAATCCCCACCGAAATTTCTACGACACCCCCCACCCTCCATATGAAGTGGCTTTGCGACAAAAATAGTAAATAATACATTAAAACTTTTTCGCTCTTTACTATAGACAACGCTTCGGCGTTGCCTCTGATAAGAGGCAATATTTATAGGTCAGTGACACGTTTCTAAGTTCAAAGTCATGTTTTAGAAATGTATGTTGTTCTTTTGTAACTAGAGAGCTACCCATCATTATACCAACTGTTTTAATTATTAGCTGAATTATTACCAACTGCATTATACCAGCATTAACCAGCTTCCACCCCCTTAATCCGCTGATCTGAATGAAAAAGCTTAACTTTTCTATACACACAGGTGGGGTCAATCCCCTTCATTTATAGGCAAAAATCTGGTGATTTAAGTTTATTATCATAATTCTACTTTTGTTAAAAAGAAAAGGAAACCATTTCTTTCTATCTATAGCATGAATTTCTTATTCCATCTTTGTATATTCTATATACAGCTAAATTTTAAGAGTGGAAAGTTTTTTCCAATTCTTTTCATATTTCAGGGTTCGGACAGGTCGGTTCGTTTCAAATTATAGGCTCTGTCCTATTTTTATAGGATTTTCCAGGCCCAAATATAGGCCAAATATAGGATTCGGAAGTCCTCGGGATCAGATCTGTGGTAGATGGCGTGGGATGCCTGGTCACATATATTCGTCATTTCCCGAGTTTTTGCATTTATTTATTTATTTTTTTTATTTTTTTTTATTTCAAATACAAACTGTACAAATAATAAAAAACAGTAAAAAATCACATACACATACTGTGCCAACGATTGACTGATACAGGTAAAATACTTGAAACCACTCTTGGTGCTTCTTGGGTATCAATTTCGATATGAGGTCAGTTTTTCTCTTTGCCAGAGACTGCTCCATTCTCGCAGATCCCACCATCTACTCTCTTTCACTTGTTCTGGACTTCAAAGCTCCTTCGAGCAAAGAAACAGCTAGGGCAATGTATATTAAAATTTTGGACTCGGTAGCCTTCTTCACTCTGTTGGTCGCTTCCTGAAGTAGAGTATCTGCTACTGTTCTCTTTTCTTGCTCTGATGCTCTAAATTTTTTCCTTTTGCTTTCCAGGTCTTCTATTTCTTTCTTTTTGTCGTGGATCTCCTGCAACTTCCGCTTGCTGTCCTCTTCGAAAGCTGCTTTCTCCTTCTCGGATAGCTCTTCTTTTTTCTTTTCATCCAGATATTCTTGATATCGAGACCGTGCAGAACGTGCAAGATTTAACAGCTCTTTTGTAATAGAAAACCGTTCTGGTTTTCCTCCATAAAGCCTCAACGTGCCATATACCATAAGTCTCGCATCTAGAACGCGTCCAGACATCAAGGCCTGGTCTTCACCGAGAATCCTATCAGAACGCGAGAACCCACGCTCAACATCTGCGCTGCCATGCGACAACGTCAGTACCGCTTTGATAAGCTTGGTAAGTTCCGGGTACTCTCTGTCCCCGCGCTCATTCACTAGTCCAAAATAATGGCTCCAAAAATGATCGATCCGAGTAATGTCCTCACGGGGTCCAGTTTCCTTTCGCAAAAGCAGCCACTCAGCCTGGGCGACGTCTGAGCTTACTCCAATCGCAATCTCGCGTACCACAGCCGCTATGTCTGCAATGCTTCTTGAATCCTTCATGTTGATCGGACTCAAACAGCGTAAGCCTCTAGAAAACCATCCTTATCCAGAGGACATTTGTTCAAAATATGGCGAATACCCACAATAAAATATTTTCGGACATTGACACAGAAAATGGCCTTGTCTTTCAGTGTTGCTTTCTCACCGAAAGCTCGTTCCACATTTTCTGAAACTATGGGCTTTTCTGCAAATTTTTCAGCAAGGTTCAAAATTTCTGGTGAAAAATATTCAGTCTCGGTCACGAAATCTAAAGTAAAAACCCCTCCGCAAAGCGTCACAACTAGTCTTTTGATCTCTGAGTACAGAACATGAATGAGAGGCTCTTCTTTCTGGAACATTTGGATGAAAGTCATGAACAGGTCTGCTGAGTCTAGAACAAACTCGAGTTGGGCCAACATCATCGCACTTTTGATATAAGCCACACTCTTCAGAAATTTGGGAGTGGACAGAAGATTCTTCAGTTTTTTCTCTCTCGGCACGAAGTTCAGGAGATTGCTGGCCACTGTTGCATGATTCTAGCGAGGACACGTCCGATCGTCAAACAGCGGCTTGGGACATGCTTCATGAAAACATTCTCTGGCACTCCCACTTTCTTTTGGCACTTTCGATATTCTTCACAACGTGCAGGCCAGCCGTCAAAAAATGAATGCACAAGAATAAGAAAGTCAGAAGTTTCTTCTCCGAACACCTGAAGACCTTTCAAGAAAGCGTCATGAATTATATGGATGTTGTAAGTACCAATGTTCAAGATTCGCTTTCCCGTCACTTCCTTTTTTCGGCGTTGAACTTGTTCCAAACGCTTTTGTTGACGTTTGGTCCGTCACTTCCAAGCGTGATCAGTTTTTCAAGTGGTAGCTGATTCTGCTCAATGGCTGACATAATCTTCCTATACAGGTTATCACTTGTCGCGTGGCCCATAAAACTTGTGGACAAATTTCTACTCTGCATTTCGTGTCCCCATGAGGACCAATATTGAACACGTGTCAGTAACTCTTTTATACCAGTGTTGTTGGTTGCCTTGTCAAATTCTAGTACAAAATATGACTGAATGTCCTTCACAAGCATTTGCTTACAGTAAGGATGCAGCGCATCGGTGATCAGATACGCGAGTTTCTTCGCACACAGGGACATTCCGTCAGGGATCTTACCCAGGAACATCGCATGGAAAGTTGCGACAATATGGTCTGAAGAGAGCAGACATGGAACTCTGTACCGTCTGCAATGCCCATGTTAACTCAGCTTTATAATCGGAATGTCCACATAGGGACATTCCGTCAGGGATCTTACCCGGGAACATCGCATGGAAGGTTGCGATAATATGGTCTGAAGAGTTAGCAGACATGGAACTCTGTACCGTCTGAAGTGCCCATATTAACTCAGCTTTATAATCGGCATCACGCTCACAAAACATGTTTGTACCAACTGATGGTTTATCCTTGGGTGTTTCATCAACTCAAGATTGTCCGGTCAGGTGAAGCTGTAGTGGACGTAGTTGAGCAGTAACTGTGGCTTTGTGTTCTGCAGATCGCACATGTTGGTTTAGCTGAGTAACACCAGCTGTGCAACCAAGATTTTTCAAGCAGACTTTTCAAAAGAACGAGTACTGGCCGTTTCCAGTCTTACACCATTCGCCAATCTTTCTACCGCTGCAATCCGTCTTAGCAAGCAATGAACTATTGAACTTGGTAGGCCCCATAATTAATTACCAAGCATCCCCTGCAAAATAGCATCCCGCGATTAAAAGGCCATAAAAAGAAAAAAAGTGGATATATCCAAAACTCGGTCGTATTCGTATCAGCCTTTATAGCGTTCAGCCAGGAAACGAATAAGTCGCAAGAACTCACAGTGTCATTAAGCAGAGACTGCTAGCCTATATACTGATCTTCGCTCATTTCAGACAGGCCAAACATGACAAAAAACAAAACATAGGCTACTAAGTAAACACAACAGCATAGCCAAGGCAGAAGCTGCTTACTAATCCCAATACAAAGCATTGGTTAAGTTCAAACTGCTCAACAGTTGTAATTAATTATCGATCTACACCGCAAGACAACACAGTCTACAAGCAGAGTCAAAAGCAAAGAAAAGCACATCTTGGCTTACTTAACGAGCAGTGAAAATTGCAAATAATGAGCAATGTTCTTGGTGATCTTCAGCCGTAAATATAGGAATAATAGGATTTTAGCCAAAACATAGGCATTTTATAGGAGTGCATTAAAATATAGGAATTTATTGCAATTTATAGGCGAGTCCGAACCCTGATATTTGTATATCACTTTTTCTTTTATCTTTAAAGCTATTTAAACATCCATATATGTTCGTGAGCGTAATATTGAAAATAAAAAATTAGGTATCCTTTTCTCACACAACACCGCCCTTCTATGAAAAACGTTTGTACCTGTTTTCAGTGTCCAAATAAGCGGATTTATCGCCATTTGAACGTTTCAGAAACGCAGTGTGGTATGAGAAAAGGACACCCAATCCAAGGTGTTGCGTCGTATATATGGGTAAACTCAACATTTCGTTTGCAATCAGAAGACACAGAAGACTTCGCCACCCTCATTGGAACTCCACCTCACATTTAGGCAAGATTCAATCAATCAATTTATTCAATCAATAAACTTAACAAAATACACTTCAATATAAACTCCCCCGTAAGGCTCTATGGCCAGGAAAAAAACAGGGGAGAAAACCAGCACCTAACTGAGAAATAACAGCAGGATAAATCGAGAAAATTGATTTTTGAGTGTGCAAGTGCCTTTCAGAAGTCGATGCATGATTACAGCATATTAATGAGCAACCGCCCTGAGCAATTCAAGTCAGATATAGGTTGTTCTTCAAGAATGAAAATCGAATGACTGGTGTTTAACGCCTTATCCAGGGGGGTGGGGAACATGGTTTACAACCCTCCCCCCCCGAAATTTTTGCCCGACTCGTAAAAATGTAACAAAAAGGCATACAAACAAATTTTTGATGTTTTTTTTTTAAGTTTTTTGTCGTAACCCCCACCCTCCGAAATAATTCCTGAATGCGCCCTAGCTGGTGTGAGTTAGCAATCTATAGAATGTGGGAACAAAATAACCAATTTTTTCGGCGACCATCATACTTATCTCAACATAGATTTTTTTTTTACCAAAACTAGCGCAAAAGAAAACCCCAGACTATAGGGTTAAGAAAAGATAAGCTAGCCAGTCTACCAAGTCAGGTTATTTCCTGTCGGAACTTGGCCTAAGTATACGCGGCTAGGAGTTGTCTTGTCAGAAAGTATGAACGATTATAAGCAGCTTATGAGAGGATAAAAGAAAGGGCAGTTGAATGGCGCCGGTCTTTTTTCAATACGGAACAACAGAACAAATTTATCACTTAGATCGACTTGACCACACACCATTAGATGACACTTGGCAGTAACAATTGATTCAGCAGCCATTTAAAACAAAGTCAACAGGGAAAACGAAAAGGGTGACAGACTAAAAGAGAAATTCGTCCGATATAGTTTTCACCAAGATAGCCGCAATTCAAATTAATCTACTTGACGAGTATATGACATTTCATCAGTTGTGAAAGAGGTTGACAAGGCATAATCTTAGCATGTGTAAATCTTTTGGAAAGGAATATCCATATATTAGGCTATATAAGTATAAGCCATGAATATGAACTACCGCTGGCTGTTATCGCCATCAGAATACGTCTTGGATTAATCAATAAGCTAAACAACAGGCTTCACAAACTCTTACTTGGCAATCAATTGCAGTTTACAAGTAAACTGTGATAAATCCAGTCAAGGCCGTGTCCGTGGAGGGGGATTAGGCAGTTTGAACTCCTCCACCCCCCCCCCCCCCCAAAAAAACAGTATTTTCCGACTCGTATAAACGTAAAAGATACATATAAGCAAATTATTGCTGTTTTTTACAGTTTTCTATCGTACCCCCGAATAAAAATCCTGGATGCCCCATTGAATAGAGTATTCTTTTTATGGAAATACTAAAGAAAGCTCCTAATCTCGGATATTTTCAGAATTAGATTTTCAACATTTACCTCATTGGCATCCTTATAACGGCTAATCGCAAATAGAAAACAAAGGAGAATACTACAACAAACGTGTTCACTAAGGACTAAAATAAGGGTATATAATAGCCAAAAACATGTTTCAGTTAAAAAATACAAATTGTCCACTTAAAAGATTAAAAATTCTCTCATTTTCATCCTTGTTTAAACAAATTAGTATAAAGTTTGCTTGATTTTTAACTTACTCTAATTGGTCTTAAACGAATTTACGTTTATGGCTTACTTTTTGAACACCTTAAACCAAGGCACTAATATTTACTATGCTTAATAAAAACTGAGAATAAGTAATATTTTTCCCACCCCGCCTCAATAAAAGAAGCTCAATAGCTTCCGAAATGGGCAGGAACACAAGTTACAGTTTATTCTAGATACAGAATAAATTGCATAGATTTTGTAATTCCTGGGAAAAGCTAAGAATAGTTCCTGTTATTTAAATTTTATTATTTATATATTATTTATAACTATTTATATTTTGGTCTACTAATTCAGTGCTTCAACTTGTGGCTTGCCTCAGTGACTTTCCGATAATGGTGTGTACAGGTAGCTCAGCTTCCGGTCAACTCAGGCCTGTTCATTCAACCTCATTTAACTCAACCCTCATTTAACATAACTGAACTTAACCCTCTCAAACCCATTTAACTCAACACCCATTCAACACAACCAGGTGCAACTCTATCTCCAGTCAACTCAATCTCATTGAGCAGCGGTTAATTTAAAATAGAGTTGAGTTGATTATGGGCTGGGTTGAACGAGGGTTGACTTCCACAAGCGTGGAGTTAAATGGGGCTGAGTTATGCGAGTATTGAATTAAAGAGTAGTTAATTGAATTGGTTTGAGCTAAACAGGGTTGAGTTAAAGATAGAGAGGAGGGGATGGGTTTGTGTTACATAAGAATCAACAAAAAGGGAACATCAGGCCGAAAATGAGATGCTGATATATCTCTCTCTCACACACACAAACACTTTCTCTCTCTCTCTCTCTCTCTCTCTCTCTCTCTCTCTCTCTCTCTCTCTCTCTCTCTCTCTCTCTCTCTCTCTCTCTCTCTCTCTCTCTCTCTCTCTCTCTCTCTCTCTCTCTCTCTCTCTCTCTACTCTCTCTCTCTCTCTCTCATCAAAAAGATCTTTAGCGTAAAGAGGGGGCGACGAGGGGGCGGAAACCCTCATATACGCAGTAATTTCTGTTCGTTCTAAGTTTTAATGTTGCTCCTTACTTTCAGTTGAAAAAACGTGTTTTTATTTAACTTCTGATCTTTTTATAAATAATGCTGGGGAATCCGGCGCCCCCTTCATGGAAATTTCCTTCCCCCATGAAAAATTCCGCCATGGAAAGATCCTCCCACGTAATATTCTTGTAAGTGTAGGTGTAAGTGTAGTTTATACTTATTGTAGTTTATTAATATTGGTTGTAAGTATAGTTTATACTTACACAACCAATGTCGTTTCGTTGACGGAAATAATAACTTTTGGCCCATTTTTTCTTCAATCCTTTTCTCTTTTTCTCTTCTTTTTATAAGTCCTATCTATGCACTTTTAGACATGTTTTCAAATGAAACAAATAAGAATATACTAATAAGAATAACAAATAAGAAACATATAAGAAACAAATAAGTATATATGAAACAAATATATATATATATGAAACAAATAAGAATAACAAATAAGGAAAATTAGCAAGATAACCGCGAGCCAAGGACACTAGCACAGACGCCAGTGGGTAATACCCCCCCCCCCCCCAAGGAAACGAAAGAGAATTAAAATGGATCAAATAAGAAAATGAGAAACGGTCGGATTTAATGGTAGGCAAAAATTTGTACAAGGTACCAGAGAATGTCCTTGCTTGCTTCCCCTTATTTCAAAATGAATCCCCTTATCATAAGTAATTTTTCATGCTGAATGAAAATGAAATTCAAAACCATTTGCTACAAACAACAGTTGCTTTTGTGAATATTATCATAAATTGAAAAAGTAAATCAGGTAATGCAATGCAAAAGTTGACCCTTTTTCGTTGTTATTGTTAACCAAATTTTATCCCACCAGGAATCAATAAATCTGAAATCAGTAGGAACCAAGAATCATCGATAGAAAATGAAAATAAAAACTTGAAAATACTACTCTAGGACATCAGTATGCTGATTAGCAGACGAGGCACATTTGCATCGTGTGGTCAGGTTCTAGGCGTTTACCATGGGCGTCCATATGGGGGGCAGGGGGGGGGCGCCCCTTTGGCTGAATGATGCTTCCTTATTTTTATATTTTTTTTATTAGATTTCTATTATATAGCATTAAAATTGCAAATTAGACGAGGTTTGCCCCCCCCCCCTGGAATTCAGCTTATGGGCGCCCATGGCGTTTACCCCCCAGAAAATACTCCCCGCGGAAAATGCCCCTCCCGGAAAATAAGGCTTTCCGAATTTGAGAATCTTATTTGAGTTTTTTTCCGTAGGGAGAAGTGATTTTGGTACTTATGTATTATACGCCACTCACTCAAGTTTACGCTGTGTAAAACTCGAGAACAAACCAGGTTCTTTGTTAGTTTCTTTCTGCTTAGCATGAGACAAGACAAAGAAAAGTGCCAGAATAGATGGCAAATATATAATTAAATATATAAATTTGGGCTATATATTAGCACATAAGGGGGGGGGGGTAAAGTATTTGGACAGTTTGAAGTCAGAAAACAATTATTACTCAATAATATGCAGAATAATTGTACCTCACATATTTTGTATACAGAACAGTTGTACTTACCCCCCCCCCCCCCTGCCCCTAATATGCAAATATATAGTCTAAATTTGTTTCTGTTCTCGAGTATTACACATCGTAAACTTAAGTGAGTGGTGTATAATATACAAGTACAGGAATTTTCACGGAGAGAGAGCTGGATTTCCCGGTGTTATTTAAAAAAGATCAGCAATCAAATAAGAAAAAAACATGTTTTTTTTAACTGAAAGTAAAGAACAACAGCAAAACTTAAAACGGATAGAATTTATTACGTATATGAAAGGAGTTGCCCCTTCCACAGTAATTTCAAGTTTCAAAACAGAATAGAAATTTCCTTCTGTGGTATTTCTTCCCGAGAATTCCCCCCCCCCTCCGGGGGAAGTAGATTTATTTGACTTTATGTCTGCTCATTTTCGGTTTAATGAGGCTCTTTGCTTTTATTTAGAAAACTTATGTTTCCCATTAACAAATACTATCTTTAAGTAATTGAATAAAAAAAACGAGTTTTTCTACTGAAAGTTAGGAGCAACATTAAAACTTAAAACGAACTGGAACTATTACATATATGAAAGGGGTTACCTCCTCCTCAAGACCTCGCTCTTTACGTTAAAGTTTTCTTTTAATAGAATTTTCAAACAAAGCTTATTGCTGTAATTAAACGGCCATTGTGTTTCAAGAATCGTTCTTAAAGAATTTGGACAAAAAGTCCAAACTTAGCGTAAAGAGCAAGGTCTTGTGGAAGGGGCAACTCCTTTTTTTCTGTTCATTTTAAGTTTTGATGTTGCTCCTTATTTTTATTTGAGAAAACTTGTTTTTTTATTAAGTGGACAATTTTTATTTTTATTTTATTTCCCCAATTATTTCCCCAAACACATCCAATCAGAATTTTGATACAGCCATTTTATTCAACGTAGATTTAATTTTTGAAAATGAGGTCTTTAAGGATAACAACCCCCTCAAAGTCCTCAGGACAAGAGTTGTAAGTTATGCCCTGGGGGCATATAAGGATTTCAGAGAACGCGTTGTCGTAGAAACTTCAAAAGGGCTCATTCGATTAGAAATTGAACTGGCTAGTGCCCTTTTTAATAGTCGAAAGCAATTGGAAGGTAACTAACACCACTTCCACGCCCACCATTTCCCCAAACTCATCCATCAAAATTTTGAGATAGCCATTTTGTTCCACGCAGTTAAAGTTCAGGAAATTGTACCTTTGAGCAGGACTCTCCCCCCAGAGTTTTCAGGGCAAGGGTTATAAATCATACCCTGGGAGAACATAAGTTCTTAAAGAAATGTTTGTCGTAGAAAATTGAAAAAGGGCTCAATTAATTTTAACTCAGAAGAGCTAATGGTCTTTTTCGTACTCAACCGGAATTTGCAAGTAACTAACTTCCCTCACATGCATACCTATTCCCCAAAACACATCCCATCAAATTTTTTAGATACCTATGTTGTTCAGTATTGTGTATTTTCACATAAAAAGTTTGTTTTTGAGGAGGACACTCCCCCACAGCCCTCAGGCCAAGGGTTGTAAGTTATGCCCTGGGGGCATATAAGGTTTTACTGAACGCGTCGTCGTAGAAACTTCAAAGAGGGCTTATTCGATTGGAAATTGAAATGGCTAGTGATATTTTTAATAGTCGAAAGTGATTTGAAGGCAACTAACACTCCTTCCACGCCCACCATTTCCCCAAACATATCCAATAAAAAAAATTTTATAGCCCTTTTGTTCCACGAAGTTTAAAGTTCAGGAAATTATACCTTTGAGCAGGACACTCCCCCCACAGTCTTCAGGAAAAGGGTTATATGTTATGCCGTCGTGGCCTATCAGGTTTTTATTGAAACGTTTGTCATAGAAACTTGAAAAAGGGCACATTCGATTGGAAATTCAAAGAGCTAGTGCTCTTTTTAATAGTCAAAAGTAATTTGGGGAAAACTAACCCCCCTCTCACGCCCACCTTTTCCCCAAACACATCCAATCAAAATTTGTAGATAACCATTTTATTCAACGCAGTTGAAAGTTTTGGAAATTAGGTCTTTGAGGATGACTACCCATCCCCCCCACAACCCTCAGGGCAAGGGTTTTAAGTTATGCCCTGGGAGTATGTAGGATTTTTATTGAAAGCGACGTTGTAAAAACATCCAAAAGGGCTCATTCAATTGAAAATTGAAAGGGCTAGTGCCCTTTTAATAGTCAAAAGTGATTAAAGGGCAGCTCACCCTACTCTCACGCCCACCATTTCCCCAAACACTTCCAATCAAAATTTTGAGATATCCATTTTGTTCAACATAGTTGAAAGTTCTGGAAATTAGGTCTTTTAGGATGATAACTCCATCAGAGCTTTCAGAGCAAGGGATGTAAGTTATGCCCTGGGGCATATAAGGTTTATACAGAAAGTTGTTGTAGGAATCTCAAAAGGGGCTCATTCGATTGGAAATTGAAATTGCCCTTTTTAATAGTCGAAAGTGAGTGGAGAGTAATTAACCCCCTCTCACGCCCTACGTTTCCCCAAACACATTCAATCAAAGTTTAGAGATAGCTCTTTTGTTCAACGTAGTTGAAAGTTCTGGAAATTATGTATTTAAGGATGACAAACCCCCCAAAGTCCCCAGGGCATAAGTTATGCCCTGGGGGCATATAATATTTTTAACGATAGACTTGTCGTAAAAACTTCAAAAGGGGCTCCTTCAATTGAAAATTGAGAGGGCTAATGCCCTTTTTAATAGTTGAAAGTGATTGGACGGTAACTAACCCCTCTCTCACGCCCACTATTCCCCCAAACACATCCAATCAAAATTTTCAGACAGCTATTTTGTTCAACGTAGTAGAAAGTTCTGAAAATTAGGTTTGTGAGGATGACAGCCCCCCCCCCCCCGGCCCTCAGGGCGAGGGTTGTAAGTTATCCCCTGGAGGCATATAAGGATTTTATTGAAAGCGTTGTCGTAAAAACTTCAAAAGGGCTCATTTGATTGGAAATTGAAAGGACTAGTGCCTTTTTAATAGTTGAAAGTGATTGGAGAAAGACGAACTATTTGGAGAAAGACTAGCCATTTTGTGTAACGTAGCTGAAAGTTCTGGAAATTAGGTCTTAGAGGATGACAACCACCCTCTCAGCCCTTAGGATAAGAGTTGTAATTTGTGTCCTGGGGGCATACAAGGTGTTTATAGGAATTGTTGTCGTAGAAATTAAAAAAGGGCTTATTTGATTGGAAATCGAAAGGACTAGTGCCCTTTTTAATAGTCGAAAGTAATTGGAAGGTTTAAAATTTTTATAGTAAAGATCGATGTGGGAATAAAGTATTATTTTTTTCGTTGTTGTTGTTGTTTAGACCAGGGCACTTTGTATCGAAGGAGTTGTCATAGGAACTTCGAAAGGGCTCATTCGATTGAAAATAGAAAGGGCTGATGCCCTTTTTAATAGTGGAAAGTGATTGGAGGGAAACTAATCCCCCTCCCACGCCCACCCTCCCATTTGACTTTATGTTTAAAAACTTAATGTTGCCATAAGATTAGATCAAAATCCACTGTGTAAATGCTAATTACCAATAAGGCATCACAGCAGTATCCCAAGAATGACTGAGAGTATTATGTTCAGATTTTTGAGGCTGCTTCTGCTCTTAAAATTTAACCAAATCAAAATAGCGTAAGTGTATCCATGCTATCAAAGAAAGTAAACAGATTTTTTTGCGAATGGTATCAAGTTTTCCATTTCAGGTCAACTAGAGGAGGTATGAAACTAAATTAGACACTACTATTTTTGTCCAGATTTTTAAGAGGGTGTATGTTGTTAAAAATTGCTGAAAATTTTTCTCCAGCATACAAATAGCAGACCAAACTATAAATTCTAAAAAAAACGAAAAGATTTAAAATATTATTTTCTTTTTCTCTGAAAAGACTATGTTGATATGAAACGAACAGAAATAAATTTAAAAAAAACTTTTTCCACAAAATAAGTTTTTCAAAGAAAAGTAAAGAACTCCATTAAACAAAAAATGAGCAAAACCAAAATAATATAATCTACCAAGCGTGAAACTACCACAAATCAGCATCGATAAATAAATGAAACCCAAATCGAACAGAAATTGCAATAAATAACCAAGTCAAACTCAAAACGAGCAGAAATTAACATAAGTTGGGCTCAAAACCCCTATGCCTTCCCAAGGCCAGAACATAATTTGCACTTTACTACAAAAAAACAAAAAACAAATGAATATGCATTGTCAGTTTAATGTACATATACTGATATTTAGTAATCAAAATGTTGGTCTAATTTGATCTATTAAAGTTAAGAAAGTAAAAGCATTTATATTTTTTCAGTAAGCTGCAAATTGTGTTATAGCCTTGGAAAGGCACAGGGGTTTTGGGGCCTACTTATGTTAATTTCTGCTCGTTTTGAGTTTGACTCGCTTATTTATTGTAATTTCTGTTCGTTTTGGGTTTCATTTATTTATCGATACTGATTTGTGGTAGTTCCACGCTCGGTAGATTATTTTATTTTATTTTTACTCATTTTTTGTTTGATGGAGTTCTTTACTTTTCTTTGAATAACTTATTTTGTGGAAAAGGTTTTTTTTAATTAATTACATAAGATGACGAATGAATCCGAACAGCTAAAGCAAAACAAATGGAAAAAATGTGCGAGGGGGCAATGAACAAAAATAAAACACAACAAGATCTGCGGTTAGACGACATACGACAACAGGCATCACAGCGAATCACAAACGAAAGTGATGGACATCAAAATATGTGATTAGAAGAGAAGCGACAGCGATAATCGCATCCAAACGCAAACAAAAAGGATGCACAGCGAAATATACGGTTAGAAGACAAGCGACAGCGAGAATCAGAACGAATCAAAAACGAAAATGATGCACAAAAAAGTTGCAGCTAGATAAATTTACCGTCTTTAAGAGATCAATAATCGTATATGTATGTAAATACCTTCAAAATAGCTCGTTATTTTTTTCTGATAATGGCCATACTAACATTTTCTGGTCTGAAAAAATGAACTAGATAGGTCACGACTTTGGGAAATAATAATTTTCAGGGGCGATCGTATCGAACATTTTTCCGTATCTATGACTTAAAACACTGAGGTCCCCATCTTTACAGACAACAGCACAGAGGTCTTTTTGCCATTCTATGTCTTAAAACATCAGTTTATTTTTACTAAAGAGGGCCAAAATACCAGACAATTCGAATTGTAGAAGAGCCAATCAAGATTTAATTATCTAAAACAGTTTTTAAAAACAAACAGTTTTTGGGACAATAAAATTTATTGAGACAGCAAAAAGTAAAATACAATCAATAAGCCTACCTTTATACAGGTGGTGATACTCTAGTAGCTAGGATGCTATGTAGTGGATATGGTAATCAAGGTTCGAATCCTTGTTAAAAATTTTTTTTTTAAGTAGGTGTTTACATTATACTGCCTCACTAGCAGCGAAGAAAAAAAAAGAGAAAGCAAAAGAGGAGACATTTCAGTGCTTCTCACGTAAAAATGTTTTGCCTTGTTCTTCAAAGTGGGGTACTTTGATTATGCTGTATAAGCTTGTCGACCGTGGTGATTCCAATGGTGTAACTTTCATTTTTAATTATCAATCCTCCTAAAATTTAAAGTTCAAGCAGCAAAAATAAGGAAAGAATACTTTCTAATAAGAAGTTCAAAATTCCTTCCAGCATTGCATAAGAAAAATTGCATTAATATTGACAGGAATTTCAATATTTGGTATAACTAATATTCTTCAACTCAATAAAATATTCCCTAAATAATTGAAGCTTTTATCAGCCCAACTGCTAAGAGATGCAAATGATAACATATCCCTTCGATTGCTTGTGTTGCAAAATTGCAGATTTTTTAAGGGAAGGGAAAGCTTAATAGATTTGAAAATTAAACCTACATTTAATGTCTTATTTTAACAAAAACTCATGTTGACTTCTATAATTTCTTCATCTAAACTATAAAAAGACCTTTTTGTAAGGTTTATTGTGCACATTTTTAAACCTAAAAGCGAACAAAACTAATTTAGTTTTTCTGATAAACGCAAAGAGCGAAGTTGAAACTTAAAACGAGCAAAATTTATGTTTAAATTTTTATTTACAGTTGCAAAATTAAATTAAGTTAAATTTTTAAATTGTTAACAGTTAATTTTTTTTTATACAGTTACAAAAGTTTATGCAACTGTGAAACACTGTTTCAAACCAACAGATTCGTGATACACCCCTAAATTTGTAGAATTCAGAAAAAAAAATAGCATTTTACTGAAAACTAAGCTAGCTTATTTTTTTTTTCGGAATATAAGATTGTATGGTAAAACTTATTGATTTCATGGCAGTTACAAGACTATTGAAAGCTCTATAGATAGATCTTACATTTTTTTGCAGTGTTCCTAAAAAAAATTCGACTCCTTTTCCTTGGTGTCGCTTTTCTGTTTTGATATTTAAGACCTCATGTTATGGTGCTGTTGCACTTAATGGTACACATGATAGAAGTCATGTTTGGTTAATGCTAATAAAAAAAATAGGAGGAATATATAATAGTTTAAAAACAAATTTGGGCTATATATTTGCACATTAGAGGGGTGGAGGGTAAAGCATAGCATATATTAAATACGTAACCTAGCCTAGGTACCTTTCCCCCCAAAAAACAACAGTTTAAATATTGTAAATTCAATGAGAAAAACCAAGCTTTGCGATCAATTTAGATAGCAATTACCCGCTTTACGGGTTTTTAATGTCTAAAAGAAACTTACTTTTGAATCAAACATTAGTCCACCTTCCAGTGCGTACAGTAGAGCCTCAGACAGTCTGCTATCAATGCCGTTCATCGCATCAACAAGACTGATTTGCCCGTCGGCTAAGTTGCCCAAAACCCTCGTGAGAATTTCTACTAGATCGTTCCACGGTCGGTCAATTTCAGAAGTTATCGCCAGGCATCCCCTTGCAACATTCATGCACAACCCTCGACACCAATTAACCTTTCTAAAAGGGATATCAGCACATTGAGCACAATAAGTTGATTTCACCAACGCAACTTCACACTCTGAAGTAAATTCAATATTCCCAGTGCTACCTAAGGTTTTCGCTAGTAAACGAATAGCCAGTAAAGTCTCTCTTGAAGCTTCTAAGCTTTTAGTCAATGTGGCAGATATACGTCCAGGAATTTCCCCAAAAGGTCGTATTTCGGTTATAGCACCTGAAATAATTGAATATCAGCTAAAGCCAAATGATTGGACAAACGAAAAGATCATCGTTTTAATAACACTGATTCCTGTCGACAGAACCTATTTAATTGAAAATATAAGGAGATATGCCCCATGCCCGTTTAAGGGCTGATGACTGCTGGTTCATACTAATATTCAGGGTTGCCATCCGGTGAAAGAAAAAATCACTAGATTTTAGCGTTTTTTTTTGTTTGATTTAGAGATTTTCTTCAATAGTCTAGTGATTTATGTGCTGATGTAGTAATTTTTTGTTCAGACAATATAAAAAATCACTAGAAATTCGCTATAAATCACAATGGGTGGCAACCTGCTAATAATCAACCTGGTGTAAAGTGAGATACTGCAAAGCATGACACATGAGCAGTGTAGCGTGATCATTTTTTTTTATTGTTGGTGTATATGGATCCATGTAGGTAAGTTTCAAAGGGCTTTTGAAAAATCACATTTTACAAAAATGTGATGAGATTACATACAATTACCATTTCAGTATGGAAAAACTTCATTTCTATCAAAAACAAAAGAAACAAAGCAAATATACTAAATAAACTAATTGCTTCTAAATTTAATCTTGGCCAAGGTATGTTCTCGATGCACATTTCTGCACACTGGATCCTGCATCTATAGCTGTTTAACCTAAGATTTACAGAATCTAAAACGGAAATTTTAAATTGTGCAAAGCTGGTTATTTTCTTTTAACCAAAATTCATAGAAATAGATTGACAATTAACAGTTTATTGTTGAACTGAAGAATTAATTTTTATTTCTCAGCGAAAATCCAGAAATATCCTATCTCTCTAGTCCAATTCTTTTATACAGCAAAGAGTTACCCAAAAAACAATTTCTTTTTTTTAGTTTCTAGCCTATTTTGTACCGCAAAAGTTTTGCTGGTAAGGAATATTTAGAAGCTATAAAGTTTCACTTAACTGGGCTGCAACAAAACTGTTATTCGTCCCAAAAATAGCGCAATTTGTCAAAACACGGATAGTTTTTTTGTGACTTCATTGATGATTTTTTGTTGATTAATACCAACAGTCTAAAAACCATTATTGAAAGGATTTTGAGTTTAGTAGAATCAAATGCCCTAATAACAAGCTCTGAGCTGTATATTGTGCATGCAGATAATTTTAATGAAATTCTAAGTTCTTTATTTTCTTCGCGTTTTTTTCATTTTTTTCCCTCGAAGTAATTCCAAAATTGGTCTGGCTTCCACCTCAAGCTTACTGGTTTAGTACCAGAGATTCTGCACAGTCTGTAACTGTGTTGAGGCCAATTCACATCCCTGCCAATCTCCTCTACTTTTGAATTCGTCTCTGCTCAATTATTTGCACCTGCATTATTAAGGCCAAGTAAGATACTACATATTCTTATTACTGAGTTTGCCAAGATACCAGCTTTGTCTTTTGATACTACCAATATTACTAACAACTCACAGCAGCACCAAGCCACCTGAGGCCAACACAGCTATGCACACTCCTTCTCCATCCCAATTTTTTCAAAGCCTCTCTCTTTACACCACCAGGACCCCAGGAAATTTCCATTTCCCTTTTGATACCATCAGGAATATATGGGTCATTTCCCCAAAATCAAACAAGAGGATATTATTCCATCACCTCAGATTTTTTTTTTTTTTTGATGGGTTGATGGGCATGGGTCCATATGTTTTATTCTTAATTAGATTCTGTAAACCTTCAGGCACCAATGCTAAAGGGCCAAGTCTTTAGAGCAATTTTAGAGGATGTCATTCAAAAGTAATTTCCCTTGACTTCGATCCAGAATATATCTTACAGACTAGTTCAACTTTTGGCAATTAAAAAAGAACCGTACATCGCGAGCAGGCCTTAAACTAAGACAACTAAGAATAAAAATATTCAAAAAATAAAAGGAAAAACTAAATAGCCCACTCTCAGGTGTTTTCTCTGCGTAAGAAAACCTCTTAGTAGTGGCACTATTGCTTCAAAAAAAAAAAATATTAGTTTATAAAATAAAAATATTCATGCGTAAAAAAAAGAGATACTACAAGTATTCAAAACAGATACTACATACATAAATTTCACACAGCAAAGATATTTTTTCCAAATAATTCTTTACATTTAAATATAAAATATTTCATAAGTAAACTAATATCCAAAGACCTTTACACTGCTAAAAAAAACATGTTATTCTTGATTTTTAAACAACTTTTCCGATCAACGAATGACCACCAAAAAGATCTAACAAAAATTAAAGCAAAAGAACAATTTAAATTCTTAACATTTTGACACGCTTCTGTTTTATTTGTCCGTCCACTCAAAATAAACTATTTCTTTGGTGTTTGACATTATGGAGGGATACCGTCATTCCGACCAGTTAATTTTTAAAATTAAGAGTACCAGCATGGTGAAGGAAGATGTATTTTCCTTAGAGACAGCTTAGAGACAGCTTAGAGACACGCTTCAACACAGTAATAAAAGGATTTAAAAATAATAAAACCACAGGTGGTGACAGTGTGGTAAATGATTTTTTTTTTAATATGGTGGTTGTGAAGTTAGAGATAGATTACTAAGATTATGGATAGGATTTTTTAGAAAGGGGAAGTACCTTGCGATTTTAGAAAAAACCTTAAACTTACCCCTCTATAAGAAAGGCATAGTAGTAGTGAGTGTGGTAAATGTAGATGCAGTAGCTTGGTTTCTGTAGGAAGTAAACTACTTAGTATAATGATACGTTTAAAACTAAGATTTGCAGTGAATAAAGTTTGAAGGGTGAAACAGTAGGTTTTAAGGAGGGGGCCAAATTTTCACTCTCAAATTAATAATTAAGTGTCAGAGTTATCAGACCATTCCGCCCTCAGCTTTATAGATTATGAGCAAGCGTTTGATTCAGCCGATTAAAGAGCTTTAGTAAATGTCCTATCCGTGTATGGTATACCAGTTAAATACATTCAAGTGATTAGCGCAAATCACTGACATTGCTGACAGTCATGACTGCAAATAATGACATTGCTGCGGTTAAGGTGGGAAATGAGGTTTGTAGCTGGTTTCGTGTTGAATCAGGAATTAAGTAGGGTTGCGTTCCATTCCCATTTATATGGATCATTTGATAGACTTTGTCCTGAGGAACACGGAAAATCCATTCTTCATTTTCTACGGAATAAAACGGAAACTAAAACTCTCCTAGACTTAGGGTGTGCTATAGATGAAAATAATAGCAAAATGAATTTTTTTTTTTGGGGGGGGGGGGGGTTTGAGAGGTCAAGGTGCAGGAACAGGCTTGAAACCTATAGCTAAGAAGACTAAGTCGATTAGACTAGGAATAAGTGAAGGTGAAGAGGTAATAAGGGGTGACGAGAAGATTGATCAAGTGAAAAGCTACTCTTACATAGGTAGTATTATTAGCATTGAGGGTGAATGCAGTGAAGATGTTGGAAATAGAATACCCAAGGCCCGGGGTGTTTTTTCACAATTGACGAAAGTTTGGAATAATAGCAAGATAAGTATGCGACCCAAGATTAGAATATCGGAAGCTACAGGGATGACAGTGGTCAAGTATGGTTCTGAAACCTGGGTACTTAAAAAAAATGGAGGTGGATTTTTTTCCCAAGAGAAATTGTGCACGGATTGTTTTGGGCACCTTTCTGACTGACTGCATTTCAATCAGCAAGATGTATAAAAATGTAGTAATGTCCGCTTCTGAAGGCTATAATGAGAGAAAGGTTGAGATGGCTAGGAAACGTTCTGCGGATGACAGATTATACCAACGATCGTCCTTTTGGCCAACCATCTAGGGTCAAACGAAATACAGGTCGTCCCCGAATTTGATGGAAGGTCTTAAGGAAGGGGTTAAGGAAACTGGAAATTTTGAGAGTGTACTTCAAATAAAGAATAAAGAGTAAGACTTTAAATAAATTGGAGGGAGGAGGAGCCTACGTAGCTCTGTTGGTCTCTGGCGCCTTGATGCTGCAGTGAGTTACTCTTAGGTTTTGTTTAGTATTTTAAATATTACTACTAGGCCTACTACTACCTCTACTACTAACTCACTGCAGTACCAAGCCACCTGAGGCCAAAAGAGCTGCTGGCCATTTCCCCTGAAAATTTCGTGCGGACAACCCCCCCCCACCCCTAGAAAATTCTCTTTGGCCTCTTTAAAACTTGTTTTTGTTTCAAGTTCAATATGGGTTTTAATTAAAAAAATATATAAAACACACTTAACTCAATTCCTTGTGCATTGATGCACGTTTGGACCCGTAATAATTGCACACTCTAAATACAGTGTGGCCTCCTGTCCTCTCCAATTTCCACCCCTAACCGCCATCAAATAACAATAAATTTAACACAACTTCTCCTCCGCTCACACCCCTTGAAGTATCAAACTAAAATATAATAAATAATAATAATATCAAAAAATTCTAAAAATAATAATAATAAAATAAATCTAGTAATAAATTTTTAATGTTTTAGATATTTTTTTACATTCTTTTTAAAGGAGCCGAGAGACTTATATGACTTCAGCTCTTGCAGAAGTGCATTCCACTCTCTAGTACACGCAATTCTACGAGAAAATTCCGACCTAGCTGTCGGTGTCGGGGGTATATAAATGTCTGATGAAGATCGTGTATTTAAACTATGGATTTGTGATACTAGTGTGAATAAGCCTTTAAATGGTGACGGGAGTGTTCCTGAAAATTATTTAAAACAAAAAACGGTGCAAGATAGTCTGTAAAGTGATGCCATTGATAGTATGTTCGGGGCTGGACCTAATTTTGAAGTGCTTTGTTGTGAAGTGAGTTTAGTCTCTGTAAATGTGTCTTGAAATTAGATTGCCAGACTGTAGAGCAATATTGAATGTGAGGCTTGATAACTGCATTGTAAATCAGGATCAGTATTTTTTTTAGGAAAATGGTGACTGAGTTTTCTCAAGATTCCAAGGTTCCTTGAAAGCTTCGTCTCGATACTTGCTATGTGGTGCCTGAACGAGAGGTTTTTTGTCGATTAAAACCCCTAGGTATCGAACGTGTCCTTTTTCTGGTCTCTTTATAAGTTCACGAGAGGTTTCAATACCAATCACATCAGGAGCCAGCGAATCTATACATGAAAAAAATAAAACACTAGATTTGTCAATGTTGATGACTAGACGATTTGCGTCCATCCACAGGTACTTTTCTTCAAGAATGTCTTGTAGCTTGGTTTTAAGAGACTTGATGTTCCATTCTGAGCTTGCCATAAGTGAATCATCAGTACTTGCAGGAGTCAGTACTTGCTGAAGATCATTTACGTGAACAAGAACCAATACCGGTCCCAATTTAGAGCCCTGTTGCACCCCGCAGTTAACTACGACATCATTTGTATGGTCATTTCCTGTGTAAATTCGATGATTTTCCAGGTAAGACTTAAACCAATCTAGGACTTGGCCACGAACTCCAATATGATCCAGCTTTCCTAGTAGTATTTCGTGGTGCATGCTATCAAACGCTTTCTTAATATCTAGAAGCACAGGTGCAGGTAAAGCACCCGAATCTAGGATTCTGTTTAGGAATAAACTTAGTGAAGTAAGGGCGTCTTCGGTTGAATGGCCAGCCCAAAATCCGAATTGGCGGCTGTTAAAAAAGCCTTTGGCCTCTAAATATTGGTAAAGCTGGTTTTTCATTGGCGTTTCAAAGACTTTCGAGAAAACTGATAAGCTTGAGAGTGGTCTATAATTTTCTGTGTCTGTATGACAGCCACCTTTGTAAAGAGGTATTATCTTTGCCTTTTTTAACATTTCAGGAAAGACCCCTTTATTTAAGGAAAGATTTACAAGATAAGTTAGAGGCTCAGCAATGGTCGTCACTACTGCTTTCAGTGCCTTTGTGTGAACAAGGTCAAAACCAGACTCAGAAGAGCCCTTCAAATTCTTTACGAACAATTCAAGCTCACCTGGTGCTACAGGACCCACTGCCATTGATTTCATGCACTTCGGGCCAAGGTATTCTTTGTATGATATTCTTTGTATGATGTCCCGACGGAATTTGCAATGGTCTGGCCGATATTTGCGAAAAATGTACTCAGCGATGCGGCAACCTGTGTAGGTTCGGTAATTTCTTCATCATTCACGACCAATTTCGCTGGTAATGTTGAAGACTTAATGGTTGGCCGTAGTACCGAGATGATAATTCGCCAAACTTTTCGACCAGCCTTCCCACTTTCCGTCAGCTTTGGGTTCAGGTAGCCACGCTTTGCTCTTCGTAACACATTCCGAAGGACTTTCCTGTATTTCTCACACTCCGCTAGCCACGCTAAGCTCGGAAAGCGTCTATACTCTCCCCAAAGGTTTTTTCTTATTCACACAGGCCAGAAGACCATTCGTCATCCAGGGGCTAATTGGCTGGTCTTTTTGTCGTTTATTAGTTCTCGGGTTTCTCACGCGACATCTACTGTATACATCCAAGAACGTCCAGTGAAATTACTCAAATAGTTTTTTTACATCTTGAATCTCTATTACGTTGCCCCAGTTTAATTGTTCTAGTACCTTCTTTAAATTCTTGAAGTTTTCCTCTGTTAAGGATATGATGAGTAACAGGGGGTTGATTCATGACCTTATCTTAGCTGGTTCTGAAAGGGCGAGTGTTGCATGAATGGGAAAGTGGTCAGATGTGTCGCTGACGAGGACTGCCACTGACTCTGGGAACAATGAGGTAAATGTAATGTCAATAAGTGAATGCGTACTCTCAGTAACCCGTGTCGGAATCGTAACAGCAGGGTATAGTCATGAACCTGCCTTATTATTTAGAAAATCTGTTCTTTCGGCCGTTAGCGGAATGCTGAGGCTATTATTAAAATATTTCATGAGAATAAGCTCATTTTTTTGACACTTTGCTAGCTCCAGAACTTGAGTCATGTGATCCATAAACTGAGACGTTGACCCTGACGGAGATAGATAAATTTCACCCGCAATAACTTTTTTATTTGGGGACAGCCATACTTCTAGGAACAACGACTCGAAAATTCCCCTGGAATATACAAAAGGCTTTCGGTTTGTTGTGTAATAAATGTTTCACATAGACCTATACAATCTGGTCCCTACATGTCAGAAATCCCAACATCGTGGAAAAGTTCTCCCGGTCTCCCCCTCCCTCTAATGAATAGTTTCACCCTGGGAAAATTCTCCCATGGAGAATCTCTTCCGCGAAAAATCCCCCAGAAAATTCCAAACACGCTAAAAATTTACACCGGACAGTTCCCCAGGAACATCTCCACACGTAAAACTGAGTCGCATAAGAGAAAGTAAGTCAGATAAAAATGATTTCCTATAAAAATTCAAGGGAATTCCCACCGTGTAAAACTTCCCTTGGAAAGCACCCCAGAAACCTCTCTCCCCACAAAATATTCTCCCCGTGGAAACTTCCCCCTCCCCCGAAAAATGTCTGTACACTTAAATGCCCGAAAAAAAGTCCGAATAACAAATACTGAATGGAAACAATGGGCAAACATCATAACTTACAGTACTTTGTAGAGGAGCTCAAGGAGATCAAATCATCCGCAGAGGCACAATTAATGGACCTTTCAACCATGCTGACCAAAAAGGCTATCTAAAAATCTTGATCGGGCGATTTTGAGGAAAAAGGGGTGTGGAAGAGAGGTTAGTTGCCCTTCAGTCTTTGTGCTCACTTAAAAGAGCGCTATAAGTTTCAATTTCCATGCGAATGGGCTCTTCCTGATCTTCTAGGATCATAGGTTCGATATGATCGCCCTGGGATAAAACAAAACAAGTAAACATTTCTCTGATACGCTGAATCTGATGGTACGATATTAATTACGATCCCTTGAGTTTTTGGGGGCGTTCCCCATTTTTGGGAAAATCACGCAAGTTTTCTCAGGCTCGTAGCTTTTAATGGGCAACATTGAACTAAATGCATTTTTATATTTGGAACCAGCATAAAAAGCCAATTCTTTTTACCTGTTGTATGTTTGTTTGCTACGATGGTTTATTTAATTTCTGTTCGTTTTGGGTTTCATTTATTCTTTAATAATAATTTTTGGTCGTTTTGAGTTTGGATTACTATAGATTTTTAATTTCTGCTTATCTTAAGTTTAATATGACCTTTAGTTTTCTTTGTAAAACTTCTTTTTCGGAAAGTTTTTTTTTAATTAATTTCTGTTTGTTTTTGATTGGCAAAGTTTGAAGTTTCTCGAAATTGCCTATTGCAAAATAAAGTTTTTTTTTTCAACTTCGAAGTTTCATCAAAGTATCAAAACTAGCATCAAAGTAACAATATCAAAGTAACAAACTATCAAAGTAAACAAATTATCAATGTAGCATAAAGCAACTTGCATAACTTACGGCCCTTGCCCCGTAAATCAAAGTTGCCCCGTAAATCAGTAAATCCAAGTAGCAAAGTAAACAAAGTATAACGTAACAATAAACAGCTTGCATAGCTCACAGCCCTTTCCCCGATTACTGGGGGGGGATAACCCTGTAAGCATAGTTATTCGGCCTACGGACTATTATGAACTAAATCGCAATCTGCCTTTTGTAAAAATTGGGAGGGGGAGCTTGTTACCCTTTGATCCCTTTTCACTCTTAACAGAAAAATACAAGTTTCAATTTCCAACCCAATGAGCCCCCTCCAAAACTAACACGGCCACCCCTTCCACAAAAACCTTACATGTTAACAATGGGAATCTTGTATAAGTTAAAACCCTTGCCCCGAGAACTATGGGTGATTTTTCAACCCCTAAGTTATGATCATTTGAATTTTGGACTACTTTGAACAAAGAGCTATTTTAATATTTTAATCGGATGCATTTGGGAAAAAGGAGTGCGAAGGGGGGGGGGGCAGGCTGGTTACCCTCTGACCATTTTCGACTCTTAAAAAAATAAAAGAAATTGCGATTTTCCAATCGAATGAGCATCCTCCAAAGTTTATACGACCAAGCCTTCCATAAAAACTTCATATATTAGCGATGGGTGACTATTATAATTTATAGCCCCTTCCCTGAAGGCAGAAGGGGGGGGGTTCAGACCCGGAGCCATAGTTATTTGACATTTGAACTATTTTGAACAAAATGGCTATCTCAAAATTTCGACCGGGTACATTTGGGGAAAAGAGGGCGTGGGGGGGGGGGGGGGGTTAGTTGCCCGCCGATAACTTTTGAATCTTAAAAAGGAACCAAAACTTTTCAGTTTTCAATGAGACCACCATGTCCAGAAAAACCTGATATGCCCCTGAGGCATAACTTACAGCCCTTGCCCCGGGCTCTGGGGATTGTGTCAACCCTGAAGCCATTTTTATATGATCTTTGAACTATTTTGCACAAAATGACTATCTCAAAAGTTAGATTGGATGCATTTGGGGAAAAGAGGACCACCTTTTCTATAAAAACCTTATATGCCCCTGGGTCATAATTTACAACCCTTGTACCAGGGCTCTGAGGGCCGTAACAACCCCAAAGGCATTGCTATATAACATTTGGTCTATTTTGAACATAATTTCTATCTCAAATTTTTGATCGGATACATTTTAGAAATAGATGGCGTGGGGAGACCTATTGCCCTCTGATCACCTTTGACTCTTAAAATGGAGAAACTAGAACTTTCAATTTCCAATCAAATGAACCTCCTCCAAAGTTTATACGACCATCCCCTTCCACAAACCTTATATGCCCCTGGGGAATAACTTGAAACTCTTGACCCCATGCTTTGCGGGGCTGTGTCAACCCCAGAGCCATTATTATATGTTACATGGACTATTTTGAGCAAAACGGTAATCTCAAGATTTCGACCGAATTCATTTGGGGAAAAAGGGAACGAGGGGCCTAATTGCCCTCCGATCACTTGTGAATATTAAAACAGAACTATAGCTTTCGATTTCTTATCAAATGATTCCCTCCAAAGTTTTTACGACAACCCCTTCCATAAAAACCTTATATGCCCCCAGGGCATAACTTACAAAACTTGCCCCCAGGCTCTGAGGGTTGTTTCAACCCTGGAGTTTTGTTTTTTTAACTAAATGATGTTTGGTCTATTTCGAACAGAATGGCAATCTCAAAAATTCCATAGGATGTATTTGGGGAAAAGAGGGCGTGGGGGGCTAATTACCCTCCATTCCCTTTAGACTCTTAACAAGGGAAATAGAAACTTTCAATTTCCAATCGAATGAGCCCCCTTCTAAGTTTATACGACCACCCATTTCATAAAAACCTAATGATCTTAAATGATCCTGGGGCCTAACTTACAACATGTGCCCTCAAGTTCTGGGGTATTGTGTAAACCCCAGAGTTGTGTTGAGTGATCTTGGGTTTATTTTAAACAAAATTACTATCTTAAAATTCAATTGGATGCATTTGGGGAAAAGAGGGCGTGAGGGTGGGTATTTACCCTCTGATCACTTTTAACTTTTAAAAGGGAACTAGAACTTTCAATTTCTAATAATTTGAGCCCCCTAAGAAGTTTATACGACAAACTCTTCCTTAAAAACCTTATAGGTCCCCGGGACATAACTTAGAACCCTTCACCCGGACTCTGGGGGTTCTGTTGACCCGCAAGTTTTTTTTAATTTGATCTTTGGACTGAAGAAAATGGCTATCTCAAAATTTTGATCAGATACATTCGGGAAAAAGAGGGCTTTGGGGGGGGGGTCTAAATGACCTCCGATCACATTTGACTCTTCATACACAAAATAATTTCTGTTCGTTTTGAGTCTTAATGTTGTTCCTTACTTTCAGTTGAGAAAACT
The DNA here is from genome assembly GCF_049724085.1 of Artemia sp. Qi Xiang Cuo. NCBI lineage: Eukaryota > Metazoa > Arthropoda > Branchiopoda > Anostraca > Artemiidae > Artemia > Artemia sp. Qi Xiang Cuo. The sequence continues at coordinate 91,449,597 of NC_142794.1, read as the reverse complement.
TGTTTTTTTATTCAAATCAAACAGTTCGTGGTAACGAACTGTAAGTAAGGAGCGACCCGGCTCAATGGTAACCGAATCTATAAAAAACGGAATTTTGATACCAATAGATACATCAAAAGAATTAGATTTTAATTCTGATTTCAAAAATATAAGTTTCATCAAGTTTAATCTTACCCATCAAAAATTAAGCGCCTGAGAAAATTTGGCTAATTTTCGAAAAAAGGGGGAAATACCCCCTAAAAGTTATAGAACCTTAATGAAAATCAGACATCATATTCAGCGTATCAGAGAACCCTACTGTAGAGGTTTCAAGCTCCTATCTTCAAAAATGGGGTATTTTGCATTTTTTGCTAGAAGAAAGATCATGGATGCGTGAATATTTGTTTCTTTTTTATTTTTTTTTCTTTTTCCCAGGGGTAATCGTATTGACCCGGTGGTCCTAGAATATCGTAGGAGGGCTCAATGGAACGTAAATGAAAAGTTCTAGTGCCCGTTTAAAGTGACAAAAAAAATGGAGGGCAAATAGGCCCCCCCCCACGCTCAATTTTTACTCAAATTTACCTAATTAAAATTTTTAGATTGCCATTTTGTCAAGCATAGTTGAAAATATAATAAACATGTCTTTTAGGATGACTTACTCACCAACGGTTCCCAGGGGAAGGGCTGCAAGTTATGAACTTTGCCCATTGCTTACATTTTGTATTGGTTATTGGGAAGAATACAGACATTTTCAGGAAGGATTTTTTTCTGGTGGGGGGGGGGCTGGAGGAGGGGGTTATTCCGGAGAATCTTTCCGTGGAGGATGTTTCTTTGGGGTAAGGAACATTTTTATGAAGGGGGTGACGGATTTCCAAGCATTATTTAAAAAACGATCAGAAATTAAATTTAAAAAAAACAAGTTTTTTCAACTGAAAGTAAGAAGCAACATTAGAACTTAAAACCAGCAGAACTTATTACGTATATGAGGGGTTCTCCCCCAAGTCAATACCTCGCTCTTTACGCTCCAGTTTTTTTTTTTTTTAGTGTTTTCAAAAGAGCTATCTATTCTAATTAAACGGCCTTTGTGATTCAGGGGTTTGTGAATTAATTTTTTTTTTAAATTTTAACGTAAAGAGCGTGGTATTGACTAAAGGGAGAACCCCCTCATATACGTAATAACATATACGTAATAAACAAAACAATAAAAAAAAAACAAGCGATACAGCTCAATAATAATCAGAACTTTAAAAAACAGAAAATTGATGTCAATAAATGTATCAAAAGAATGGGCTTATAATGCTGATTCTAAATACATAAATTTTATTAAGTTTAGTATTACTCATCAAAGGCTACGAGCCTGAAAAATTTACCCGATTTTTGAAGAGAGGGGAAGATCCCCTACAATTGAAAGAATTTGAATAAAAATCACACCTTCAGGTTGAGGGTATCAGAAAACCCTATTACATAGGTTTCAAGCTCATATCTGCAAAAATCTGCAATTTTGTAATTTTTGCCAGAAGAAAAATATACGAATATAGAAGTTCGTTCGGTAAGTTAGTTTGTAAATTACATCAGAACCAAATTTAGAGTCAGCTATTTAGTAAAAGAAAAGTAAAATTTTATGCAAATTTTGTTTAACTTATTCAATGACAGTGAGTCAAAATAAAAGCTGCATTAACTAAAAAACGATCAGAAATTAAATAAAAAAACAAGTGTTTTAAACTAAAAGTAAGGAGGGACATTAAGACTTAAAACGAACAGAAATTATTCTGTATAGGGAAGGGGCCGGCCCCTCCTCAACCCCTCGCTCTTTACGCTAAAGTTAGACTCTGTCTCACAACTTTGTTTTTTAAAACAATAAAAAAATTTGCTTAAAGAGCGAGGGGTTGAGGAGGGGACAGCCCCTTTCATATACGGAATAATTTCTGTTCGTCTTAAGTTTTAATGTCGCTCTTTACTTTCAGTTTAAAAAACTTTTTTTTTATTTAATTTTTTTCAGGGATGAACCCATTTCGAGTTGTATAAACGTCATTTCAGTGCAGATAGCATGACATACTCTTGGTATAAACATCATAGCAGTGCGACAAGTATGACTGAGTTGAGCTCCAGAAAAATCCCTATTTTTCAAATTTTGAATTTTCTAGATAATGAGCCGAACCCTAATTAATCTACTTGAATTATACTGTCACAATTACAGATATGAAACTACTTACCCCGTAAGCATGATGCAAATTCATCAGTAAACTTTTTTCCGACATCTAAGTTACTAAGAACAACGCCGTTTCGGCTGTTACAATATATTTTCGTATATAAGTCATGAAAAAAGCTGGCCACAACCTTTTCAACATTAGACTCGGAGGTTTCTAACTCTTCTTCAATTTCTGTCAAAGACCTAGAAAAGATTCACCTGTGATATCCGAAAGAAAACGAGACTAAGCGAACAATAGAATAAACTGAAGGAGTTTACCCCCGGACGATTACCCCTCCACGGACCCCCCCCCCGTGGAAAATAAGGCTTTCCAAATTTGAGAATTTAATTTTATTTGAGTTTTTTTTTGTAGAGGGAAGGAATTTTGGTACTTGTGTATTTTGCGCCACTCACTCAAGTTTAATCTGTGTAAAATTCGAGAACAAAACGGTTTCTTTGTTCGTTTCTTTCAGCTTAGCGCGAGACAAGACAAAGACAAGTAACAGAATACATGGGAAATGTATAATTTGGGCTATATTTTTGCGCATTAGGGGGGGGGGGGGTAAAGTATTTGGACAGTTTGAAGTCAGAAAACAATTCTTATTTCATAATATACAGAATAATTGTACCTAACACATTTTGCATGCAGACCCGCTATACTTTACAGCTCCCCTCTAATATGCAAATCTATAGCCCAAATTTGTTTTTAACGAAGAAACTAACGAAATAAACGGTTTTTTCACAAAGCGTAAACTTGGATAAGTGGTGCATAATGCACATGTACCAAAATTTCTTCCCCCTACAGAAATTTAAAAAAAACTCAAATAAAATCCTCAAATTTGCAAAGCCTTGTTTTCCACGGGGGGGGGTATTTCCCGCGGGGTTATTTTCTGGAAGAGGGAAATTTTTCACAGGGGTGTATTTTCTGGGGGATATTTTCCGGGGGGAGGGCGGTAGACGCCGGCCACCCTTCATATCATACTAAGAGCCTTATTGCCAATATATATATATATATATATATATATATATATATATATATATATATATATATATATATATATATATATATATATATATATATATATATATATATATATATATATATATATATATATATATATATATATATAAGAAGAATATATAAAACAAAAAGAAATTACACACCGTGTGTGTGCCACCAGTTTTCGGACGGCTTCGGGGACTATACACGCGCCTTTCACCAACGCTTTGGTTGGTAAAAAACCTTTTTTGTCAGATGTTAGAGATTAGTCCACTAAGTTAGAGATAAGTGGATTAGAGATTAGTCCACTTATCTCTACTGGCTCAAATCTTTAAAAATATAGCCTGACGTCAGCACCCTTTTTTACCCTCAGTTGACCCCTCGAGTTGTGGGTAGAATATGCATGTTATCATTTAAACCCACTTCTACGTCTTTTTTGTTTTTTTTTTCTTTTATAATGTAGATCTTTCTATGATTTTACAGCATATGTACTTGGCAATGATTCTAAAATTGGCCGAATTTTTTTTATAGTTTTCAAGTTCTTTTTCAGACGGTCAAGGCAAAGATATGATCCCACAATTCCCAGAGCAGGGGGGCCCACGGGTGCCATTTATTTTAGCGTCTGTTGATGAGAAATAATATGCTGTATAATGGCTGCAATGGTAGCTCTAACCTAGTAATGTAATCTACTTAATCCACTAGTAATCCACGGCCTATAGTGAAAAATTTTAAAAACACGTATTGAGAACTGTCTAGCCGTTTATACCTTATTCGGGAATGGTAACTGTCATTTTGATTAATCTCAGTCGTAATAGTTTATCGCGAAAATGAATTTAAAGGAGCCTAAAAAATTTTAAAAATAGTCTTGGATTGAAATGAAAGAAGCATCATTGAAAGATTACTACTACTAACAATTCACTGTAGCACCAAGCCACGGAGGTTAAGAGGCCAGTTGAGCCAATCCCTCCTTACGCCTGGACTCGTCTCATACAACAGAAACCATCCTTGGTTTCTAGCAAATGTCAAATCGAGAGAACGAGAAGTTTCTTGTTTAATCGTTCTACAAACCCCTGATAAGTGATGACCCAAAAACAATAAGATTTTGTCCCGGTTAGGTTTTCCGTTTTGCTGGTGGCTTGCTTGGTATATATTTTTCCCATTAAGCCAAGCCCGACAATTTCGTCACTATACTATATTAGGACTATTATTTTCTACTAATGTTGAGAATACCCTTCTTCAAAATACCAAGTTTGGTTGCAATGGCTATAACGCCCATTACCCCAAATGTCCTATATTGGCGATATATTGAATGGCAGGGGATAGTGTAGCCAAGTTGTTCTGTAGTTGCAGTATGTATATTGGCCAGGGATGGTAAACTAAAAGGTTTTATTTGAGATTTTGAAGTTGGTGTTTTGTGATTAGGTTTTATCCTTTGAGATTCAGATCAGCAGGGCCTTGTGACGTCCATACAAGATGGTGTAAGAATCATATCTGTTGCAATTTGTTTCGGGTCAAACCTCCATTTGCCTGTACTACTGTGTCTTATTCTCAATTAATCAAGATCAATACTGTATATCCAGTTGCTTCAATTCATAGAACTTGCTGAAATTGCCGGATTTGAAGATTGGATAAGTGTGTCAGCTACGTTCAGATTCGAGATTCCATAGAAGCCCAGCAGGAAATATCTGTACTTCTTTTATCGTCATGTGCCCTATATTTCCTGACAGGCCTACAGACTAAACTTTGCTAAACTTTGAAAAAATCACATACTTTTAATGCCAAATTTCCTAAAATACTTGTTACAGAAGCGCAAGGACATTCAGTCTCACTCAAAATGCTTATTATAGCGTTGTCTAACAAATTCTTTTGTCCGGTCTTCTCTCTATAAAAAAAATTCTCTCTAGAATCTTCTCTCTAGAAAAAAACTTCTCTTATGAAAAACATTTTCAGGACGTCAAAACTAATAGAAGAATAAACAGTTTCTGGAAAAATATATTCCGCAATAAAAAAAAATTGCTGGATTTGAAAACTGGATAAGTGTGTTAGCTACGTTCAGACTCGAGATTCCTTGTTCTCACTTGCCTAGGCAAAGATGCAGGTTTGGGCGGGTCCTAACGTGAATTTTGCCAGATTTATAAGTTGAAAATGTCATCCTCGATTGCATTGTATATCATAGGCAGCGCGCTAGCGCTGCCTAAGTAAAGACCGATGTGGACACAATATGTTTTTTTTTTCTCCATACCCGGGCACTTCCTATCGAAGGAGTTGTCGTAGAAACTTCGAAAAGGGCTCATTCGATTGGAAATTGGAGTGGCCAGTGCCGTTTTTAATAGTCAAAAGTGATTGGAGGGCAACTAGCCCCCCTCCCCATGCCCATCATTCCCCCAAACACATCCAATCAAAATTTTGAGATAGCGATTTTATTCATCGTAGTTGATTTCCAGATAGAAAATATGTTTTTGAGGAGAATACTCCCCTACAGCCCTCAGGGCAAGGGTTTTAAGTTATGCCCTGGGGGCATATAAGGTTTTTAAAGAAGGCGCTGTCGTAGAAACTTCAAAAAAAGCTCATTCGATTGGAAATTCAAAGGGCTAGTGACGACACACACAAAGACGACGCACACACAGAGACGACACACACACAGAGACGACAAACACACAGAGACGACACACACACACAGACGACACACACATAGAGAAGACATTCATAAAGATAATACACATAGATAAGCCTATAGACAAGGTTTTCACTGAAATCTGTATTTTAGACACTTGAATAAGGGCTCATTTAATTTGCACTTCAAACGGGTTATAACATTTTAAATAGTCGAAAGTGATTTGAGGGCAACTAATCCCCCTCTCACGCCCCCTTTTCCCCAAACACTCCCCCACAACCCTCAGTGCAAGGGTTAAAAGTTATGCCCTGGGGGCATATAAGATTTATATTGAAGTTTTTGTCGTAGAAACTCGAAAAAAGGCTCAATCGATTTGAAATTAAAAGGGCTAGCGCCATGTTAAATAGTGGACAGTTATTTCAGGGCAACTACCCCCCTCTCACGCCTACCTTTTTCCCAGAGCCTTCCAATTCAAATTTTTAGATAGCCATTTTATTCAACGCAATTGAAAGTTTGATGAATGTGAATTGACAGTTTAATATACATAAGCTGATATTTAGTAATCAAAACGTTAATATTATTTTATTTATTAAAATTATAAAAGTAAAAACATTTATATTTTTTCAGTAAAATGCAAATTTTGTTCTGGCCTTGGGAAGGCATAGGGGTTTTGCGCCCAACTTATGTTAACTTCTGCTCGTTTTGAGTTTGACTCGGGTATTTATTGTAATTTCTATTCGTTCAGGGTTTCCTTTATTTGTTGATTCTGATTTGTGGTAGTTTCACGCTTGGTAGATTATTTGATTTCATTTTTGCTCATTTTTTGTTTAATGAAGTTCTTTACTTTTCTTTGAAAAACTTATTTTGTAGAAAAAGTTTTTTCATTAATCTAAGTAAGAAATAATCATATTACTGTTAGAACATAAAACAAGGTTAAAGACATGAAAAAACTCGATATTATTTCTTCTAGATCGCCCAAGTTTCAGAATGAGATTCGTATTGGTTAGTTAGAATACCAATCACATCAAAACGAAAAAATGTTTTACCCCTGCACCAATATTAGGTGTATTCATGACTGAAAACCTAAATTGTCCATGTCCCTTCCAAATTTTTGAAGTTTTTAATGCAAGACCAAATTTTGGCCAGTGTTGCCGAGTTGAAACATATTCCCAAAGACAAGTAGGCCAACATGCTTCAAAAGGAAGCAAACGTTGTTAAGCTGTTTAGTGTTATTTGTTTTTAGTTGTTTTTTTTGCTGATTTTCGCCCACGTTTTTCTTTTTTTTTCTTAATTTGTTGCCCGCTACTCCCAAAAAACGGCACCATGAAGCTCTTTTTCATTAAGAATTGTCTATTTTTCTCAATTTTAAAGCAAACAAATACCAACCAAATCATCCAATCAGATTTCATTTTCGCTGTCCTTGACAGTTCTATTTGTGAGGGAGGGCATAGTTTAGTCCTAGAAAAGGAGGTGCGGTTAACTTCTCTTGAGATAGAAGATTTTGACGATTTTATACTGTACTTTCTTCTTCAAAATTCATTCCAAACACGTAAGACTATAGGCACTCTGTGGTACTTTAACCGGCCCAGGACAAGTCTCAGTCCTTGGTAACTTAAGAGCCCTTGGTACCTTAAGAGCCTTGGTACCTTAGGAGCCTTGGTACCTTAAGAGCCCTTGGTACCTTAAGAGCCTTGGTACCTTAAGAGCTCTTGGTACCTTAAGAGCCTTGTTACCTTAAGAGAAAACAAACACAACTTAAAAACAATAGGGACATTTTTTTCAAGACAGTGCAATTTAAATCGGTGAATATTTCGGCCCTATGTCCAAGAGCCGTCTTCAGCACAACATTAAAGAAAAAATATATATATATATAAACAACTTACATTAAAATACGAAATTTAAAACTGAAAATGCTCTTAAAAACTTTTAAAACAGCCCCAGCATCCTAATTTCAACGAAGTTCAACCAGGACTGATAAATAAAATGATGAGAGAAAATGAACTCAATCAAACGAAATAAAATAAAATTATTAACTACAAGTTTTCAAAGCTAATCTTGCTTTTTTAGCAGGTAGTCTTAAAGGCCTTTTTGTAACGGTTTTAATACTATTGCCAGTTGGTTTAATAAAATATTTTGTTATATCATTTTTAATTAAATTTGAGCATAAAGAATTAAGTGAATATTCTCCCAATTCCCTATTTAGGAAATATTTTCATTTATTTTGAGCCTAATTTCGATTGATTCCCGGACTACCTGTTTTATCCCCAAATCACTACTAATGAGAGAAGATTTTTTTAAAAGTATTGTGTGACTGGGATTATCAAATATATGGCTATCTAAAGCAGAATCAAAGGAGTTATTAGAACTATTAGCAATTAACGCTTTGTCTATGTCTTCTTTATGCTGGTGTATCCGTTTTTCTAGATACCTAGTAGCCTTAGTACCTTAAGAGCCCTTGGTACCTTAAGCGTCTTGGTACCGTAAGAGGCTTGGTACCTTAAGAGCCCTTGGTACCTTATGAGCCCTTGGTTCATTAAGAGCCTTGGTACCTTAAGAACCCTTGGTATCTTAAGAGCCTTGATACCTTACGAGCCCTTGGTACCTTAAGAGCCTTGGTTCATTAAGAGCCTTGGTACCTTAAGAACCTTTGGTACCTTGAGAGCCCTTGGTACCTAAGAACCACAGTATTGACTTTACCCTGAATATGATTATTTTGAAAAAAACAAAAAAAACAAGAAAGATCTACTTCGCATAAACCACTTAAAATGTATCCATAAGACTTCTGACCTAGAAAAAACGTAAACTCCTCCTCATACTCCATCAGAAAACAAATCTAAAGGAAGTAGAAAAGAATCATAGGCAGCGCGCTAGCGCTGCCTAAGTAAAGATCGATGTGGGCACAATGTGTTTTTATTTCTTCTTCACCCGGGCACTTCGTATCGAAGGAGTTGTCGTAGAAACTTCGAAAAGGGCTCATTCGATTGGAAATTGGAGTGGCTAACGCCCTTTTTAATAGTCGAAAGTTATTGGAGGGTAACTAGCCCCCCCCCCACGCCCATCATTCCCCCAAACACATCCAATCAAAATTTTTAGATAGCCATTTTGTTCAGCGTAGTTGATTTCCATATAGAAAATATGTTTTTGAGGAGGACACTTCTCCACAACCCTCGGGGGAAGGGTTTTAAGTTATTCCCTGAGGGCATATAAGAACGATGTTGGCACAATGTACTATGTATTATTTTTTTCCTTTAGAGTAGGGCACTTCATATGGAAGAGGTCGTCGTAGAAACTTCAAAAGGGGCTCATTCAATTGGAAATTGAGAGTTCTAGTGCCCTTTTTAATAGTCGAAAGTGATTGGAGGGCAACTAGCCCCCCACGCCCATCATTCCTCCAAACACATCCAATCAAAATTTTGAGATAGCCATTTTGTTCAGCGTAGTTGATTTCCAGATATAAAATATGTTTTTGAGGAGGAAACCCCCCACAACCCTCAGGGCAAGGGTTTTAATTTATGCCCTGGGGGCATATAAGGTTTTTATAGAAGGCGTTCTAGTAGCACCTTACAAAAGGATTCATTTAATTGGAAATTGAAATAGCTAGTGCCCTTTTTAATAGTCGAAAGTGATTGGAGGACAACTAGCCCCCCCCCCATGCCCATCATTTCCCAAACCCCATATGAACATAATTTTGAAAGAACTATTTTGATTTCCAGATAGAAAATATGTTTTTGAAGAGGATACTCCCCCACAGCCCTCAGGGTAAGGGTTTTAAGTTATGCCCTGGTGGCATATAAGGTTTTTATAGAAGGCGTTGTCGTAGAAACTTCAAAAAAAGCTCATTCGATGGGAAATTCAAAGGGCTCGTATCCTTTTTAATAGTCAAAAGTGATTGTAGGGAAACTAGCCCCCCACGCCAATCATTTCCCCAAACACACCCAATCAAAATTTTGAGATAGTCATTTTGTTCAGCGTAGTAGATTTCCAGATAAAAATATATTTTTGAGGAGGACACTCCCCCACAACCCTCAGGGCAAGGATTATATGTTATGCCCTGGGGCATATAAGGTTTTTATAGAAGGCGTTGTCGTAGAAACTTCAAAAAAGGCTCATTCGATTGGAAATTCAAAGGGCTAGTGCCCTTTTTAATAGTCGAAATTAATTGGAGGGCAACTGCCCCCCCCCCCCCGCCCATCATTCCCCCAAACACATCCCAACAAAATTTTGAGATAGCCATTTTGTTCAGCGTAGTTGATTCCGAGATAATAAATATTTTTTTGAGGAGGATACTCCCCCACAACCCTCAGGGCAAGGGTTGTAAGTTATACCCTGGGGGCATAAGGTTTTTATAGAAGGCGTTGTCGTAGGAACTTCAAAAATAGCTCATTCGATTGGAATTTCAAAGGGATAGTGCCCTTTTTAATAGTCAAAAGGGATTGGAGAGTAACTTCCCCCCTCACGCCCATTATTCCCTCAAACACATCCAATAAAAATTTTGAAATAGCCATTTTGTTCAGCGTAGATGATTTCCAGATAGAAAATATGTTTTTGAGGAGGACAATCGCCCACAACCCTCAGGGCAAGGGTTATAAGTTATGCCCTGGGGGCATATAAGGTTTTTATTGAAATCTTTGTCGTAGAAACTTGAAAAAGGGCTCATTCGATTTGAAATTAAGGGGCTAGTACCCTTTTTAATAGTCGAAAGTGATTAGGGATATTTTTTGTTGTTGTTGTTTAGACCAGTGCACCTCGTATCGACGGAGTTGTCGTGGGAACTTCGAAAAGGGCTCATTCGATTGAAAACAGAAAGTCCCCCTTCCACTCCCACCCTCCCATTTTCCCATTATGTTTAAAAACTAAATGTTGCCTTAAGATTAAATCAAAATGCACTATGATAATGCTAATTCCCAATATGGCATCTCAACAGTATCCCAAGAACGACTGAGGGTATTATGTTCAAACTTTCGGGGTTACTTCTGCTCTTAAAATTTAACCAAATCAAAATAGCGTAAGTATGTCAAAGCTATCAAAGAAAGCAAACAGATTTTTTGCGAATGGTATTAAGTTTTCCATTTCAGGTCAACTAGAGGAGGTATGAAACTGAATTAAACAGCACTATTTGTGTCCAGATTTATAAAAGGGTATATATTGTTAAAAATTGCTGAAAATTTTTCTCCAGCATACAAATAGAAGGCAGAACTATAAAGTCTTAAAAAACGAAAAGATTTAAAATGTCATTTTCTGTTTCCCTGAAAAGACTAAGTCAATATAAAACGAACAGAAATTAATTAAAAAATATTTTTCCACAAAATAAGTTTTTCAAAGAAAAGTAAATAACTCAATTACAATACAGAAATTACAAAACAGAAATTACAATAAATAACCAAGTCAAACTCAAAACGAGCAGAAATTAACATAAGTTGGGCGCAAAACCCCTATGGCTTCCCAAGGCCAGAACAAAATTTGCACTTTGCTGAAAAAAAAAATACAAATGAATGTGCATTGTCAGTTTAATATACATATACTAATATTTAGTAATCAAAATATTAATACTATTTGATTTATTAAAGTTATAAAAGTAAAAACATTTATATTTTTTTCAGCAAAGTGCATACAAAAAAATACCATACATAAAAATAAAAAAATAAATAGTGCACAAAAAAATACAGTTACACAAAAAAATAGTGCATAAAAATAAAATACCATACAAAAAAAAAAAAAAAAAAAAAAAAAAAAAAAAAAAAAAAAAAAAAAAAAAGCTCGTTTAGAGTCTAGTTTTGCCAGTCAGTGGGCTCAGAATCCACGAGTTGGATGGTTTGGATTATGAACTTGAAAAAAAAGTTTTTCTGGTGATTGTAAAGAAAAAGGATGTAGCCTACCTTAAAAGGAAAAAAAAACTACTGATACGCAGTTTATTCAAAATATCTCTGAAAATTTATTTCAGATAAACTTTCTCGTAGTATTTATGAAAAATTAAAAAAAACAAGCACTTTACTGAAAACACAAAGCTTATAAATTTGACTAACAATTTAATTCTCTAAAAATTTCCAACAAGCATACTTTTAAGTATAGCGCCAGTTTTTTGGAATTCTAATAATACATTTTTTTCGTTTTAAATTCAACTTAACTCTTTAGTTTCATTCGTTCTTTAAAAAGGTTGCCCCTACTAGGGCAAATTAGTTAGAAAACTTTCAGAAAAATTTTCCTTTTTTAGATTAATTTCTGTTCGTTTCGAGGCCGTGTCCAAAGAGGACACGGCTTTGGATTTGAGCCCTCCTCCCCCCCCCCCACACAAAAAAATGTTTGTCCGACTCGTCAAAACGTAACAAAATGCATTAAAACACATTTTTTTGGCGTTTTTTGTTAGGTTTTTGGTATTCCCCTCCTTTAACAAAATCCTGGATAAGGCTTTGGTTCATTTTTAGGTTTTGAAAATATACACAATCGACCTTACAAAGGATCTTCGTCAAAATTAGGCTGTCATAAAGAGTGCAAGGCGGAATTTATCCTTAGCATCTTTGAGGAGTTGCAGATAAAGAAAATCAATTAGATTCATCAAATATATTATTAAACTGAAAGACACTAAAGGATTTGAGATATGTACTTAATATAAATTACGGAAATTCATATTATTATATTATTATTATATTATATATTATTATATTATCATATTATCATCTTATCATATTATTATTGTTGCAATTTTTATACCGCAATGGAGCAAACAATTTTGAACTTCTCTTCAGAAATTAGCCTTTCAGTGTTTTTGCTTCTTCGAATTTCCATTTAAGGTTCATTGGAAATTAAAATTGCACTATTGGAATCACCATGGTCAGAAACCCTAAGCAGGATAGGTCAAATTGCAGTCACCCAACTGCATCAACAAGGAAAGTCAAAATATTTTTTCGACTCGTAAAACTGCAAGCAAAAAACCCTTCACAAAAATTTCATTGTTAACCCCCCCCCCCCACACACACACACACACACACGCACACACTCAAACACACAACGAAATCTTGGGTTCGGTCCTGGGCACAGTTCACAGTTCGCTCTTTAGTAGGTTGCATCTATCGCTGAAACCAAGATGAGGGGAGGGGGTATTTTCTTTCCTAATACAAATTATAGCCTCTACGCCTAAATTAAAACTAAATTAAACACTAAATCTACCAGCAATAATTGAAATTTAAACAGTAATTCAAATAATATACTAACCTTTCAATTTCTGAAAAAAATCTTGCTATAGGTATCCGCGCTATGGCTGCTACTTGTTCGTATAGTTGGAAGAACATTGCTTCTGTTTTATTTGCCCCTAATCTGATGCTTCTAATTAATTCAACTGTAACAAAGAAAATACTTTCAATTTACAGCGTTATATCGTGCTGAGTTAATTTATCATACTTAAAATGTAAACTATCAGAAATAATTTCTTAAACCCCTATACCCTGGGGTATAGGGACCTTAGTTCTGCCCTAGGATGGGTGGATGATAGAGTATATATCAACAAGTAAAAAATGACATCATTTTTAAACAATCCTGAAAAAGGTTTATACCAGCTATGCCTCTCACTCAGACTATCTGTCTTGACCTTTTCTCCAATTAGTCATGGCTTGATGGCAACTTGATTTTAATTCGAACACTTGGATTCTTAACTTCTTAGACACTGTCTTTCCATTAACAAAATTATACAAATGAAAATAAAGAAAAAAGGGTGTAATATACTAAAACAAGACAGTGGACAAAAAAAACAAAAAGGCAAACTATAAATAATGAATATTCCAAAGATCTCAGTTTCACGTCTGGATGCCTTTTTAAACCGAAAAAAAACAACAAACAAACAAACTAAACTAAGTTAAACAAAACACATAAAGAACAAAATAATAAACAAAACTCACATCCAATATGATAATATTCACCACGTAATAGCAACGAAAAGAACATTGCTGATCATCAAGGTTGCCACCATGGTTACGTTCGTACCATTTTTTGGTACGTTTTAAATAAAACGGTACGTTTTACGTTACGGTCCTTAAAACGTTACATTTTTGTTACGTTTTTGAATTTATGTTACAATTATGTTAGGCTTTTGATTAATGAGGAAGTTTCACATTTTCTGAGTAATCTATTTTTTTTCCCCCGTGAAAAAATCCGTTGTTCCCATTTTAATTATATTGACATGAGTATCGACATTTTTTTACATCGCGGTAATTTGATCTTATCAAACAATCACTCAGTTATTAGGATGAGAAAATACACCACTTCGCTTACTCGCATTGTAAGTTAAGATAACATTCTCTCTCATGAGAATACGATTATCATTTGTTTAGTGACAAGTGACAATAGTCAGTTAGTCATCTCACCAACTTCCAATTTCATCAGTTGACTTTAAATCTTGTTCTGTTAAGGTCATACTAAAATTATATGGAGAAGGAGCTAGATTCATTAGTTAATGCTAATGAAATGAAACAAAATATGATGAAAATATAAAAATTTAGAAACCAATTTGGGCTATATATTGGAACATTAGGGGGGGGGGGGTAAATCTTAGTAAATATTGAAACAGCAGATCAATGGCGATACTTCGCACCCTAAACCCCAAAATAAAATAGGTGAAAAACTTTGAAAGTGTAAACTAGCCCCCTTTTGTATTTCAAGTGTACACTGACTGATGATAGTGTTGCTTGTTTTCTGTAGAATTTGTCTTGCGCTTGTTCCGTCTAACTGACTAGTATCAATTATATTCGTATTATTCTTCCGTAACAACCTCACCCCCCCCCCCCACTTCTGATTGGTTTGACATAATATCAAGTTATATACAAAAGTTGCTCTTTTTATATGGGATTATGAACAGCTGGTATTGACAAAATATATTAAACAGTAAAAATAAGCCATTTTTGGGTTATATCTAAGCATTGTGAAGGGAGATGGGTTAGTTGAGCCGGAATTTTCGATTTTATGCTAAACTTTTTCCAAATATCATGGTCACTTTTTGGACATTATACCCACCTCCCGCCCCATCTGCAGTCCCATATATAACTGCATAAATACATTTTATCGTTGTGTCGAATCTTGTGATGACATTCTTTCGTGTTCTTTCATATCGTAAAGTAACAATTCTATTGGTTGATTTTTTTTTTAATATATTCCTAGGGCTATATCTCGGACCATAAGGGGGGTGGGTGTAATTTCAGAAAAGGGACCATGAAATTTGGAAATACTATAAAATAAATAATTTAATGGTACTTCTTGTGTGTTTAGAATGTTTTCTTCAGAAAAGGACAATGACTAGATATTTAGCTTTAGAAAACGACAACTAGACTAAGGACCATTTTTATGAAGAAGATAACAGTCTTGTATCTGTATAGGTTAGGCTTACAGATTACTTAAAAACTTATTCATAGGGACCAAGCAGGCTGGACTGGGGCCCCAACCCCCTGAAAACGTTCTCTACTCTGTAGTTCATTTTGAAAATGAGTTTAATATTTTTTATTGTTTGACCCCCTCCCCTAAAAACTCTTGTACGTGCCTGGACTTATGAGACCCATCAAAACAGCTTTAGGCTAGCATTCTTGGGGTTGAATTATGTGAACTATTCTTTTATTTCTGACTTTCTTTTGGCTGGGAGTTACGAATCAAATTACAAACAGAAAATATATGTTATGCAAAATAACTTTTATTTCGTATAGGAACTGAAGACAATGATTAAAATAATTTTTTTTCAATGAAATAAAAACAAAACAAAAACTCTGTCACTCGGAATTGCTTAAATCTTCATGTTCTAGAGGAGGTTAGACTGAGACTGAGCCAATTCAAAATATTAGACTGGAAGGGAGCAATTAGAATAATTTTTTGGGTGTTTTCATGAAGCTTCATTTATCGAGGTCGTTTTTATTGAAATTTAAAAATAAAAAAATTTTAACTGTTTGTTTTCTTTTGTTCAAAGCTATAAAATGTCCTGCGTGAATTGATTTGCCTTTTATTTTGTAAGTATTACTCATCAACTTTTGATTTAAAACACCAATAATGGCAGTTAAAAACAACAAGTTATGCAAAATAGTAGCCTGAGTTTTTATGCACGCATCAGGGGGGGGGTCTTTATGGTGTGCAGGTAAACTGGAATCATCACTTGCAGTTGAATAAATAGGAAGGTACAGAATGCAAAGAAGTATGAAGTGTCATTGTTGTATATTACTTAAATACTTTTTAAAAGTTGGGGAGGAGATTTTTAATGAGATTACGTAGAAATTTATTTCTCAAATTATACATGCAAAAAATGTCCCATCCCCCCTTTACGTACCGCTCTTGATAGTGAAATTAAGGCGCCCTGCCTTGAAAAGAGACTTTCCTATCAAAAGTTACGAAAAAGTTAGGTTTTTAAGAGTTAGATCTTACGGAATTTTTTGGTCTGGTGGCAACCCTGCTGATCATTGCTGTTGCTTTATTGATACCAGAGAGACAACATAATCTGTCATATTTTTGGTCGTTTCTTGGCTATTGCAGGCTGAATCTTATCATATTGGACGTTATTAAGATGTGAGTTTGTTTATTTTGTTCTTCGTTTTTTTTATATATTTTGCTTAACTTAGTTTAATTTGTTTGTTGTTGTTTTTTTTCCGTTGATAAAGGCTTCCGAACGTGAAACCGAAATATTCATTTTTTTTTTATTATTTATGGTTTGCTTTTTGTCCACTGTCTTGTTTGAAAATATTACACCCGTTTTTTTTTGTATTTTCATTTGTATAATTATCAGAATGTATTTTCATTTGTATACACTCTGTATGTATTCTTCGAGTGACTTCGGTAATTTTTAAGATGGCACTGTTTCACACAGAGAACACTTTAACCCAAAACCCTAAAAACTTTGTTGCGTTTTATTTTTAAAAAGTTTAAGATATATATAAATCGATGTGGCATCAAATGGTATTTTACTATGATAATACTCAAAATGTCCTCAGTGAGGCTTAAAAACTGTATCTATATGTGCAAAATTCAGGCCGAATGCGCATGCGCCAATCCAGCTCCCCTCTGTATTTCTATGGTTAAAAGCATCTCCAGTGTGGCAATTTTTGTGATACCTTTGAGTTTTTCAATGGCATTGAAAAAAATTTCTCGTAAAAAAATGTGACATTCTCGGCTAGAAATATTTCATTTCTGGTTTCGAAGAATGCAGATGTATCTTGCCATACCGCAAAGGTAAGCAGAGTTCTTTATTACTCCGTTTAGTTCATATCAAAATGATTAAACTCTCGGTACCAACCGCTCTGTTTGTCACGTGAAAACGGCTGTTTTGCGAGTTCAGTCAAAATTAAGAGCTGAAATATTTCAAATTACACACTAAAACACTGCAAAAAGAGAAGAATTTAATGAATTGAAAGATGGGGTGGCACTGAGGGATTAATTTTAGCTGCAATATCTAAGCCATTAATATCAGAGGCACCGCATCAGTGCCTAAGTAAAGAACCATCAGCCTTACATCTTTCATTTTTTTCCTCGCCATTCAAGAAACTTCGGAGGCGGTTCACTCGATTGAAAAATAAACCCTGGTGACCCTATCAAGAGTAGAAAATTATTAGATAAGACAAAATATTCATTTCAAAAGTTGCTATGTATCAAAACCCCCGAATGGCCGATTTCGAATTTCGGGGTTAAAAAAAAAAAGAAAAAAGACAAACAAAGCAGCAAAAAAAGAGACGAAAACTAGAAGTCTGGCAAAGAATGCTAAAATTATAATTATCCGAATGAAAATATAGTCATTGGTAATCATCTAAACTGAAATTGATCATAACAAGACAAAAGGATAAAAACAGATAAAGAACAATAAAACAAACAAAAATACAAAAAAAATAAATAAAAGGGACATCAAAAAGGGACGGAAAAAACAAGTTAACAAATACGAAACATGGACAGCGCCTATTCCAATTAAGAAGAACAGGAAAACTATGGGGATGTTCTGTTTATTTTTAATGTAGCCTAATACATTTTTAATGGACACAGTTTTCATTTTTTTTTTCTTTTTTTTAGGGGGATGCTAAATTTATTTAGAAGCTCAAAAAGGGAGGTAGATAAATTAGCTTTAAGGGTTTTACATTTAACATGGATACCCCACTTTAATTAGAAGAAATCAGTTAATTTAAGAAATATTCAGTCATGTAAAGGAGGACACGGAATTTTCACGAAGGATAGGATTAAGAAAATTGGGCGGGAGCTTAAGGAAGCAAATTGGCATTAATCAGGGTATTGTCTGTTCATTACTTGTGTATACTTATTTATATAAGTGTAATGGAAAAGTATATATATACATATATATATATATATATATATATATATATATATATATATATATATATATATATATATATATATATATATATATATATATATATATATATATATATATATATATATATATATATATATATATATATATATATATATATATATATATATATATATATATATATATATATATATAATAAAGAAAAATGGTCTTTAAACGTGAGAAATACCTGTTGACAACAAATTCCGGTAGTTTCGCATTAGATGGGCCTTTCTAAAAAGTCAAGTATGGTTAATGCTAATGAAATAAAATGAAATAGGATGGCTATATAATAGTTTAGAAACAAAATTGGGCTATATATTTGCACATTAGGGGAAGCGGGGGGCAAAGCATATCATATATTAAGTACGTAACCTAACCTAACCTAGGTACCCTTTTCCCCATCTAAACTCCAAAAAACCACAGTTTAATATCGTATACGCAATTAAAACCACGCTAGACAAAGCATTTCTCTCAGCAGTGTCTTGAATCATCTTGTAACAAAACGAGTTTTTAACGCCCGTTTGACTGTAGCATCTATAGCATCTCTTATATGACTTCTTTAGAGGAGCTCATCTAATGCGAAAGTACCCAAATTCCTCACAAAATATCAAAATATTACTTACTAAACAAGCAATTATATAAATAACTACTAGAACCAAATTATACCAGCTACTAAGAGCAAAAGTAAACTCTTAACTTGGGAATAGAGGTCATCAAATAGTAGCTAATCTTTACTTAAGAAAAAAACGAATAAAAATTTGCGCTAGCTAACTGGAGATGGAGAGGGAGACAGATAAGCAAATTAGACATCATTTCAGTGGTGACAAAAAGAACACAGAAATCAAACACACAAAAATCATGGGACAAATTTACGAAATTAGGGGGATATCGCAAGTATGTTAAGGTCTTAAAAGGACAAGGACTCGAAAGCCACCTCCTGTATTTGCTGGATACTTACCCACCCCGTAAAAGAAGTGAATCTCTTAAAAACTTATGGTCTTAATAGTTCACAAATTTGTGATCTAGGCATCTGATATTAAAAGCTATTGAGAAAACTTCATTCCGTCGCAAATTGGAAGATCAATAACCAAATCGCAAGTCCAGCTTAGGCAAATCCATCGAGGGCATAGATTGTTCCCGACATCTGCCTCGCTTTTTCTCTAAATGTTTCAGACCTTTTTTCAAATTCGAAAGTAATAGAAGTTCATAAACAATTATTTAAGCCAAACAAAATATAAAAACTAGGGGTATGGAAATATAATTTCAATAAATGATTCCTCCGCTTCGAGTAGCACGGCTACTGTCACAACTATTTACCAATCAGGACGCCGGTCGTAGTAGTGTCCTCTTTTTATTAGTGAATAAATCGGAGTTGTTCAGTTTAGCAACTGATAACAAAACTGGGGCCGTTTTATAATAAAATAAAAAATAAGTAAAATGAAAATTAAGAAAAATTCAATCCGATAGAATATTTTTAGAATCTGTGGGCAAAATTTTTGTGTAATTAACAGCATAGGGGTGAACTGGGGTTTTTAATTCGAACCGAAGGATTTTGCGCACGTATCGGGATGAAAATCGGGGCCTCTTCCTCCTATTCGGTCAGATTATAAAGTCGGAACAACAAGCTGACGAGGCATTTCCTTGCAAATTGCTGAACATGAAGTGTATTTTGTGTAATGAAATTGCTATAGATGGCATTCAGCATCAACTTTTAAGCGGGACCAATTAAAAAAACGTTTTCTCTAATGAAAAAAAAAGCGAAATTGCAACCTGAAACGAACAAAAATTACTGCTTTGCAGTTTATGCGACATATTTTTGAAAATATTTTCCAAATAAACTTGCTCGTGATACTTCCCTATATCTGTAGAGTTCTGAAAAACTAGCGCTCGACTGAAGGCACGTTACCGACAGGAAACAACAGAATTAGGAACATGTAAATCTTCAAGAAGCCTGAAGAAAATAAAAGACAAATGAAATCAATAAAGTTTAGTGCACGACTAGAATTCTTTGAAAAATTCAAACAAGCTCAGCTTTTAGTAAATCGCTGGTTTTTTAGGATTCTACAAATATAACAAAATATCACCAGCCAGTTTATTTGAAAGAGTTTCTAAGATATATTTACCATAAACTGAGAAATATTAATTTTGTTCATTTGACGCTTCAAATTGGCTCTTTACTTTCATTTAAAAAAGTCATTTTTTAAAACAAATTTTGTTCGTTTTTAGGGTTAAAAGTACACACAAAAACCAAGCAAAAACGTCTTTGACAAGATTAGGCGAAGAAACTATAAAAGTCAACAGGAGCAGTTGTTAAAAAAAAACATTAACTATAAGCTTTACTTCATATTTTTTTTTTTTTTTTTTTTTTTTTTTTTTATTATTAATACCCAATTTTACGAGCTTTGCTCTCTGTTGGGGGTATATGTTTTTTTGTTATGTTGATTTATTCAAATAAAATCTTCTTCTTCTTTTTCTTAAACCTTCCCGCAAAAAAATCCTGAATCTGAGGGGCTTATCACCCTAGATACCTCTGAGGAGTTGGGTAGATAAAAAATGCATTTATTTAGGAAACATTTCAGTAAAATAAAGGACATTAAAGTAAATTAATATGTGTAGTTAATATAATTTGTAAAGAATCACGCTGTTATTATTGCAATTTTTCTGCGACAATGCTGCAAAGGAATTTGGACTTTTTATACGGAAGTATACTTTCGTCCTTTTTGTTTCTTGGACTTCAAACTTTTAGGACAGTTGATTATTAGAAATGAAAATTGTACCATTTGAATCCCCATGGTCAAAAACCACTATATAGGATAATTGGAGCAGTTTGAACAACCAGCAAAATAAATTTGTTGCATCAAATCCTGACCAACAGAATACCAGAACACGGATAGTATTGTTTGTTTTATATTTTCTGTTGTTCTCAAATACCAACAATGTGACAGAAAACCTCATTTTGTTGTGATTTCTCAATACTAGGATTCAAAAGTATCTGTTTAAGGTTTAGACCTTTAATTGTCGATAGAAACAGACGTGCAGTATGTTCTTATGTTTTCCGATTTTAAAAATTTATCTTGTCTCTACCCAGAGCCGGCGAGAGAGTGGGTGACCAGAACCCTTGGGCCCGGGTCCCCGAAGGGGGCCTGGGACAGAGGAATGTAAAATTCTTTTCTGCACATGTAATCTACTAAACTCAAAATGTTTTGGATAGTTTTCCCGTTCACTAAGTGTTAATTTAATTTTTGCCGTGAATAAGTCACAAGTGTGAGCTCGCAAATTAATCAAGCTATCAAGTATTTTAGTAATATATCGTATCTTTATTAGTGTATCAACACCGCGCAGAGGCAGCTGGAACACGACCACGGTCGAAACACAACACACAACTACTAATTGACGATCGATACTTGCCAGTGCGCGGTAACAGTCGATATTCGCCAATGCGCGGTAAATTACAACATGTCCACTTTGACTGTTTTAGTAGAGGTTATATTTTATCTTAAATGTCAGTCAGTTACTGGTTCAACTGTTTGTTTGCGATGCAATGCTGTGTTCACGAGTTGTTATAGTTTTGTTATAGAATTAGAGGAGTGCAATGAGTTATAAGTCTGGGTCTCAAAAAAGGATAGAGAATGAAAAAACATAGATGTAAGAAAAGAAACAACAAAAATGTCAGTTGACTTGGATATTTTTTAAAATATCCATCTAATCTTAGGCTTTAATTGAAGCAGGAAGCTATGCTACAGTATATTTTCCTAGAAAATACTTTAAAATTTGAAACGGGACAAAAGAGAGATTTAAATTCGAGATCCCTCCTTTTTCCCCTGCTTTCCCTGAAAAAAGGGATATTTCTGCACGACTAATTTTGGATGCGTTATGAAGCGAATTTTTCTGAATATGTTGGTGCCATTTCTGTTGCTCGAATGCCGGTTCAAAACCGTACTTTAACTGGACTAAAGATTCGATAGGATATTCTGTTCCAACTTCAGTTATAAATAAATAAATACAAAAAAAATAGAAATAGTGAACTAGTTATAATAGATAGGCTTGTTTGGAGCAAATTTGAGGAAACATTTCACTGTTTACCTGGTAGGGTATCTAGGATGCTTAAATCATCAGCATAATCAAAGTCCAGGAGACTTTTTCCTCCCCATTTGATTCCGTGGTCTCCCATTGCCTTTCCTGTGCTCCTTAAAACAAAGTCCATCAAAATAATCCATACAAAGGGGGATAGAACAGAACCCTGCTTAACTCCTGATTTAATAAAAAACCAGCTACTAACTTCACTTCCTCCCTTAACCGCAGCAATGTTATCCTCTCACATTGCACAGGTCACTTTAATGTAATTATCTGGTATACCATGCAAGGGTAAGACCTTCACTAGAGCTTTTCTATCAACAGAATCGAACGCTTGCTCATAATCTATAAAACTGAGGACCAAAGGTAGTTGAAAACTCAGGCACTTCTCAATTCTTAGCCTAAGAGTGAAAATTTGGTCGACACATCCTCTACCTTTTCTAAGACAGCAATGTTCTTCTCTTAAAACTTTGTCTACGGCATCTCTCAGTCTAAAAGTATCATATTACTAAGTAATTTTCTACCTACAGAGACCAGACTAATGCCTCGATAATTACCACATTCACTTTTATCACCTTTCTTATAAGGTGGCTTATTCAAGGTT
The DNA here is from genome assembly GCF_049724085.1 of Artemia sp. Qi Xiang Cuo. Taxonomy (NCBI): domain Eukaryota; kingdom Metazoa; phylum Arthropoda; class Branchiopoda; order Anostraca; family Artemiidae; genus Artemia; species Artemia sp. Qi Xiang Cuo. Next base: position 91,426,825 of record NC_142794.1, on the reverse strand, counting down.
TTCCTAAAATCGTTAGGTACTTCCCCTTTTTCAAAAATCATATTCATAATCTTCAATAACTTATTTCTAACCTCAGAGCCACCATATTTAAGAAGCTCGTTTACCCTCCTATCAGCACCTGGAGCCTTATTATTTTTTAATCCTTTTAGTACTGTTGCTAATTCCTCCTCACAAAAAAAAAAAATCTTCCTTCACATTCAAGGTATCACAAACTTTTTCATTTTCCTCTATATTTTTTCCTGCAACTCTATCTCGGTTAAGCGAATTCTCAAAATATTCGGCCCATCTCTCTTTGGTTTTTTCCTTATCGCTAATTGCGACCCCATTCCTATCTTTAACTGGGCCGATTCCGGATTGACTACTCCCTCTCAATTTGTTAACGTGCCAGTACAATATTTTACTATTATGCCGTCTAGCTGCATCTTCCAGATCCTCGGCAATTTTATCCATGACCTCCACTTCACACCTACTTAGTTCATATGTTAATGCTTTCTCCACTTTCTTTGCATTTCTTTTGTTTTCATACGATCTATCACTCAGATAATTCTTGTACAAGTCCTTTCTCCTTTCTATTAGACATAAAGCTTTTTCACTAATATTCTTAATTGCAGTCCTAGCTTTCTTCCCTAAGACACCTTCAGCAACTTTACAAATTATTTTTCTAAAATTATTCCAACCATCTTCCACATCATCAAATTTTAAACTCTCCAAGTTTAGTATTAAACTGTTCCTGGAAAGCTCGTTTCAAAGTTTTATCTTGGACTCCTCTAACTTGATAACTCTCTACAAGATATTTACCCTTCCAAAGCATGAGTTTTAAATTAACCCAACACAAAAACAGTTTATAATCTTTACTTTTAACATATATAATAGCACATTTGTGTACGATAGTATCCTTTATGAATACTACCAGTCTTCGGCTTACTATAGCATAATCAATAAGGTTTGCTGTCTTACCATCATGTGAATACCATGTTAACTTATGAGCCATTTTTTGACCGAACACCGCAATGATTATAACTAGAGAGTTGGGCCTGCAACGTTGCGAAAGTCAGTATCTGTTACTGTTTCCCTTTCTCACGCTAAATTTACCGAGGCTGGGATGCAATCAATCCCTATATCTACCGGCCTGGGTACCAAGAACTCCTAGTAGAAACAAAATTATTCTACGTTAGATCCGACTTATTTTAACTTGTAAATGTAAATAAAGTTAATCTGAGTGACTAATATATCTGTCAGTTGGCTCTACAGGGGCGTATACTACTATAACTGATGCCCTGAAGTTTCTAGTAATAAAATGAGCAATGATTATTCTATTATCAATACCTTCGCAGCCTAAACAAGACTTAGCAGCTTCCTTATTCATCATCAGCTCTACTCCCTGTCTATAAACCCCATCCTTCCTGCCTGAGTAAACAAATTCTATATCACCTAATTCCATGCTTCCTACTCCTGGGATATGAGTCTCTGAAAGGCCTAAAAAGTCCAGCTCGAATCGTCTGAATTCGCCAGTCAGAATTTCGATACAATAGTCATTTTTTAATGTCGTGACGTTCCAAGTTCCAATTTTCATGTTCTTTAAATCCCAGAAATTAGTTTGGCCTCAGGAAAAGCAATGATCCCCGATACCAGTGCAGGAAGGGGATCACATATCTTCTCAAGTCTGCACCGAAATGCTTAAGCCGGCTTAGAAACGGACAGCAAGAACTCCCTGGGACCTCCATGAATGGAGGCTTTGTGCAATCCTGGGCACCTCTTGGTCACAACATGGTATTCAGCTCTTGGCGATGCTCTTCTATCATCAAGAGTCGACATCCTGCACAGACAGTCTCAAGCCTATTACCTCCGACTCATTATATATTCATGCCTACAAATATTATACTACTACGGGGAGGCAACCCAAAATAGATAAATTAGCTAGGAAGAGGTTTTTCAGCCCAAAGACGCCCATCAAAACATACCAAGCCCAGAAAAATTGTCCATTAGTCAGAATTCCGCGCGAATGCTGTGTCGTTTACTAGGCTATAATTTCCTCGAGGGGCGCCACTCCTCAAGTTGGAATAGAGTTGACCGCAAGGTCCCCAGTCTTGCAGATACCTCAAAAAGGTCTAGGCGGCCCTTTGCAGAGGCCGCTGTCCATAAATCTGGATCTTACGCCCTGCCGCAGTTGTCCTCCTATAGAAGATCCTCCCGCGATGGTGTACTGCATCACCATGCAATTTAGCCCATTACTGGGAGAAGGTTTGTAACTCATTGGACTTGTGGACAAACCAGTGGGCCCTTTTGAGTGTACATTTGAGGGGCCTTCTTCCTCCTCCACCTGTATTTATGACCCCGGGCAAAAGTACTCCAGATTCTAGATCGGACCCCAGGGACAAGGTTCCCCCTTGGTCCGTGTCTGCTCTAGAGATACCCTAACTATACGTAGAGCTTTTCCTTCTCGCCACATCAGGGCATGATGAATGGCCTGAGCAAGCCCAGGAACATGAAAAGTAAACTAATTAAAAATATTGTTTTCCCTTTAAACATGGAAAATGGTATAGTCTTCTGTATGACTTTTTAAATATCAAATTATTATAGGGAAGTATGAACAAAGTTAGGCAGAAGACTTTTTGGTTTGTCACAAAAGTGACAAACAGTGACTGCGGCCGATCCCTGCCGGACCCATGAGGGTTACCGGGTTTACGGAGCATCATAATTCACCAGAATGATTTCGAATTCCAATTTGAGTTCCTTGAAAATTTGTCTTCTCTAAGATTCAAGTTACCACGGCCACAAGCAAGTTTTTCTACCGCTTCACTATCAGGTCTCGTAATTGTGACAAAAAAATCAGTGAATTAAAAAAAAAAAACGAGGTACAAAACGAGTTAAAAAAAAACAGTTTAGGATGTTATTACCAATGGCGGATCCAGGGGGCGAGAGGGGCGTACGCCCCCCTAACATAGCCTAAAGTAGTGTAATTTACTTAATTACCTCAAGTTTGCGTTAATTAAACTTGCTCTCGGACCAACCTATTTCCCCCCCCCTAAAAAAAATTTTTGGTTCAACCTATTCCCCCCCCTAAAAAATCCTGGATCCGCCCCTGGTTATTATATAATATAAATAAATGTCATAAAGGATGATAGTAAGTTTTTAAGAGCAAAATGTATGGAAGTGAAAGATTTTTGGAATATTCGTAGACATGACTTTTTCCTGGCAAGGGAAAATCTGATCCACATGCTCATGCTCCCATCATCAGCGAAAAATAAGTTTGCCTTTGCTGTTCTACAATATGTGTGTTCAACCGTTTCTACTGTTTATTTTATGGAGTACAATTAAGTTAATAAACCATAACACCCCCCCCTTATTAAAGAGTTAGTCCAAATTTTGCCTTGAACTACGAGTAGAAACAAGTTCTTAAAAAAAACAAGTTATGTTGAAGGGGTAATTAGGAAGTGAAGAAAAGATCAATAAAGATAAAGCGCCTTGGAGTCTACTATTGTTGCTACGATTCTATTTGGGGATATATTTGTAACAAAAGAAACAGTTCCAAATGCAGTTGTGCTTGTTTGGTGGCTCAAAGAAGAAAACGGCAAAGAAATAAAGAAAATTCTAGCAAAGTTAATTAAACTACAAAAAAGAAAAACTGTATAAGTCATGAACCAGAGCCAATGTAGTAAAATTGACTATATAAAGAGCGATATGTCTACCATATATTTTGTACCAGCTTTGTATAGAACTGTGGTCGTAAAAATCCAAGAGGGGGACCACTCAATCGATAATTTAGTGCCTAAGTGTCTAAAAAAGTTTTAGTGTCCTTATTAAGGGCCAAAAGTAGTTGACGGGCAGCCAATCCTCACAGCCTACCTTTTCTCCCCAGGTACCTTTGTAACACGTCTGGCATCAAATTAGGGCACATGCGAAGCACTTCTGGCATTGAATCCCAATTTGGAGGCGGTTATTTTGCTCAGAACCATCGGAGGCTCCACAGGCCGTGATTTATGGGAGGAGGGGGACACGACCTAGACATCCCTAGAAACAAGTACACAAAATTCTGCAGCACGAGCATTTTTAAACATACATTTTCCAACAGTTCGTGGGAACAAACTTTTAGTAAGGAGTGTAAATAATTTCCGAGGCCACACTGACTAAGCCTGAGAAGATAATAAAAATCTCAAAAAGAAGAAAAAAACTAGAAATTTTTACTAGAATATAAGAGGACCAGAAAATTGTGGACAACCGAATAAGAAGGAAATGGTTGTCCACTATTTTTCGTAGTGCAATTTGTCCAGAAAACAAAACGTACAATGTGAATTTTAGTGAGTATTCATTATCCTTAAGTAGTCCCTGAAGTAGCACCGATAACTGGTGATTCACCAACAAAAATATATCAGCGATCCACCGCCAAAAATGCTTTCGGCACGCCGGTGCGCCACTATCATGGTCGGTGGCGACGGGTCACCATGAATTTCTGGCACTGAATATTTTTTAAATATATGACAGAATCTACCATTTAATAGTAGATACGAAAATTTTGGACTCCCTCAAAAAAATTGTTAATTTACTCGTCTAATAAGGATTTTTATTATCTTTCACGTGTTTATTTGCTCTTTGCTACTTTCACAAGTTTTCGACACAGTTAATACTCACTAATTTATAAAAGTTTCCGATACACTTAATACTCATTAATGTTTAAAAGTATCTATTTTCCAAAATTTCATTCACAGAATCCGAATACTGGCCAGTAAACACTGTAACCAGGCTGACTAGTTTGGTAAAGGTACTTATTAGCTACTCCTCGAGGGTAGGGTGCAGAGCCCCTGCCAAAAGAACCAGGATAAACAGTAAGAAATGATTTGTTTATATCCTGCTTCTACTGGAAAGTATCTGTTCAACTTTACAGCCCAGTTGGCTGAATAATATACAGAAAGAAATACATTTATTTTAAAGAGGTAACTAATCTATATCATCAGTTTTCCTAAAATCACACAAAAAAAAAATAGGCTAAGTCATGAAAGTCAAAAAAATTATCAATTATTCAGTTGCTTGTTAGTAGTCTATAACTACTAACAGTAGTATGCAGGATGTGCATACTACTAGTCAGCTATTTGACCGCCTATCGCACTTCAATTATGTAGCACCAAGGCTGTATTCCGGGGGGGGGGCGCGAACCCCCCTCTCCGAAATATTTTTCCAACTCGTAAAAACGTAATAAAAACGTACTAAAACACATTTTGACACGTGTTTTAATTTGTGATTTACCCCCTCCCCCGAACAAAATTCCTGGATACGACCTTGTGTAGCACCTATGCACCTTTTAAGTCCAATAGACTGAAAAATAAACAGTAAGAGATAATTTGTATCGGTAAACCTGACTGTATCGACAGAACGAGATAGCTAAAACGAAACTTACCATTTGATCCACCATTCAATGCTTTATATAAATACAAGATGATAATAAACAATATAAAAAACAAAGATATTATATACTCATTTCATATATTAGCATAAAGACTTATTTCATTTTCCGTAAGGGAGTTCTGCTTATGTCTAAACAGCATAAACCTCGCATGGGCTTGCTAGACAAATAATAAAATACATTTGCAATGGAAATGATTATTATACTTAGATAGAGCCTTAAATACTGAAATTGATAATTTTTTATTGATTCTAGGTTTTGTACGAGCTACAGCAACCCTGTGCCGTTACCGAGTAATATTCTACATTCCAGGATGATTTGCTCAAGTGGTATATATGACCCAGCATTCTAAAAGAACCAAAGCTGAGTAGCTTGTTCAGGCGTAGTTAAAATAATTCTTCTGGAAACTAGTTAGTATATGGCCGTAGTTATAGCCTGACTAGAGCTATACCCAATTTTGGCAGACTATGCTACTAGTCTGATATTTTAGCTATAACTCATGCAGCTTTACTTTCCTAAATCTTCGAAAAGGAACCGAAAAAATATTAGAAAAAAAGAACAAACGCTGAACGATTGGTGACACGCTCATAGTTTTTGGCGGCATGTAGCCAAAAAGTTTCTCGGTGCACTCCAAAACCGCTCTAAGTTGCGTCTGCCACCGCTGAAATAAAATTCAACGCGAAGAAACGTCACGCAAAGAAAAAGTTAAACAGGTCATCCAAAATCTCGGTAGATAACTTTTTGTGCTCCTAGCCTCCCAAACTTCATAGTAGACCCACCGCCCTATTCCTTTTACAAATTATTTACCAGATAGCAACTATAGTTTGCAATTTTTTGTTTGGAATTCAATTCATAATTGATTTCCTATTTTTTTCTGTATTTTTAAGATAGTCAAAATACCCGTTGGAAGAAAAAACTTCCCTAAAAATATCAACTCCCTGCGTGTACAAAGCGTGCAAACCATCTAAAAAAATCTGTTTTCGAAAATTAAAAGCATATTCGACAAAATTCGCAGTGACTAAAAAACAAACAAGCTAATATTGATTAATATTATATATTAATTAAAACAAGCTAATATTATAGGGATCAGCCTTGAGACGTTAACGTGATCAAACATGTTATTGGTCTCATTTCTAGCAAATTGACGACTTTGATCTATACTTTCTTTATTCGATTATAACATATTCTGAAGTTAGATTTAGGTAATAGACCTGCAGTAGCGGATATTTCTCAACTAATGCTAATATGATAGATTTTTAGCGCTAGATATTTCTGCAAAACACATTTATTTTGGTATAAAACATGCCTTATTTCATTCTCTTAGAACGTTGCAGCAATAATTGTAAATATGACATCACTCCATTTTTAGCAATTTTAAAACTTTGACAAAGGAGCTGAAAAGTCAAGAGTCGCACCAAGATGTCTCTTTTCAATATTCAACTCCAATATTGATGAGTATCCAGGTGCAAGATAAAATCTCAAAGTAAACATTTGTGCGTCATAATGCAAAGGACTCTTAATTAGAACATCCGGGCCAGAATAATTCACGAATCTACCAGAAGAACAGTCTGTGGTTAAGTCACAGGTCAAAGGTTATAGCCTATGGCAAATACGTATCGAGGAGTTTTTTTCGGAGAGGGGGGAAGGGGGGTTACAAAATAACCCTTAAAATTCATAAAAGTTTGTTTATACGCAGTTTTTTACGTTTTTACGAGTCGGCCAAGAATTTCGGGGGGGGGGGGGTATACAAACATGAAAAAATTTCAAATTTGCAGAATTACATTGAAATATTTAGGAAATAAAGGGAACAAAAACGGTACTTGCTAAGATTTGAAGAAATGGGTGATTCCTGTGCATTTTTTTTCTATGCCTTCAATTTCAATTACACGTAAGAAAATGGTTAGTATCTGACCTTTATAGTTTTCATGGTTCAAAAAAAAATGTTTTGAGAAAGCAAAAATTGAAACAGTCTAGTGAAAATATTTCTTGTTTAAATATGATTCAGGAATGAAAAAGATTATACAGGTAAGGTTTAACTTCATAGTAAAGTTTATTGCAAAACAGAATTCGATGAAATTCTACAAACTAACTAAAAAAACCCTGATAAATGACGATGGATCGAAATGAACGACACGAACTTGAGTCGCTCTTTTCCAAAATCCTAAACTGGAGAATTAGACCTCTCCCCTTTAACAACAAGGAAAGTCCCTTTTTTGAACGGGTAGCACTAACGTGTTTCTTTAATTTGGCAGCACCAAAATTAGAAATATATAATTGGAACAACAAATAAAAAAAGTTCCAAATCAAAATGATACAAATATTTATTAACTATTTTATATTAAAATCCAGTTTTACCTACTAATGTAGCCATATCAATTGAAATATTTAAGTTATTTCACATGTAGTGTCTACGATCACATACGGTCGCACTACTTTCTATGAATCCAAATGTTGGTCACCGTAAATACGGCCGTTATTTAAAACTGTCATAGGACGGCCACTAGATAACGGCACCGCTTTCCTAGGAAACAATAGTTCATGCTGTATTGATCGCTCGACACATCTCCTGATTCTGTATCATAATCATATTGCAAAATATACCAAGTAGAATAAACAGGGCCGTATCAAAGATTCTTTTCGGGGGGGGGGATACAAAAAAATAAAATAAAAAAGGCATCAACAATTTTGTTTATATTCATTTTTGTTACGTTTCTACGGACAAACATTTCGGTTAGGGGGGGGTCAAGCCCCACTCCCCCTGGATACGGTCTACAGAATTAACATTTTTCCTAATCGCCGGTATGCTTGTAGGTTATTCGCTGTCCAGACTTAAGTTTGGAATTAATTTAACTCGCTAATACGGTATATTTAAGACAGAAATAAAAAAAATACATTAGAACAGCTATAAATGAGGCATTAGTTGTCGCTCAGTGGCAGAGTTGCCGCTCCTCTAGGATTTTCTTTCTCTTTTCTTTTTTAAACTATGACATCAGAACGCTCAAAATTCGGATTTGTGTTCTAAATGTATGAGCAAGGTGTAGCTGCATGACATACACTTCCGGTTGAATGCCTGAAGTAACAAGCATATATTAATGATAAAATTCGCGTTACCATGATTGATAGGGTTTATGTTATCAAGACTCATTAACTATGAAAATCAGATCTGTTTTTTTCTCGCCGTTTTTAGAGTGAAAATTAGGTATTGGTTTTGTGGCTTAAACACGTTTCTGTTCCGTGACTTAAATTCGTCTTTCCTGATTTGCAAAATAGCTACAGAGCTTTCAGTTACTTTGTGTAAGTCAATAAATAGAGGAAAAAATAGCTCTCATTCCCTAAATCAATATAGAGCCAAGTTCTAATAAGTTCTTCAAAATGTTCTTTAGAAAAACGTTGCGTAAAGACAGTAGAAGGATTTTCTTTTTTCCGTGTTTTTTTTTCTAAGCTAATCTATACTTACTTGTCAAATCAATTACAAGCAACACCGAATTTTCACAATTTTATCTAAACCCTCTAGTAATTAGAATAAATTCCTTTGGGGGGGGGAGGCATCTATTGATGGGGAGTTTGCAATTCATTGGACTAAACCTAGACGAAACTTCCATTCAAGCTACTAATATTTCTAATTCTACTATTACTAATAATAAAATTGACTAATATGAATTCGGTTCTAGTACATTAAACGGACACTTTTATATACTGTATATGGAATGTCAAACGAGAGATG